>NC_051194.1:51123940-51439358 GCF_015220075.1 Falco rusticolus
ATTTCCCACCTCTGTATTTAGCCAGTAGGGTGCTTCCTGAAAGGGCAATTAGGGCAGCTGCAGCAGATCTAGTTTTGATATAACCTGTTCCAGATCTAGGAAAATAATGTAAGTTACACTACGTTCACCAAGAATGTAAAAACTTAAACCTCTAAAGAAAAAAAAAGATTGCTATGTTGGAAGACAACTTCAAATCTTGTATCCTTTCATATGTATATAACTGATGTCACATTTTAGTGATATTTTATGTCTAGGACCCTTTGTCTCCAAACATAACTACAGAGTTAACTGTTCAAGGTACCATGCAATCAGAAAACAAAAAGACAGCATCTCCTTCAAAGACCTCACATTCCAAGTAAAATATAATTTTACATTTACAATACATGTCCTAAAAAATTCTGCTTTTCGTTTGTTGAAAGCTTTCCCAAATGTGGAAGAGAAAGCAGGATTAGAATCTGGTTATTGTATTTTATCATCAGGCAGCTTCACTGTGGCCCCAGATCTGCACTGAGCTTCTCTTGGGATGATTCCCTTTAATTTCACTGCAACTCAATTTAATCAAAGGGATATATGCAGAGGCAGGACTTTGGTTTTGATCGTTAGATCATAAAAAATGTAGCTTAATTTGGAACCCAAGTTTGTGACCTAGGCACCTAATGAAATAATGTCTCTTTATGCGAAGACAAGGCAGACATGAAACCATAAATCAGGAAATCCTGGAATTCAGTATTTAAGATATCACTTCTACAAAGCAGTATTGCACTTCAGAATACCATTACATGAAATTGTCTTCAAGAGTTTAGATACTGCATTTTTACAGACAATACTACATAAAGCTGCAATATGGTCTCTAAAGTATGTGCTGCATGGGAAATTACTGATCAAAAGTTTCTAAATTTTGAATGTATATATTTAGTTTTTCCAGAACTTTCACAGAAAAAATTCCAAGATTGAAGCTAAAGTATACAATCAAAACCCTTTATGATGTTTTGTGTAAATTTATTAAGTAAGCTACCACACAAACATGGAAAAGCCCTTATGTGCTCTTGCCATGAAATACATTCCAGTGTTGATAGTGGAGAATGGCCCTTTAAAGAGAAAACACGATTAGAAGAAAATTATAAGAAGCTTTTTCTATCCTATGTACATGGGAAGAGACTTGTGAAATTTTTTTAAAGAAATTACATCAAGAACAAAATGACACACTGTTCTAAGAAACCAGGAAAAAAGACAAGGATAGTCCTGTAAAGAAGATTCTTCTAAATTATTTCCCTCCAGTGCACACAAATTATAAAATACTTTTGATGTTTCTTGCTTTGTTTCACAGAATGGTCAGGACTGGAAGGGACCTCTGGAGATCATCTAGTTCAACCCCCTGCTAAAGCAGGTTCATCTACAGCAGGCTGCACAGAGTCACATCCAGGTGGGTTTTGAATGTTTCCAGAGGAGACTCCACAACCTCTCCGGGCAGCCTGTTCCAGTGCTGTCACCCTTAAGTTCTTCCTCATATTCAGAAAGAACTTCTTGTGTTGCAGTTTGTGCCCATTGCCCCTTGTCCTGTCACTGGGCACTGCTGAAAAGAGCCCGGCCCCATCCCCCTGACACTCGCCCTTAAGATATTTGTGTACATTGGTAAGATCCCTCTCAGCCTTCTCTTCTCCAGGCTGAACAGGCCCGGCTCCCTCAGCCTTTCCTCACCAGGGAGATGCCCCGCTCCCCCCGCCATCTCTGTAGCCTCCGCCGGCCCCTCTGCAGCAGTTCCCTGTCTCTCCCGAACCGGGTTGCCCAGCACCAGGCACAGCGCTCCAGATGAGCCTCACCAGGGCAGAGCAGAGGGGGAGGATCACCTCCCTCGCCCTGCTGGCCTCGCTCCTCTTCATGCCCCTCAGGGTGCCATCGGCCTTCTTGGCCCCAAGGGCACACTGCTGGCTCATGGTTTCATCATACACCAGTTTATTCCTAGCCTTAATTGATTTTTGTAAGTATAAAAAATTTCACAACATGGGACCACAAGCAGTACAGATCAAATTATTAATGAACAGTGATTCAAGAAAAAGTCCTGGAGACCACTTACATCTCACTTTCAGTAAAAAAAACTGTGCTCTGATGTAGAAGGGAATAAATTTCACCTGTGGTGAATAAATTGTACAATGAACTTAACCTTTGTCTTATAAATCTGGTACAACCACAAACCAATTCTGCCTTTAGTGAATTAATTCATTATTCAAAACAATGTGTGAGAAAAGTACACTCTGTGAGCTGCTTCCTTATTAATCCCATAAACTATCTGCTATTCACAAATATAATGATCTATAGGGATCATAGCTATGAGACAATAGTTTTGTTTTCATAATTGCATGATTAACTTCTTAAGCTGGAGAAAAATGAATAATGAAAAGCAACTGGCAAATTCTTGACCTATGCATAGGTACTGTCATTCAAAGGCAAATATGGATTCTTTTTCAAGAGTGTGTCAAAATACCTTGGCAGCCAAAAGAAGAGCTACTCTCTGTAAAGCTGTTCACAGAAAAGTTAGTATGGACTGTCAGAAATCCAGATATCCAGTTAATTAGGGAAACATTTGACCATTCTTTCTCTGATAAAGCTCTGTGCCTCATATTCCTATAGCTGAACTACTTCCATTGTGTATACCAAGCAAAATACTGTCAAAATGGGAGTGTTTCATACAGAAACAGTGAAAGAGTGGTAGAAATAGACTTAGTCTAGCAGTTCTTTCTGATGGATTTACATTTTTGCTTCCTCTCACCTGTCATACATGGTAGTTAGCAGGCTCAATGTGAATTCAGCAGCTTTTGGATCTACCTGGCCTGGTTTTTCTAATCTCACCCTTTGGAACAGTTTCATCAGCATCCCAGAGATCTGCTGCACTTTCAGAGAAATCTGTTTTTCCCTCTGGCTCTGTTCACTTGATATGATGTGCTGAATCAGAGAAACGTCAACCAAATCTACTGTGGAAAAATGAGAGAAATGCATGATTTTCCCTGCCTTTTCATGAATGGAAGCTAGCTAAGACAAGCCTGTAAAATGAAGTCTAAACCAGTATGCAACGTAAAAAGGAAACAATCTGGGAAAGGTCTTGCTGTGCTTGTGGATGTAGCAAAACTTGTGAGGCTACAAAGATAGAACAGCTCAACTAAAATTCCCTGGATGTGATTTTGGGATAGGTAGGAGGGAAAGAGAATAGCACTATTAACTGCATCCAAATTATATAGGAAAACAGCATGATTAACTGCATCCAAATTATAGACCCAACTTCTATTCTATGTCTAGATAGCATAAACTACATGCCATTCAGTACTTCAGAAAAAAGCTCACCTGGGACTGTGAAAACAATATGTGCTTTGATGTAAGCCTTTTCCTCATGCACAAAGAGAAGGGAGGCACTATGGCCAAGAAAGGGGCAAACAGGTTGTATTTTAAAAGTGCCATGGAATAACTAATATCCAGTGGGAAGAGAGCGCTATGGCTTCTTAAAGGTCACATTCAGTACCACGCAGGCACAATCAATTAGTATTAATATCAGAAAAGAAAGATTGTAGTAGATCGAAAGTTTGTAGACAGCTAAAGAACCAGAGAACCTAGAGTATGTCGTCTATGGTCCTGCCAGCATAGAGGGGAAAACAGTGTGAGATACTGGTGAATTTCAGTCTTACAACCCATGTGCAATTCCAGTCATCAGAGTTCAAGGAGAGGTGGAGTAGCTGGGATAGGTGCTATGAGTGCCTAGAGGAGACATGGAAGACTAGGCAACAGAGCTAATGAAAACGAGTATCTGTGTGAATCGGTACTCCTGTGCTATAAGATATAGCATGAGGCAGATTTACCATATCAGGGCTGAGATCAGACTAAATACATTCACAGAAGAGCATGCCCAAATGAAAAAATATTGCCAACAAACTAGTCATCTTTCCTGTGCTACTCTGAAGACCTCACTCGCAATGTACATTTTCAGCAACAGACTGTTTCAGGTGGAAAATTGAAGATTTCCATGCCTTCTGGCTCAATATGGAATTTACATCCAGTAATTTCAAAGCAAGCTGGGTGACTGGGGCCTTGCTCCATAATTTTTGCTTGCACCGAGTTCTCACTCACTTCAAAGGCAGGGAGAATGAGTGCTAGCCAGGGGTTTTCTGGTCTATCATATTTTATGTTGTTCTAATTAGTACTTATAATATTAATAATAATGCATGCCAGTGCATTTTTGATGGTCTATGATTATGTCCAATAGATCAGCTACTAAGAAACACATGAGAATTTGACGTTTAACGAGAATAACATAAAGATTCATTTTTCCAGTGATGTCTATGTAGCAGTGTTACAGATTGTAGTAATAATTTGATTCTCCTATGCCTTTAGAATTTTACTAATGTACTTCCACTGACATTCAAAAGGGGGGAAAAACATAATTTTGTATATGAAGTACTATCTAGCTCTTAAGTGTTTGTGATGCGTTCTGAGATTCTCAGGTGGAAAATGAGAGAGCAAAGTAGCATAATAACTGATGGTGACAGCAACACAATTTTTTTACAGATTCTTCTTCCTATCAAAGCACACGATTCTCTTCGGGTACTAACACCGGCACAGACTTTGTACTGAGTGTAGTTTTAGGGCTGTTCTGTAGACGGAGCTCTGAACATCATTGAAAGCCTCTGTGAAAGAAAAACAACACACATTAAAATAGAGTGGGGGGGAAAAAAGGAAAGAAAGAAAAACTAAGTGCTTGACTAAAAATAAGATTTGGACTTGGTCAAAACTCACAATACTCTGAAGGAAAATTTTGAAAAAATAAAAAAAAAGTTTTTGGTTTTGCTTTTGCTTTTTTTCAGTAGCTTTGTGAAGAAAATGGTCTTCTTGTGACCAGTGACACAACAAGTTGTAATAATAATATTTAACATAGACAGCACACCTGCTTCTTTGGGAATCAAGTCTATCCATGGACCAGAAAAAAGGATATGCACAGTGCATACTTTTAGCCAAGATCATAATGAAATAATATTTCTTCAGGCAAAACAGTTTCTTGATCAGAGATGCTCTTCTGCGAGGAAAAGTTTGTCAGTCTGCACAGCAAGGTTATTGTTTTGGATGCACGTTGTTTCAAGCATTAAACAAATTTTCTGTCAAGATCAACATCTGGGACTCTTGCAAAGATAAGCAATTTACCAGAGCAACTGGCTTTTGACATCTCGGCTTAGTAACCCCACTCAAGCTGCTTGACTAAATCCCATATCCTTACATGATTTCAGCTCATTCCTTTCACGTCACTAAAGGATGTTTTCCTGACAGGGAAGTCAGGGCCTCTGAACATGACCTATAATTGATACTTTACACATACAACTAGAACTTCCCGGCAAAAACAAAACAAAACAAAACAAAACAAAAAAACAACTTAAAAAATCACAAAGCTTTAGAAACTAGAAAGGAATTTATCAGTTATCCCCCTGTCCTCAGAGACTCTTTCTCCCTGTCCTTCAGAGAAGAAGAGTTACTCACAGTTGATTAAGGTCAAAGATAAGCAACAAATATGCATAACCCAGTAGAAACAACTCAGGAATCTCTTTACCTGTATACTCTGGAAATGAACCAATCTGTGTGCAATGGTTTCCCACAAATATACCAGACTAATGTTAATAGTCAGCAAATTATGGGCTCTGCTGGTTCCCAGATGCTGCCTAAGATATAGAAATAAGCCAATATCTGCTATACCATCTGTTTAGTCCTGCTCTTGTCATACTATGTTTTGTGATATTATTCGGAGATGTAGCATAGCATGTCATACAATGTGAAAAATGAGTTTTGACTTCCATGCATCATCAGTTCTCTTTCTTCAGTAAACTGATCCAAAGCTCTTTTGAAAGTAACAGAAAGACTCCCACAGTTTTCAGTAGGCTGTGGATTAAATTCCAAATGCTTATTTTCAAATACAAATGCTAGAAACATACACATGATCCAATTCAAACACCTTCCATGTGCAAGATGACTTTCTAAGTGGAGGGAATCTGTTTTAGTAGCCATCTGCTACTCACTTCAAGTCCATCCTTACAGACAAAATGTGGCCTCAAAGCAGGGCATTCTGTGCCTGCCAAGCACAGTTCCAGAATTAACTTGCAAGAGCACACAAGTAAAACAGCAGACAAAGAAAAAAAAGCCCAAATAAAATACAAAATATTTCAGGACTATTATTTATAATAATAAATGATAGTTTAGAAGCTATTTAGGGGCACTAAACTCTTTTATTTCTCATAGGAATGGAGCTTGCCCTTTAGACAGAAAACCAGCATGTAATCATTCTGCAGAATTTCACCTCAAGACTCATAAATGCCATTTTTTGCAAAGGTGACAAAGGAATTGCTACGCATATAGAAAAGAGTGCATTGTTTCCTGACATCTCCAGCTGGTTACCTGTTAGTTCTGTATTTTGTGCTACTTGTTATGTAGCAGATGAAGTATCTGTCAAGATTTTGCACTCAAAAAGGGAGTTTATGGCCATCATTCATGCCTATTTGAGAATATGTGAAAAAAAACTTAAAATATATTATAATTAGGGATCATGGCCCCTGTGCACGTGACTATTCCACGAGCCAATGTGACAATGGCAAGGAAGGTGCCAGGACAGATCCAAAAATAAAGGTAGGACATCACAGTTGTGAAACTTGTCATTTATGTGCTACAGCACAGAGATTCTGAAAATGGTGAGACTTCATTACAATTCAGTAGTTTCTGTTCAAAAAGACACAGAAATATCTTTTGAGAAAAGTTGGGGAAAAAATGAGAAAAATCCTTACCCTGAAAGTCTGGATCCATTTGAAATGAACAGATGGCATTAGGCGTTCTATAATGAAACAAACCAAAGTGTAAAACCACATTTTCTAGACAGAGACATATCGAACCATTCAAATCAAACCTTTAATCTGAACAATTTACTGGATGCAATTCAGAAATGAAACTAAACAGACTTACATAAAGCAACATAATAGTTTTGGTGCCAAGTGCAGAGAAACTCCAGAAAATTGCAGGCTCTCTGCTCAGGATAAAGTAGGAGTAACTCTAGTAACTACATAATTGTCTCAGGGTGAAAACAGTCCCCAGAACAGTTTCAAGTACAGGAAATGGGATCTTTCACTATTGAAGAATCCAGTGTTTACATACAGGATTACGACACAGTCCATAGTGTATAATTTCAGGTCAGAAAGGGTATACCTTTACACTAGACATCCCAAGATTCATTGGTTGTAGTTTCTCACAAGTTTATTTTGTAAAATTTTCAAACAGAACTGAAGTTTTCAGCTGAGCTGACATCATTTCTTCTTGAGCTGAGAAGGAAGCGAAAAAGGAAGTGTAACCATGAATCTACTTCTTTACAGAACCCTGAAAGCAAGAGTCCCTGATAGTAACAGAATCTGAATGTCTCCACTCAGGATTTATCTCATTAATGCTCTAAACTACATTATATTTTTAAATGTAAAAATATAAATATCAATTCAGTATATTAATTAACTTTCAGTTTATATTGCAGTTGAAAAACACTAGGTATAACAGATTTAAGCCACATGAGACTCCAAAGGCCTACATGTGGCTTATAGTGGGGAAAAAAAGGAAATTGCTAGAATAATTAAAAATTAAATAGTTGGAAACTATCTAAGACTTAAATAATAAATTAGGTATTAAATCTGAACTTACCCAAATGTTCACTTTATTACATTTTCCCAGTAAGAGTCATTGATCATTTGTCCATGACCATTTGTCAAACATGAGAGAATACTAGCCAATTACAAAGCATAAATACTCAAGGATTTGTAACTATTGAGTCTATCATAAATATGCTTCTTACCATTTTAACTGGTGAAAGCTGCAACTTTGTGTTTGGGTCTCTAAATAACTTATAAATACTGAAAATGATGTGATACAGGTTTGCTTTAATAACTTCTTCATTAAGTATCACAATGCCAGAGTTTTTTCTGAAAAGTCCTTCTTTGAAAGCAATACCACTATGTTTCTTTTTCACTATTCTATTTTTTTCCTTACTAAGGTTTAGATCTTGGACTCGACCCTGGGTTCTGCAAGGCTGCAGTTCTGGCCAACATTTACATAGGCATGTAACCTTGCTTATACAATTACTTCTAAAATAGGTGCAGCAGTGTATGTCTCTGTATACTTGACAGAAAAAGCCCATGTAGGGAAATCAATGAAATCAGAAGATTCTAAGCAACAAATTAAACATAAGTGTTTAGTGAAAGCTACATGTAGCAACCTAAAAGATAGACTTACAAACACACAGCTTGCCTCATGTTTTCCTCCTTTTTTTCTCCCCACCAAAGGCACACAAAAAAAAAAAGCAAGAAGATGAATGTAAAAATATGCAAGTTAAACTCACTTAAATTAGAACTCACTCATTAGAATTTGCACACTCAAGAACAGATCCACTGACCTCACTGAGTTGTATAGCATGCATAATCTATTAGCACTTGATACTTACTGTAAGATGATGAGCTCGCTATCCACTACAGCACGATGTCTAACCTTTAAATCACCCACATGGATAAATAACACTGTACTCCTGTACTAGGGTATTCATGGTCTCAAAGTATGTGTTTATGTGTTTTACCAAACTGGCTGTCATTGTGCAACATCGTAACAACATACCCATGAACCCTATCTCAAAAAAGTTATGAAAGCCCTTATTAACATATGTACAGTCTACATTTGTATACACAAAACTCTGTGGAGAGCTCAGATCTTAACTGGAGGAGGAATGCTTGGGTGAACAGGATCTACTTCAGTGGTAGCACATCTACTTTATAATTAACATAATATGAAAGTAGAAGCAGTATCTGCCTGCCATCAGATCTGAACTAACTGCTCATTGATACACTATTTCAGTCAGTGTGTTGTATTTCAGCTACATGTGTCCTTCAATAATTAAAAATGCTTCCACAAAACAAAAAAGAATTTTAAAATTAATTACAAATGTACAGGAAATACATTTTTACCATTATAAACCCCAGTCCCATGAATAGAAATACTTTTATGTGCAGAACAAGAGTAGCCTTATTCTTGAATCCTACTGGAATGTGCACGAAAAGTAACATGTTTGATTACTTAGATGTATTTTGTTTGCCTACACAGTTTCTCAGTGTATGTACTTTAGCAAATAAAATGCACTTTTATTCATGTTACATAATTAAGTTAAAGTACAGAGAAAGACAAACCAGATCAAGTAAGACAGAAATCTCCCAAATAGATCAATTGACTTAATTACAGAGGCCTGCCTTCTTTTGAAATCAACAACGTATGATCAATATTTTAAATATGCATAAAATAAACTACAATCACTTTTGTTTCCTGTGAAGGGTGAAAACATCCTATGTTGTGTTCAAAGGCTGAAATTATTGTCTCCTCTTAAATACAGTAACGGCACTTACCTTTCTCTCAGCTACTTACTAAAGGCCCAGAAGTCACACGATACCACCAAAGTAGTCCAGTAGTTTTATAGCACTTAAAAGTTGATTTCAAGACACAGTTCTACAGGTTTTGCTTTTAAATGAAAGCTGTTCACAACAAATGCCTTGCAAAGGCCCAGATCAAAGTATCAGGTAATTGTCTAAGCAGTCAAAACAGAGAGCACTAATTAATTAGTAATAAATATCCTGAATTATTGAAGATAAAACTTCTTTGATCTTTGTTTCAAAGCAATTTTTTCTTATGGTTGGATTGCAGTATTTCTAAATTGAGAGGCCTTTACCAAGCATCTCCCAGTTGCTGAGAAACAGTGTTGCTATAGAGACTGAAAATGAGGTGGAAGCTGGCACAACAATGCACCAAGCACAGTGTGCTGTAATGAACAGTTGGTACAACTACACAAAGAGGAAAAATAGTAAGTCCTAGTGGTAATGTCCTAAAATAAGAATTGTTCAGACCAACCGGAAAGCTTACACACTCTCCAGTACACCCAAATGCTAGGGTTTATGCAGAATATATATAATATCTGTAAGGTAGATACATTTATCTTAAAGCCCTTTTTCATAAATTTTTCAACAGTTACTCTAACACCCAGGTGGTAGGATTCATCAGTGCTATGAATGTCCTGCATACATAGCATTACTCAGTAACTTGTGAGAAAATGTATATAAAAAATTACTTACTACTTATAGAAAAAACAAACTTAGTGATGACTAAATTAATTCCTGTGTTACAACTGTAACCAACTTTGAATATGTTACCATATTTTACCTTGCCTATTATTTCTATTCTTTCTTTCTCTCCTAAACAAAAGCTAGGAAAAGAAACTTTCCCATTCTATTATGCTTCCATGAGGAATGACCTAAATTCCCCTACAGCCCACTAAGCAAATTAATTAGAATAATTTAGGATACAAGAGACGTCAAAGACTTTTTTTTTGTCTTTCTCCTCCCAACATCTGAGACGAAATTCTTTGTTTGTGGTTTTTAGGTAGTGACTTGCAAGTCCAGTAAGCCTGCTTATACATTGCAGAGAGTTCATTTCCTTCTCACTAACAGCTGTGCAGCGTTGGTGTTTGAATTGCAGTCTGTTTGAACTACTATCTTCACAGGTAGAATAAAAGAATTCAAAGAATAAAAGACTGCCAAATCATAATCTATACAGAAAAAAACAAATGTAAAGACACATTAGAGAAGCTAACTTTTCTTCTAAAGACTACTGTAGCATCCTTCCTGGCTATGCTCTCCTGAGACATCTGCCTTCAGATGCTCCTCAGAGGCTCAGCCAATTTTCTGTGCACACACTGCTGGAAACTAATGCCTTGGAGACCACTTCCTCATGAAATGAGTGATTCCTAACCACTCTCTTCAAGACTTCTTACATCACTGCCCTCTACCAGCTCCCATGTGAACTCTTACATGAAGATACCTGCAACAATATCTCACTTCCTGTAACTGTTGCTTCTCCCATGTATATTTCACATAAGAAACTACACTCTTCCAACTTCCTGATACCCCAGCCGAGCTCCTCTCTCTAAGACCAGTGAGACACCCCTTCTGTCAACATCAGCCGATAAACAGCAGATGAACTCCTCTTGGTTTCCTCATGTAAGAAGTTACCCCTGTTCAGAGCTGGAACCTCCACTTGACAGAAATAATGAATTTATTCCAACTACATGTATATAATTCAAAGAACATGAAACTTCTTATTTTGCTTTAAAAACTCACTTCTGATAAAAAATTAGCAAATACAATACTATTTCATTTAACACAGTCTCCATCTTTTAAGACACTAAAGACATGCAAGTGACAGTGGTACCTCATCAATTCTGTTTAGACAAGGACTTAATTGCATGTTTGACTTAAAACACATCAACAGTCCCTATGAAACTCATTGAATAGATAAAAGACATGGAGACAAAAATGATCTTGTCACTAAGGAGATGTATGCACTTCAATTTTTGTGTTAGAAAATTGTTTTTGCCTGAGAATGTATATTCTTATGCAAGTATTGTGTTTAATTACATCTGAAACAAGAATTTGGAGTTATAAAACTGTCACTCTGTGTGTGACAATCTCATTCAAAATTATTATAATATGATTGTTTTTGAAACAGTTTATTGGTCTGAAGAAATAAGTTGTTGGATGTAAATGAAATCCTAGACTTATTAAAGTCGGTAGGAATTTTGCTTTGGTCTCCAGATTAAGAATATTACATTCACACTGGTTTTGAAATATTTTTCTGCCTGCAATTTCCAGGTTTTTGATGAGGAAGGTACTGTAAAAACTATGACAATGTTTAGCCTTTCTTTGTAGTTTGCTACAATGGAAATGGAAACATAGCTTTAGCATGGGAATTTTCCGCATTCTCTCCTCCAGACAACTCTGGTTAAAATGAGCCAGTAGACAAGGCTTCCATCTCTGTAAAAAAGAAAAAAACAGCACATATTTTTGCAAACTTCCTAAAATACTTACACATGCAAGAAGATAAGCAGGGCACTTTGGTAATACTCAACTAGTACAGCACCTGCTACTAAGGTCACAAGAGTAGGCCATAACTAAGCAGTTAGCTGCTAGCAGCAGAATGGCCCTCTGCTTGGTTTTTAAAGCAGTCGCAAGAGGAATGGGACAGCTACACAGAGAAGCAGTGCCATACAAGTAGAGTGCAGACAGAGAATGACATTCCTACCTAATCAGGAATCTCCTGTCTGGATTAATCAAGGTCATGTTTATAACTTTTCCTTTTGCCAATTGCCTCACGATTGGTCATGATCAGTAGAATAATTCAACTCTGCATTTATCAAGAAAATATTATTGTCTCTGTAGTCCTTCCCTGAGAAACAAGCATGGATAACCAAAAGGCTTATGTGCTCACTAAAGGGCCTGGCCATCAAGCTCCAAGTAGTTTCCCCATTCTTCAGCCTGCCCTTAATGCACAAGAGCAGCTCATAGTATAGCAAATGCTGATAAAAAAGTACTGGAAAGAATCTGAAGGAAGGGAGAAAGAAAACTAACTAGGGAAAAGGCCTGTAGGACCTAAAAGTAGAAAGAAATGGCTATAACATTGGGAACGTACAGGGATTTCAGAACCTAAGAATTGGGGAAAAGTGAGAAAACAAAAATAAAACACACTTTAAAGTTCATCTGTTCTTGTTTTGATGAATAATTCTTCTTTCCTTTATATAATCTTAAGAGAACAGAGAACCTGAAAAGCAGAATACGTAGGAAAAGCAGCACAGAAAGACATTGGAGAAGATGTGAGTTTTATATTCTGCACAGGAAAAGCAGATTGTGGATTCAGGGGAGTTTTGCCATGGCAGTATCATGTAGCCTATAGCCCTCCCACATGCTCCTAAATATTAGGAAGGTATATCGGAGTTGTTCTGTAGATTTTTAGTTGAAATTTCTCATATCATCATACATTTAAAAAAACTATGTCATGATAAACTTGGTTTGTCATTAACAAAGCAAAATGGCTTAATAATTCATAATGTAGGGATCTCTAAAAGATCTTTCATCTGTTCTAATTGGAAGAAGTGGCAGATCTGGCTGCCACTTACCAAGATTGCCTTCTCTACAGAAAGCAGAAATATCTCTTTTTTTAGCCTACTGTCTTTGGATGTCTCAACTTTTTCTTCTTCTGACTGGCTTATAGACTAAAGATAGTGAATGAACTCTTTGGTACTGTAACAGATAGAAAAATGAGAAGTTTGAGTTCCAATTTACAGTATTTTTTTTTCTGTTAGAAATTCAACTCATTATTGTTAGATAGTAAAGAATAGTATAGTAAAGAACAGCTTCAAAAACATATGGTAGGACACATGGTGGAAGTACTTCAACTAGGTTAAAACTATTTTTACTAATAACCCGTGGTAAAATGTGTCATGCTAAATGTATTATTTGTGCTCAGCTTTTATATTCATGGTCTGTGAAGGACACAATAGAAACTTAACAAAGCATTGCTACCATGCAGGCTTGCCCTTCCTATCACCATGCCCCGGGCACAGTCCAGCATACATCAGAGAAGCACTGTTATTTATATTCCTTCCTAAGGTTCTTACATGCATTTTAAACCAAAGGGACATAAAGTAAGAATGCACTACTTAAATTCCCACTTAAAACTTGATCTCATCTTTTCTGGGGAGAAAAACCCACCTTGATGCAAAATTTTTTTACTAGTGATTTTTTCAGCTGCATATGGATGCATTTCTTTTATTTCCTTTAGCGCAATGAGCTTTTCCTGAAAAATAAACCCAAAACACAATTTTAATATCACCCATTCTTTTCATGCACTGTAATTTCTAGCACAAACTTAAAATACGTTAAAATAAAATAATCCTTACCTGTTACTAGTATGGCTGAAGATCACAAAATCTGATAGAAGCTAGAATGTTGAGTTTGGGACCAGTCTTTTCAGTATTTTAATATTTAGTCAAATAATTTTTGCCTCACTAACTCACAAGAAGTTTATGACAAAATTACTGCTGACTGATTTTATGTTTTCTGACAAAAATACTAGTAAAATTCTAGTAAAAACTGGCCTTCATTCATGCAGAGTCACCACAATAAGGATCCCAAAAGATATATCTGCTGGCATACTAT
Source organism: Falco rusticolus (assembly GCF_015220075.1). Lineage (NCBI taxonomy): Eukaryota > Metazoa > Chordata > Aves > Falconiformes > Falconidae > Falco > Falco rusticolus. The sequence goes on from NC_051194.1 coordinate 51,138,019, forward strand.
GCTGAATACCACACAAGCAACATCAACATCAGCAGCGCAGAATGTAGAAACATTACATTAAAGCTAATATTTCTGTTTTGCACAAAGCATGCAGAACTCAGGGGTGCAGGTTCTACACTTACGTAGGTATACTTATTTTATCATATCCTTTTTGAGCCACAGAACAACCATCTGTTCATTTCAATATATAAATACTACCTTACACTTAAAAATACTGGGTATTTATCATGCATAAATGCACATGTGCAGTTTGTACAGCTAACGTGGAGCAAAGGTTTCAGTATACAAAGTTATATTGCAAGGTACCCATAGGTGGCAGAATGGGCATACTATTAGATACAAAAAATAATCACCTGAACCAGCTCATGGGCTAAGCGTCCCAGAACTTCTTGGGTCATTTCATTAATTTCTAATTCTGTCATGACTTCCCAGTTACCATTCTGGAACCTCACTGGCATAGAGAAGACAATTCCTTCAGGAATGCAAAATTGACCTGCAGAAGAGGGAAACAACGACCCAAACATATTATTTCTGAACAAAAAACATATCCTCACGAGTGTCAAGATAGTCTTACAGACTTGCAAAAGTCTGCAACTGTAAGATCTTAGTATAAATGGAGTGTACATTTCAAAGACTAGAAGAGCTCCCCTTTTACTGTAACTTTGTCTTTTAGTTAAATGTACATGAACCATAGAATGGTTTGGGTTGGAAGGGACCTTTAAAGGCCACCTAATCCAACCCCCCCCTGCAATGAACAGGAACATCCTCAACTAGATCAGGTTGCTCAGAGCTCCATCCAGCCTGACCTTGAATGTGTCCAGGGATGGGGAATCTACCACCTCTCTGGGCCACCTGTTCCAGTGTTCCACCACCCTGATCATAAAAAATTCTTCCTTATATATAGTCTGAATCTGCCCTCTTTAGTTTAAAACATTACTCCTTGTCCTATCACAACAGGCCCTACTAAAAAGTCTGTCCCTCATGGAGCCTTCTCTTCTCCAGGCTGAACCCCAATTCTCTCAGCCTTTCTTCACAGAAGAGGTGTTCATTCCTCTGATCATTTTTGTGGCTCTCTTCTTGACCTGCTCCAACAGGTTCATGTCTTTCCTGTGCTGTAACAGAATCGCTGTAACAATTTTACATCTTAAAAAGGGGAAAAAAAAGTTTTATTTCATACAAGAGTTAAATGGCTGTTGGGTAGTTACATGAACCAATAATGGAACTGTAACATTACCTAAGAAGAACATGCTTTTATAGCTTAGGCTCTAAGAACTATAAGGAGTTCTTGCCTAAAATACATGCACCAGAAAAGCATTTAAACCAAAGGACTAAGAGGCAACTTGGAACAAGACAATATTAAACTAAGAGATGATTGTAAGAAGCGAGTACCAAATCACAAGCTCTAGAGAGCAAAACTGCTTAGATTTGGAGGTTCTTATGCTGAAACAAACTCTCAGCCTCCCATTACATCATGATTTGTTTTACAAGTTTTTAATAAATTAAAAATATTGACTAAAAAATAACATTATGCATATGGGGAAAGCTAGACAAGAATATGTGAAGCAAAAGTAGATTTACCTTTACTAAGTATTCCCACAGAAACAATCTCCCCAGGAGGAGAGCTGTGATACCAGTATCTCAGTACAGTGGCTACCGCATGAGCAGGTAACATTCCTACATAATGACAGAGCCGGGAACTCAGTGAAGTCTGTGCAGATAGAAATTCTGAATGGATCCATTCACTACAACAAGAAAAGGGGGGGGGGGGGGAAGAAAAAAATAAAACCTGAGATGATTTCAGGAAGTGTAGTTTTCTAGAGGGAAAAATAACTAAACCTGAGGGAAGAGAACAGCTGAAATTTATTCAAACTTCACTGCTGAAGGCAAGGCACTCAAAGAAACAAAAAGAGGCTCAAAAGGTAAGAACAAACACTGCTTAGCTATGCAAGTTAGGTCATTTACCCAAGTCATAACCTCTCATAACCTAAGAACCCAGCCATGAACCATAATCCCTCTGTGGTCAGCACAGTAAAAGTATTGAACAAAAGAAATATCTACTGTCCAGTAAATTCTAGATTTGGAGAGTTCCATATAGCCAGGCCTGAGTGGATGTCACATCTGCTGCCCTCTCACTGCACCCATGCTTTCTCTGCTACTTTTCCTTCCACAAGAAGCCATCCAGTTGCCAGATATCCTTTTTATATATGTTAACAAATTGCCCATTTTGGGAAACTGACAACATTAGTGTGCTCAGGCAATGTGTTCAATGGAATTCATGTACTTCAAGATGCAGATAAATGTTTAGTATTATTTCAAAGTTTCCTCATGCATACTAGACATCTAAGTCACTAACCTGGACTTTCATTACCTCTTATAGGCTGTTCATCATACAATAGAAGAGAAACACTCTTAATGTGTAGGAAAATACAGTTACAAACGGAGTTGGCAGAAGAGTCAGAACAACGTATAGCACTAGGAACTACTCAACTTCTTTTACCATCCAAGTACTTAAACTTGAGTTTTCCTTTATGTACAGCACTAGTCAGTAAAGATAAACCTTGAAAACAAAAACCCTTCTTGATGTTTATTACACATTCAGATAAACATAGATTAAAAGATGTTTTTTTAGTTTTACTTTAAAAAAAAAATCTGTACTGTACCTATCATAAATCTTATTCAACAAAGGATGTGGAAAATCAGCTGGGCCCCAAATAGCACAGTCATATCCATAAAGTTTTGCATGTGACAAATCAATGTAGTTAGAACCAGTAATATTGCCCCACACAATCACGTCTTTAACTCCTATAACAGAAGGAAAAACTGAAATGAAAAGACAGACAAATACTTTCACAATGTAGACTGCACTAGATGACCTTCAGAAGTTCCTTTCAAGATGAACTGTTCTTCAATTCAGTGTCCTGCCTTTATAGGAGAAATTATTTGATCTGAAAAATGCAACAAGGTTCTCCATAACAGAAACCTCACCACAAACAGAAAAAGCAACTTTAATTTATATCATGTTATTGTACATAATAGGCAAACCCTAGTAAATACTTAGTTCTTTAAAACAACAACAAAAAAATCACATTGCAAACATACAGTGATGTTACTTTTAAAATCCTGTAAACATAAATACAGAATGCCTAATATTAAAAAATATATTAAAAAAAATAAATTAAATCTACCTGCTTTGGTACAAAAGGAATTTCTCAGATAATCTGCTGGTAGGCTACTCAGCCTATTAACTTACTTCTTTTCTGTTTTCTTAGGCTCCAAAATATTTAGACTTCTCATTTATGACCAGTCCCTACTCCTGCAACACTGAGCAGGCTCCTGGAGCACACTTTTGCTATGCAGTGCAGAACTGTGCAAATATAACCAAGCTGTAACAACTGACTTGAGAAAGAAAGCTAATTAACCCAGAACTAATACTACAACACAGTTCTATTATACTTTCATTATCTGCACAGCAGTATGATATCAGGTTTCTTCACAGCTAGTGTGTCTCCAAAATAACAGCTGCAGAGTGCAAGTGCAATCTTGAAGCCTAGTTCATGATTTGCAACACTGCTTAGTCCTTCTTGGTGTATTTCCAGCATGAAATACACACCAAAATGGCATGGCTGCATCCAAAAGTCAGCAAAAGAATTGACATTCATGGGAGCAGGCACCGACCCAGATAAGCATAGAAAATGGCAGCACCTGCTAGTGACACCCTGGCACTCTGTACAGCCATGCAATTCAGCGGGGGCACTGCTGGGCTTGCATTTCTGTATGCACATCAACTGTGTTCTGCAATGAAATACATAGTCACAAAGGTGTTCATCCACTGAATTCCCCAAATGCCACCAGAATAAAAAAGTATTCACCTGCTGCATTCATGCTTAGCTTCCTGGCCAGCATGGCTTTAGCTGCACTTTCCCAGGATGTTGCAACGGCAATGACATTTTCAGGCTTAATGGATGGACCGTATGTCATAATCATCATCGCCTTAAGGTTTACAAAGGTCTTTCCTGATGAAATTACTCTGACATCACTCTTGGCATTCTTCTCGATCAAGGGAGCATACACTTGACAGATCTTACTCACTTCCCTGATGCAGCACTCAAGGGATTGGACTTCACGGTTTAAGAGGACATCATCAAGAACAATGATAATATCGGCTTGAATAAAAGCCTCATCTATTTCAGTGTGCTCTGAAATACTGCGGAGGAGTGGCAACGCCATGTCTTCAGCTTCCATTACAATACCACAAAGAACTTCCTTAAACTGGTCAGTGTCAAGCAAATGGATACTGATTTCTGTGGTCATCCCAAACACCTCTCCATTTGCCAACAGAGGGATCAGCTGATAACAGATTGGAGCTGATGCACTAAGAGGAGAAGTATATAGAAAAATCATAGTTAAAGACTAACAACTGCTTGTTTGGAAGTATTACATAAATAAAGACAAAGATCTTTCTTTTGTATTTGGTTATGTTTCAATAGACCACTATCTTGCCTCCTTTGTCTCTCTTTCTGTCATTTTAACAGGTTAAAAATTAGAACAGCTCTGTCCTCCTTTTCATTTGAAGATTTTTCCATCCAATACATTTTAGTCAATACTGTCACTTAAAAATTGGTGTCTTTAAAGAACCAGATTTAAGATGCTCTTTTAGTACCACCAGAAATACAGAAATTTCTAAAGGTAGAACTGCAAGAGACTTATTTAAATATTTCCAAAAACATTTAATGCAATATAGTTGTGCTACAAAATTCCTGACTTTGTAAATACTTGCTTTTCCTTAAGGTGATCTGGGATCTAAATGTTGCCTGTTCACATCCCTCACTTAAACTAGTGCAAAATGCAACAAAAGTAGAAATAATTTCTAGATTATATACTGAATACTCAGGGGTGCAGAACCTAATTAAAATCAGCAAATTACAGGAATTCATGTATAACTTCAGATGGTTACACCTGTTATACGCGATAGGAAAAAGTGCTTTCTTCTGAAGCTGAGTGAAACTTTACAGATATTCTTTTTACTCTCACCTGGTGATCCAGATCTGCAAAGGCTTGATAAGACTTTTAATCTCTTCCTCCTCTTTTTCAATTTCACTGTGTGCCTGCAGGTTCTCCTTAGCAATGTCTAACAGTTCCTCACTCAACTTCATTGAGGTGACGCCATAATAATGCTAAGAAAAAAAAAGGATGATCTCAAATTAAATGACAACCCAAACACAGCAAGATAACATGAGAAAGGATAGTTTTATTTTACATTTGAAGGAAGAATAAAGAACAATAATGCTATAAGAAAACATAAAATATGTGTTTACTGTATTAAAGGCAGCTCATTACCTGAGCATATTCCAGAAAGTCATTAACTCCTCCCAGAAGCAGACCCTTCCCTCCACGGTCCAAAAGTTCTCTCCAAATGATAGGAGACTGTCTGTATTCCCATCCATTCTTTTCACAAATGTCATGAAGCCACTGCTAACGTAAACATTCCCACCAAAAGGTTTTAACACTTTAATATTTTTTAAAACTTAAATGTTACAGCTATAAACATTCCTGTTATTTCCTCAATACGTAATAATAAGGTCCTTCATAACTTACTCACATACCAGTGTGTGCAAGATGGTGCAAAACACAAAACAAGACATGGTGATACACTGTACAAAACTCAGCAAAAGGTCTTACTTCTACTTGATTTTACTGCTGTAAGTTTGCTTAATTGTCAATTGAAGACATCAATGTTGTGAAATAGTAAGTAAACTGAGGATTCCTATTTAGCTGCAGAAGGTAAGCAAGCTGCAGAGGTTAGTTAATTGCTGTTCACTTAACTGTTCCAGTTATTTGGCTGAGGTGTCAAGCAAAATGTAAAAGGCAATAAACGTCATAGTACTGCCTATCTCATGAAGTAATACTGCAGTTTTTTCAGTTCATTATAGGGACTACAGTGTAGACATGGCAATATGTCTACAGCAAAAGTACTCAGGAAGACCCATCCACATGGTAAACAAATATGTGAGATTTAATTTCATACTTTCATTGCAATTCAGAGCCCTTGAATGCCAGAAATGCTCTTGGCAAGTAACAGCTCTGAAGGCATATGCAATCGCAGTGTGCAAAAGATTTACAGGCTGAGCAGCCTGTAATAAAAAAATAATAAACTTCTTACTGACAAAACATAGCTTTAGGCTGACCCACATTTTGTGCCCATCTTCCATGGTAAGAATCACAAGAATGCCAGTCTCTCACAGGATTCAAACCTTTCCTCTGGCTAGCTTTTGCAGCCAAAGCTGCTTCTGCAACACCTCTACCCACACAGCAAAACACTAATTCAGAGGAAGAAGAGACTTACTACAGATAAGCACATTCGTTGCTTTGTAGAGTACTGGGGCATCTACTAAGGCCTCGACTAACGATCCCTTACCTCCCATTTGTCAGGGTGCTGGGTGATCTTGTGAACCCTGAAGTTGGGCAAGTTAGCCTGGAGATAGTCAGCCAGGAGTTCAGCCTTGGCATAGCAAGGGCAGTTTGCCTTACCTGGGAACACAACACCACAAACGGGAAATTTTGTGACTATGACTGATAGGGGCGTAACAGGTCAAACGTCTCTTCATTGTTCCAATTAAAAAAGTGTCTTACGCAACCATCATCCCGCGAGTTCCCAGAAAGAAACAGGACAAGCATATGAGCCAGCGAAGAAAGGATAACTTTGGAGGTGAAACGGTCTCCTCAGCCAGCGCTGAAGGGGCTGAGGAGGCCGCCCCGGCGGGACAGCAGCTAGTGACGCAGGACCCTCGCCGACGGGGGCCGGGGGGAGAAGGCTGGCTAGAAGGGGCAGGGGCAGCGCGCCGCACGGGCGCCGCTCTCTAGAGCGACGCGGGGCAGGGGCAGGTGCGGGGCAGGGGCAGGTGCGGGGCGGGCCGGGCGGTACGCGCGGGGAGCCTCACCCGCCAGCACCCACTTGGCCATGCGCGCGGCTCCCTCCACCGGCCGCCTGGCCGTTGCGCAGCAACGCGCCGCTGCCGCCGCTTGTCCCTCGGCTCGCGCCGTCCCTCTCGCGAGGCCCGCCGGGAGCGCGCGGGGCGGGGGAGCCGGGCCGTTATGGCGCCGCGGCGTGCCAGGTAGCGGCTGCCGGGCGGCGGGGTTGCGGCGGGTGGCGGCCAGCCCCGGTGTCGCCCGCCCTCGCGGCCGGCGTCCCCAGCCCGTGCGAAGCCGCCGAAAGGCGCCGGGCCTGCGCCGCCGGCACCGTGCCCCCGGCACCGTGCCCCCGGGCAGCCTTCCGGCGCCTGCAGGAAGCGAGCCCGCAAGCCAGAGGCCTTGCCCCGGCCGGGCGGCCCTGGGGCAGCGGCGGGGCGGCTGGGGCGGGCCGGGCGGGACTCCGTCCGCCGGAGCTGGGGGTGGCCCCGAGCCTCCGGAGCCGTGGCGGGGGGCGCGTCTGCTCGGTGGAAGGTGGGTGAGGAAAGGGCTCTCCCTCGGCACGTGTCGTGGTTAGAACAGCGAAGGGCTGACACCCAGGATGAGTTCGCCTTCTGCTGACTTGACTAAAACGTAGGAGGCCCAGTTGAAGTCCCTCTGCAAACCCTTTTCCAGGGATCTTTTCCCGAAGTGTTTTTCCCCACTCCTGTAAAAGATGTGCATAGATATGGAATTGAAACTTTAGGAATGGTAAGTCCAGTAACTAATCCATAATTTTCAATTGTTTTTGCAGATAAGTGCTCTTCTGCAATTTCTCCAGGACTGTTTCCACTAGTAGAATTTCATCAGATCCCTTACTTCGAATTGGCATTTCAAATGTACTCATGAGATGCTAGCAAAAATGAATAATAAAATAAGTTATTTGTTAAATACTGTTAGATGCATACATAGGTGCAATTCTGTGCTCGCTCCCAAATCTTCAGCCACAACAAGAAAACACACTTTATGGTTAAGTATTTTTCCTTCTCTGCATGGATCATCTCTTCGATTTGTATCTCAAAAGACAGATGTTTTTAGCACAGGTGCTAAAATACAGCCAGAGAAAAGTACGGAGGTTTTGGTGAGTCAGCAGGCTCCCCAGTGCTCCTTGGAACTTGAAAAGCTGGATGATTCTGGGAGCTTCAAAGTGAAGCATGTAATGGATCATAGCGAACAGTTTTTTAATAGTCTCCGGAAATGTACCTGTCCTTGTGATGCACTGGACTTGGCTTCAGAGTCTGCTGTTTCCACTAAGCACTTTACAAGCTGTTTAACTACGGTATGGAGGCTCTTTAAAAACCTGTCCGAAGACCAGCAGCGTTATGAAAAGCAGCTGATCTTTGAGCACCCAGCATTTGTCAAGCTTTGTCAGCAGCTGCTGCGGGACTCCAGAAGGATGACACGGGGCGATCTGGTGTTCAGTCTGCATGCCATGGTGAACCTCGGTGTTCCTCAGAACACTCTCCTAGTCCAGACTTTGCTGAGAGTGTGCCAAGTAAGTATCAGGATCCTTCTTCTCCTGAGTTTGGGCTGAAACCTTGAGGCTAATTCTGGGAAGCTGTGTAGCATCAGAGAGAGTTTTGTGTTATGTCCCTGGTTTAGTCTCATTTTCTGTGGAAACTGGGCTCCCATAGTTAATTTGTGTGTACTTCTAATTTCCTTCATTTTTGAAACCACTGCCTGATTTCAGACAGATTTAATAGAAGTCTCAGAAATCATTACCCTTTTCAAATCAACTAAATTTGACTGATGTGAGACCATGGAGGTCACTGTGGAATTAGAGCTTATGAATTGACTTCTGGAGGGAAAGAAAAGGCAGCAGGTACAGATTAAGACTGAGTAGTTTTTCTTTCCTGAAACTTTTACTGGTTTGAAGTTATCTGACACTGAAAACTTTTTAACAGGAGAAGCTCAATCAACTTGATAACCGATGTATCTCAGTTTTGGCAACTGCTTTAGCAGGGCTGGATAAAGACAAGAATGTGAGCGCTCTTCAAGCTGGATTACAGTGAGAAAAACCTCTTTCACATGTGTCATATTTAAATGTTGTTTGAATATATGTCTTTTAGAAGTCATGGAGTGGATGTCCACACATAAGACATGCTGTGGTTTTAGGACTTAAATGATCACATGAGTTAACAGCTGTACAAGACAGGGATTTTAGACATTGTTTTGCAGTTTCAAGCAGAAAGGCCTCCGATGGCATGGGGTGCTAGACTGCTCTGCAGGAGGTTCATATTCTCACTGCAGCTCCACCACTCTGTTTTTTTTGTGGTGTTGATCAAGTCACTTCACATATCTATGCCTCTTGTTTTATCAGTGTGTAAAAAGAAGGTAATGAGACTAGTTTACTTTGTGAAGTATTTTGATTTATCATGAAAAATGCTGTTTAACAGCCAGGAAGTATTTTCTTTTAATTTAGTAAGTAAAAATTAAGTTTAGATTTTATCTGTGCATCCAGCAAGGCCTTGTGTGTAGTGGTTTATCAGAATAACTTCTTTGGCTGTAGTGATTTTTTTCTGTGCCAATGAGATTTATGTGGGTAAGCAATCTCCTTGCTCCCATGAGATTTTTTTTTTTTACTAAGGCTGTCACAAAACTTGCCTTGGATTAGTACTTTTGGTCCTGTGTCAGGTCCAGTTTTGAGAAGGTGGGTGTGTTAGTTACACAAAAACTAGTTTCTGCTGGTACATTCTTGTACATTGGTGGAAAGCAGGAGATCCACCTACAGCTCTTTCTGTCTTGATGTCTAGAGCTTTTGCCCATTTGTAGGAAGCTGTATCTGCAGGGATGAATTTCAGAGCAGTGCCTTAGAAAGCGACAATTCAAATTTTTGTAGTTGTGCAGGTATATTTAAGGGTGTTTCAGACAAAACAATTACAATACCTCCTTCTGAGCCAGAAAAGGAGGTGCTGGGAATGCAGAACTCCATCTTGTGCTTATGATCCCTCTATGTTACAATATCCCCTTCTGTTCCTGCAGCCCACAGCACTGCTTGTTTGGTTTTTGTCCTCACTTACACCAAGTTGTTGTCAGTATCTGTCTCCAAGTTTCCTAATGGTTTCAGAACTTGCCTAGACATAGATGATTTTATGGTAAAAATGTGCAATCTCTTTTTTTTCTGCAGAAGAGTGTTAATTCCTTGAGGCTTAACAGCACTCACATCTGCACAGTCACATGTGCAGTCTGGTCAAGTGCCCCTGCTCTTAATATATTGGTGACAACATGCGTCTATCAGGATAACATTAAGAAAGCATGTAATTATTTCCATGTGCAAAATATCTGTGCTGCAGGTATATCATGTAGAGTTATGCCAATGTTGCAAAAAAGGAGGTGGGTGAGGAGCAGAGAATTACAGCTTTACATTAGGAGTATATCAGTGAGGGAAAATGAGGGTACCTACTTGTTTCTGCTGAAATGAGGAAAGGTCTATTAAAGTTACTCTCTGTAGCTCAAGGCCTTGTGTGTGTTTCTTCATCAGATTGCTAGTGGAGCAGCGCATTCCGAGTATCAGAGACATCTTTATACTGCAAAACCTGATGAAATGCATGGGAAAAGATGCTCCAGTCTTCCTGAAAAAGAAATTAGAGGTAAATTTAGTTGGAGGCTCATTTTTACTTCAACAAAGCCTGTGCTCTTGCGTTGTTTATAAATTGTGTATGGTTCTTTCCAGACACTCGGGAAGAAAGTATAATAAAGTGAATCATATTCCAGCTATATCTGTAGGAAGAACATAAATTTGGAGGCTGGGAATATCTCACCATGAAAGGGGGCAGAAAGCAATGGACATGGTACAAAAGGAATAGCAGTGCCCTCACCTCTTGTTTTGGTTGGCCACATGGTATTTCATAGAAGCACTTAGAGGCTGTGCCCTGATTCCCTTGCCCAGCTTGTGGCTGGAAGACAAGACAGAAAACCAGATCATGATGGGGCTGTGTCCAGTAGTGGTACAGGGCTAGACCACTGAGAACGAGGTGCCAGGAGAACTCGCCTAGCTCATGGCCTTATCTTCCTGTGTATCTGAAAGGTCCCCTGAGAGATACAGTGTCTGGGAGCAGGCTGTGGGTTTTATGACAGGGTGTACTGGGTTTCAACCCCTGATTTAAAGACAATTTGAAACCTTCTGTCAAACAGGGCCTCCTTGTGATTTTTAATCATATAGCTGAAGAGCTGTGAGGTCAGAATTTGTAGTAGCATTCATGAGGAAGTGAGGGAAGATAACACTGATGGGAAAACTGGGCGAGAATAAAGCAGTGCAGGGAGCTCATGCAGTGTGTTAGATGTAAGTAAATCCTAAAATCTGAAGATGTGGTGCAATATGGAACTGAGAGGAAAGTAACGTTTCCACATGTTAACTGAAGGGAGCTCTTAATTTTTCCGAGCCTACATGGTGCTATTTTTAATATTTTTAATATTGTGTAGTTTCTGGTGTAGATACATTTTGTATTTAACTTCTGATATGCATGCAGTAAGAATATTGTATTTTAATAGTCGCTGTGCTTTGTAGTCTCATTTTTAATGTAATTTATATCAATCTAATTACTGCTTTGATAAATGAAGTCTCTTTGTGGCATCACAGCTGACCTGCTGTGCCTCAGCCCACGTTTATAGCTGAGTGTTTGTATTAAAGATACACCATTCAGTGTGCTATTGGATCACTTTGAAGGCTTACAGCTTTTGCATGCATCCAAAACAATACTTGGAGTACTATTAAATAAGTCAGCTGTGCTAATTATATTTCTGCTATTTTTTTAAGAATTGGTAGAGGATACATATTCACAGCATTTGCAAATGAGCTTTACTGAGACTTCTTTAAAAAAAAATATAAAGGCAAATTGCTGGTAATTTGTATAGTGACACAGCTCTAGAATACTTGATCTGCTATAATTGTATATTAAATTCAGAGTAGTTACTTTGCTTTTGCCGTTTGTTGCTTGGTTTCTTTCATATAAGTCTAAACAGGCTGAGGAGTTTGGGAAAGTTTTGGTGAAAATGCCTTCATCAGAAAGCACTGATAACATACCTGAAGAATGAAGCATTTTATAAACTCTTAATTCACTTTAGATGGCAGTTTTGAAAGAGAGAGACCATCTGACTTCCCCGAATGCTCTGCGTGTGTTTTTGGCTCTTGTTGCAATGAATTATTGTTCCATTCCAATCCTGAATGCCTGCAGTAAAAAGATCCAGGGTAAGAAAAAAAAAAAAAGTTTATTAAATTTCCCTTCCTTATACCAAATTCTTCCTAATTATTGTCTCATCTCCCTTTTCTGATTTCCTTTAAAACTCAGGAAACATCTTTGTTTTACAGGATATTATAGTAATGTGGAACCATTTGACAATCAACAAGACAGAAAATTACTGATTAGTAATGAAAGCAAATAGCTCTTGTCGTCTGCCCTTCTTAACATTCACCTGAATTACATGTATTTTCATTTTTCTGTATGCAGAATTTAGGAAAAAGAATTGAATTCTAGCAAGAAAAAATAGATTTCAGATAAACTTCTAAAACAAATCTGCATTAGATGTGTACACTTCGCAGGATGGATTGGTGGCTTAGTGTGATTAGTTGATAAACGAAAGGGAACATAGTGTTTCCCTTATAAACTGGATTTAATTATTGAATGCTGCTTAATAACTGACTTAGTGCTGTAGCCTAGAAAAAAATTAAATGAACGCTAATGGTTTCACCTCTCCCCATACCTTTACAATACATTTCTTAAGTATATGTGGTCAGTATGTATTGATTCACACTTAAAAGACATTTGAATTTGTGTCTAAAAAACATTAAGATAGCAAAATAGCATTCTTAACATAAATGAACCAGGAGTGTTTGGGTTGCTTGTACAGCCTTTATTTGTCGTGGTTGCTCATATGTGTTAGGACACAGTCTTTAATTACACATACTGGCTTCTCCCATACGACTTTCACCACACTTAGTATGTAGGCTAGATGGATATACGGAGTGAGGAACTACTCAATAGTTCTTTCTGCATTTTTTAGTGCATATTCTCAGGACTTATATGCCAGACATCATGCAAATGATGCTCTGGGGACAGAGTGATTAATTTCTGGGCAGAAGTGACCCCTATCAGAGGCTGGACATGGAATAGAAAGAAGAGGGAGGGCCATGCTTTGAGGCCCATGGGGCAAAGGAATTCTCCATCAGGTTTTCCAGGTCCTATGCTGTTGATGGGTCTCTCAAGAAAGTAGCCCCCTCTCCTGTATCTGGGGACCTGACCAGAATTGTATTAACTGTGTACTTCATAGATACTAATTGAGTTAATTTTTTGCAGCAGCAAACGAGTGACCCAGTAGTGGTGGTATTCATTTCCTGATTATGCAGAAGAGATAGGTTAAGGTCAAAGTGTCCAGTAATACGAGATTCTGTTAGCCTGCCTTCTTTAAGAGTACCTAGCATTACAAGTCACTTTGTGATGCACAGATCTCACTGGCTTCAATTGCAGTTGTCAGCACTCTGCACTTGAAGAAATGAAGTAACAGCATTTATGCTGAGCCTAGAAAGTCACTAAGCACAACTTAGAGGAGTTAAATTCAGTTATTCTCCTGCTATCCTCTTGAGTCCTCTGTCAGAGGGAAAGATAAAGTCTAGTTTTGATGGCTGCTGCTCTTGCTGCTGTAACTGTTGTGTTCTCTTGCAGTCACTGTCTTTTATGACATGTATGCCCCTCATTGCAGCAAACAGTGCAATGTTCGGGAGAGAGCATTGTTCTTCAGTACTTAATCTTTTTCATCTCAAGAGTAGGTCTGTCTTGTGTAGTAAATGAAGCAGCAGTCTTTTGCAGAAGTCTGTTGTCACCTGGTGCTTCATCGGCATCACATTCATATGCCGAGAGGTTGTGTTATGGTTCCATGTTTTCCAGTTTGGTATACAGTAATGCTTTAGTGCCTTTTAGACATAGATTCATGTTCGTGGCTTCTTTCCATTTTGTAAAATGAAATGGGGGAAAAATGTAAATTTTGTCATGTGCTTGTTTCTGATTTATCAGCAGCTTTAGAATCCACCTTTCTGTTACTCCCTCAGCTGACATGGTGGACAGCCCAAAGGCTCAATCAGTACTAAAGGGACCAGTTTCAGGGTTTCCATGCTGAGTGGAGGGAGGTCCTTAAAATCAAGAATCTGAGAACACAATCTTCTTGCTGCTTCTGTTAATTTGCCCCCTTTTGCTGATTCATCCCTTCTAACCTGATCCTGGCTCACTTGGTTTCCTCTGCCTTTGTTTCTAAGTGTGTTCTACCTCAGCTGACTTTGCCCAACTATTCTCAGTCTGTTCTGCAGTTCCTTTTCTGATTTTTTTTTCTCTGCTCCTCCATCCCTTAGCCAAACTGTTCCCACAATGTCTCCAACCTACAACTCCCATTGCTTTGTATCATTTGTCCATTTTATGCTCTTCTGTTACAGAGAATGTCCATGATATTCCGTTTTGGCAGTTAATTCTCATTCTGGAAGGTTGCAGCAGTCTCCAGTACCGTAATGTAAAACTGTTCTCAGCATTAGCAGACTATGTTACTTCTGCTGCCTGCCTTTGGGACAAAAGACAGGTGAGTTTGAGACCAAATAATTTGTAGTGCTACTAGCAGAATATCATTGGGTACTTTCCATCTTACCTTTCATGTTTGTGTTTGAACTTTGCAGAACAGATTTTTTTTAGGAATACCAATCTGATGAAGCTGATATCATTGAATTTTTGAAATGCTTTTATATTTATTGATAAATACAGCAATAAGAAATAAATGGGCTGTTACAGTTTGAAAAATTTTCTTTCATTAAAAATGTCTTTTATGAAATCAACAGGTAGGATCCACTTCACTGGCTTTCTGGACTTTATAAAACTGTCTTTTCTTTTAGATTATCCTTCTTCTTTCTGCCTTTGAGACACTTGGCTTTCAGCCTAGTGAACTGATGGGTATTTTTGCGGAGAAGGTGACAGAAGATCCTGAATTTCTCAACTTGAAAAACCTTTTGATTGTTCTTCGAGTGTATTCACGACTCAACTATGTTCCCAGAAGCCAAAAGCATCTGTAGGTTTTATCTTAGAATGCCTGGTAATACATTCTCTTCATGTAGTCGTTAGATTTGACCAAAGTATTTGATTTCAGTTGTGAAAGAGATCATCATCTTGGTTTAGTAATCTGTAAGGCAGATTTGCTGTGCCTTTTCATGTTTTTTCTACATAGAAATTTTTCTTTGTAATCGAAAATGGAGACCTTGGTTCTAGTCTGACCAGGTTACTAAATCTGTTGATAGTAGCTGTATCCTCAAAGACATTACAGAATTTATGATTATACAAGACAATAAAGATTTCTGCCTTGCATTTTTGTTTGAAATCTGTTTTTTATATAGCCTTATTTGTGTATTAAGATACTTTTCTTCTCCTTTTGGAAAAGGTTTTTTGAGACTCTTCATAGCTGCTTGAATAAATACCTCCCTCAGATTTCCAACACAGAACTGCTGAAGGCAGTGTATTCACTTTGCATCTTGGGATATCTTCCTCATCGTGCACTTGATAAGCTGCTGCAAAAGGACAACAGGGGTGAACTTATACTGTCAGGTCAGGCATTATTTTGTCATGTTCTTGTTTTAAAAGTGATAGTCTGCCTCTGTACGTTAGTTATTGTAATTGTGTTAAAGTTTAGAAATTGAAGAATGCAAACATGATTAATACTAAATTTGAAGTCCTCAAGACTAAACTAACATAGTTATGGTGATCTAAGTGATCTGTTTCTGCACTAGGGCATCAGGCTTATTGTCTTGAGACCCATGATAGCAACAGTTTAATAGTAGATGTGCACATGGAGAGAGGTGGATATGAGATTTGTGGAAATGGTAGAAATGTAAGAGCCAGATGTTCAGGCATTTTTAAAAACAAAGGAAGTCCTAACCTTTGTGAACCAACAGTACCTGGAATCACTAGAGTAAAAGGGTTGGGGTTTTTTTGACTGCTCTGAGTTACAGTGAAGAACTTGTAGTAGAATTCGGTTTCCACATTACAATTCTGTACAACCAGTAGAGTAGTTCAGTGGAGCAGAAATCCAGTTTACAGTAAAACACTGTCTTGCTGTGAGCCTGCTGTGACTGAGCCTGAAAGCTGTAAAGCTGTAACTGCTTAGAGTCAGCGCAGTTTAGTAATCTTAAAGTACAGTTTCAAACAGAGTATAGTACAGACAGGCCAAGTCTGATATCTCTTCTTTGTTTTATAAATAGGTTTCTAGTGGTCTGGATTTTATAAATGGTTTTCATGCGCAGAGCTGTGTACAGTAGAGAGAAAGACTGGATGAATGGGCAGGTCCCAGCCATGGACTTTATTATTATAATTAGAGAATTAATGGTGTATATTTAACAATATATTGAAGATACTCAATAATATTCAGTGAAAAAAAATACTGGGTTTTGATTCCTATATTGCAATTCATTTCCTCTGCCAGAACAGACTATAAATGATAATAAAAAATCTGAGATGCTACATCGGATGTAATATTTTTTTTGTGTCTTTTTCAGATGATCTTTACAAAGAACAAAAGGAAGTGATGCTTCGCTGTGTGAAAGCATGTATGGAACTTGATAGCCCTTCCTTCACAAAGCCTGCATTTGTGCTGACTGATAATTTCCCCTCATTGGTATCTTTTAATCTCAGAAAGGCTCGGGAGGCACTGATAGAACTTCTGGGAGATGAGAACATGTTTCAGCAAAATGTTCACCTGCCATATAAATATCATATTGGTATGAAGCCAAATTACTGTCATATTCTTTTAAATGTAGATTTATAATCCCCAAAATAATAAGGTGATAATAAATTTGTGTAGGGTGCAAGTGATTAAAAGTGTAACACTTTGAAGACAGTCGTTTAACAAATGATGCCCTTGATTGGTGAATCTACTTTCTGGGATGCTTCTGTTAAAGTATTTAAGTCAATTTACTAAAAATTTATGATTGCTCTTATTTACAAAATTGCTTTGGACTTTTTGTTAAGCAACAGCAAGCAGATGTTAATTGTACATAATTGCAATATGGCCAGCTGTGTTTGAGAGACTCGACATGTTAGTACAAAGTCACATTAGAAATGAAGCCAAACAGCAGCCTGCTTTTGTTCTCTGACTTGTTTCTTCTCTGAAATTCTGGCTAAGGTTTGGGTTCTGCTTTCATTTATTAAATGGGATATAACCTTTCACAGGTGATCATTTCGTAACACTTGCTTTCTTTTCTATTTTTATATTACTTATTTTTTTGCCAGCTACCCAGATTACAGATTTTTCTTTTATTTGTAATACTTTTCTTCCCAAATACTTCTAATGAGGAATCATACTACGGGGAGATCTGAGTAGGTAGGGCAGACTGTGATCAAGACTAGTTTCTTGAAATGATGATTTCATTCCCATAAAGTTACATCTGCAGTTTCCAAAAATAAATGTTTTTTTTCTGGAGTTGTGCAGACTATAGGTGTTTATATTTGTTGCAGGGAGGCCATCAATAATGCCATCAATAATATGTAAATTATTAGAGAACAGCAATTAGAAACAGAGCAGTGACAGTGTCTGTTAACTTTTGCAAATGAGGTGTTCATTTTAAAGCAGTTGAAAATAATCCTCTTGCAGTATTAAGTATTTTGTTATTTTGTTTCAGATTTTGAAATCAGAATGGATTCAGACAGAAAGAAAGTGCTCCCAATAGCTGCAACAGATGATCATGCTGACTCAAGGGTTCAAAGGTGTCTTTTTTGACTGTGTATTTTTTCTAGCAGGGTAGTTTTACTTGTATATACTCCATCCAGTTACTACTTTGGTTCACTGATTTGCAGAAGCAAAGTAGATAACTGACTTGTTATTTGTAATCACTGCAGTATACAAAAATGGCCATGCCATTTCAGAGCAACACCTCATGCAGCTGACTACCTTCTTCTAACAGAGGCTAAAACTTAACATTTCAGAGAAAGAGTCAGGAAATGTCACAGTAATCTGATACTTTTGTAATGGGTACAGGTTTTGAAGTACAACTGAAATCCTTTCAAAAAAATTGCAACGTTACGGTTTTTAAATTCCAAGTATTGTGTGTCCAATTAAACATTCAGTTATTCTCTTAAGTCTCTAAAATATGCATCTCAATGGTATGTTATGGCTATTAATTCAGCTGCTGAGACATAATTTGAATAAAAATGATCATCATATCCACATTTTAGGTGATTAATTTAATCTTGTGTAGAAGAATGACCTCTCAGTTACTGAAGTGGGACATATATCATTTAAGTAATGCTTAAGTAGAATTGGGTAATATGTAACATTTGTGTGCTGGATCACTGCACAGCAAAGTATTTTGTATGGTTTGCTTTTTGGGAAAAGGAGAACTAGTGATTGTCTTAACAGAAACTCATTGTCAGGCTTCCAAGGCATTCAGCTTTCCTCTCCCTTCCAAGTAGGTTTTTATGGCAGGAAGTAGCTGATCCTGAATATTAGCAAAGGATCATAGTAAATGCAGAAGCTGTCAAAATAATGTAGAGTTTTGAATGAGCTGCTTCCTTCTCATTGTGGGAGAAGCGGAGATCTAAGGGCTTAATTCTGCTGTATTGGTTTGATTGGTAGATGCTGGTACTTGTGTGAAGCTCATGGAAGAGAGGGTAAATTACTTAAGTCTGGAAAAGGAAAAGAATAATGAAATTTGTGCAGTCTTGACGTTTTTGCCTGTCAGAAAGACAGCTATATATTCTGCAGTGTTAAAGGACATCATTGAATCAGTCTTAAAAACGCGTATTCTGCATTTGTACAGTGGAGTCTTCCCTGCTTTTCTTGGTTGTAGATTGGCTTTTCTCTTTGTTCCTCTGTCTGCCTTCTGTGTGGGCACAACGCACCCCCAAGGGAAGCTGGCAGTGAAGAAGCGACATCTAAATAGACTGGGCTATCATGTGATTCTGGTAAGAAGAGTCCTGTTACTCTTTGTTTTGGTCCTGTTACCTGCACAGTAATGAGTATGTTTGGTAGAACAGGCCTTGCAGGGAATGGTGAGCCTTCTCCAGAGTGGTAATTGTATATCACCTCTACTTAGAAGGTAGTAATGGTGTCACTGGGGAGAAAGGCAAGCTACCACTTACGATTATCAGCAAAATAAATATAATCATAGTTCAGCGGGGAAAGAAAAAATCAAGCCACTGAATTGCTTTGTAGCTAAAAAACCTATGTGACTTTGGCTTATTTCCCTGATATTTATAGAATGAATGATTTAAGTCAACTTGTTTTCAAAATACAGAGACTCCCTATGTCCTTCCCATCACTGAGCACTTGGTTTGTGGAACAGAGTAGTTTGCTAAAGACAACAGAATTAATGTACCCTTTCCTTTTCCTTTCTTCCAGGTCTTGAACAAGAAGTTTCAGGAAATGACAAATGAAGATGCAGTTGAGTTTTTGAAAGGAAAAATTTATTCAGAAGATGCTTTCCCTTTTTCTGAAGTGACTGTGCAGGACAATAATTAAAATAAACTAACAACTTTGGATCTCCTGTTCTCTCTTTTTCGCTGTGTAATTAATGTAAGGTTTTAACAGAAGAGATAAGCAGTTTTATACATAACTGCCTACTCCAAAGTATTACAGATTGAGAAAAGTTTGTATAGTGAACAATGTCTGCTGAGGGGTGTGTGTATGTGTGTTTGACTGAGTTTTCTGTAGTGGAAGGAACTACTTAATCCAAAAAGCATCCTGACATCTATTGCTTTTGAAATTTCTTAATTTTATCTTCGCTTTAGGAAGGGAAAAGAAATTTTATCTTCACTTTCACAGGGAAAAGAAGTGACTTTAAAGTGCTGTTGGAATCTGTCCTGCAAATATGCACTAGAAGGATTCCCCCCACCATCCCCTGTGTTCTTTATGCAGAACTATAGATGGTAAAGCAGTTAAATAACTCAGCTGAAGGGTATATTAAAATATCCAAAGTTATGTGAGAAGAAATCAGTCTCGCCCGGTTTTCATAAGTTCAGGCCAATAATGGTTGTTAGCTGTATGCTTTTTCTTTTGAACCTTTTGCTTCACTGCTCCTGTACTAGATTTTGAGACTTCTTACTACAAAAACACAGGTCTGGCATGTATTTATAAACTGACCCTTGCTCTCTGTTTCTGATATTAGCGTCTCGCCAGCTATTTAAAGAGGTGTTGCAATACTCAGATTTGTTCACTGCATACTGTGATGCATCTCCACTGGCCTGTTATATAGTGGTGGAATTGATTAACTTGGTGAAGTTCTAGAATTTCAAAGCAGCTTTGGGCCTTTGAGCTGAAGGAGCAGAGAGAACTGGTAGACTTTTCCCGGTCTTGGTAACATTTACTCATAAAATCCATTTGTTGTGCTGGAGTTGCTGAAGTACTTAGTGAAAGCATTGGGATGCTCAAAATACATACGTTTGCCAACAACAGCTTGCTTGTTTCTGTGCAATAATCAGATCTTCAGTCACAGTTTTGCTGTACCATCGCCACAGCCCAATCAGCATGAAGGGAAACAGAATACTTTCTACAGTGACTGTGTGCTACCTAACCGTGGTGCCCTTGCTTCACTTGATAAGCTATGAGCACTACGTTCTTTGTCTTTCAGAGGTAGCATGGACACATGCTTAAGGTATTACAATGATGAGTTAAGGTGAAAAGAAACAATGCGCTTAAAATTCACTGCCCAACTTCTTGCGGAACGTGTAGATAGAATATGGTGTGCATTTATGAAGGAAACTGCAACCGAAGAAGCATTGTCAGAGCAGTCTGGTGTAAAAAGCAGACCCTTTAAGCATTTCAGTCTGAAACACAGCACGTGCAGAAAAACAGAGTTCATGTAATTGTAAAGCTTAACAGCCAGAGCAGAGTTCGTCTGCTTGACTTGATGTGAAGTTTGTTGTGCCCCCTTTTTGGATCTGCTGATTTAAGAAAGCATTGTACAACTACATCTGTGAGGCAGACTGGTCAGAGCCATTCAGATATTCTGAGTTGGCTGACTGACTCATAGTCCCAGCCTGTGCTGGAGGAGGTCTGAACTACTGCTGGAGAGCCGGGTAGTGCTCAGAGCTGTGTTTGAGAAAGTATTTGGTGCTGTTCAAAGCTGAAGCCCTGCAAATCAAGCCGATGCAGTGTCAGTTGTGGCTCTTGCCTGAGCTGGGGACCTGCTTCCTCTGCTTCGAGCTTTTTAGTCAGGTCCTCTGTAGCAAGAACGTAGCTCCCATCTCTTCAGGGACAAAACAGCAAGCAGGGAAGTATACTGTCCTCTCGTGTGCCAGCAGTCTGGACAGAATTAGCCACCGGTAGGCAAAAAAATGGCATAGTATGTTACATTAAATTAGCTGATCACCACCTCTTCTTTCTTTTTTTAAACACCTTATGAGTAGGTGGAAACTTCTACAAGCAGTATGGAAGTGTAGTAGGCTGCCATAATGATCACCTTGCTTATTAAAATATCTTGCTTTACACTCAATAATTTAAGTCGTTACTATGTCACCTACACTGATTCATAGTTCCAAGCAATATGTAGCTGCTGCCAAGAGAGACTTCAGAACTGTGCATTTCTCAAATCTACATCTGTTGAAATGCTACTCTGCTGCAATGTCTGAAATAAACCCAGGTTTCTCAGGTGTCCGATTCATGTAGTAAGGGAGATCTAATCCCCTGTTTTGTGCATGACAATCTGTATTTAGAATACCATTCTCCTCTCTCTCCTGAATCATGCTTATTAAAATTAGTGGGAGACTCCCAATGAAGATCAATAATAATAATTTTGCTCCTGTAATTGTGAGTTTTGTCACCACATGGATTGCTCAGTGCAAAAGATGCAAAATCCCCCTTTTTAAGTGAAACAGATACTGAACGTGTTTTTAGCTGACCTGCCAGTGAAGCTAACAAGTGCAAGCAGCACTTTTCTCTAGCATTTTCAGTCTGCCTACAGACTCAAGAACATGTGTTTCTAACCTTTATTCACACTTGGAACACTTTGTAAGTGCAGTAGTTGGAATTTTTTTCTGAACAAGGAGTGAGGAACCAGGAAGGTGAATATGACTTTTATTTCATACAGCTTATGGATGTAACTTATTAATGGATGGAACACAGGCATTTGCTGTGGTGTTTGACTCAATAAAGGTATATCTACCCTATCTGTAGCAAGGCCATGGTTCTCAACCCTGTGTAAAGTGAAAATAAGTAATCTATTAAGTAAACTAAATTGCTAAGGGAGGGGAGGATCTTCAAGGAACTGAAGGCTTGTTAAAGAAGATAAAACAAGTATAGATCTTAGAGTAATTACATAGCTATGACTCAAAGACAGTGGACCCAGCTGCGCAAAGCAACCATATATTTGACCAGATTCTTGTATGAAGGCAGCATATTTTATTCCTGGGCCACAAAGAAGTCTGAAACGCAGAGTCATACAAATCTTTTCTTCGTTCTAAGCTATGCAATACTGGACTTAAGTTTGTCCTGCTAATCTTAAAGAAACAGATACTGCCTTTTATGATTCCTGGTTTTTACATGCAGCTTGCTGTTAGACATTTTTTGGTTCATAAAATCTTATTACAAAACAGTAAGATGCCATGATAAAGTTGGCTTATCTAGTAAATTTTTCCTTGAGAATAATGCATATACTGTTCATCCTTTTAATTGTCCAGGTCATCTGAAGGATATCAACATACAAAAGGGTGACAAACTCAGATCACTGTCATGTATCACACAATCAATTGTGTATCACACGAACACTGTGAGAAGGATTTACAAATGTAAGTTATATAGCAAATTTCACTGGCCCAAGGATGATGTTAAGCATTGCAGGATGTGTGAACAGATCTAAAATGAGAGCAAGAAATGGGAAGGCAGAAGATGTGGGCTGCAAGGGTCAAGAAGGCTCTTGTGTGAACAGATCTAAAATGAGAGCAAGAAACAGGAAGGCAGAAGATGTGGGCTGCAAGAGTCAAGAAGGCTTTTGCGTGAACAGAAAATAAACTAGTACCATCTGAGCAAAAATGAAACAAAGTTTGTGAAGCAATGCAGAGTGAGAACAGTGAATGTTTGGAAAAACACAGTGTAAGCAGCTGGATTTGCAGACCCTGATTGCCTGTAGTTCTCTCCTGCTTGGATTTGCTTATGTCTAAAAATACTTTTGAGCCCTAACTCCAGCCTTCTCCGGGTATGAAATATTCCAGCCACTCATTCACAAGATACACCCAGGAACTCTCTTTAAAACTTCCACCTTGCTCTCAAATTGGCCAAGATGTTCAAAAGTGACTACAAAAGAGAGACTAAAAGTACACTGCACAAGATTTTTGTTAAGATACCAGAATCGAAATAAACTGGAGCTTGGAATTAAAGAATCAAAGTCTGTTTCTCAGGTATTGCAACTGTTTGTGCATAGGCAAGAGTTTGGATAATGCTTTGTATGCAGTGACCTAGAGATATGGCTCTGGGCAATTGCTGAAGAAGAAAACACTATGACTTCCCTCTAATTCTCGCCACCCCACACACCCCCAGTCATTGCAGTAGGTGTTATTTCATATTGCCATTTGTTAATGCTGTTCTCTTTGCACACAAATCTCAGAGCACATGAGCTTGCATGCATGAGGTTCCAGTTTCAATACCTCTTTAGTGACACTAGAATATACAAATTAAAAAAGAACTGCAGGTGTTTTGTAGATTTCAAAAAAGGTGGAGCATTCACTCCTAGGTAATATCTGCTGAAATTAGTTATTTCAGAACAAAAGCAGAGCCATGGTTATCTGTTGTTCTCTACATGCATATTTTTAAAGCAATTATGGTATTTAAGAATAGGTTTTACTGAACACATAATCCTGTAGTTTTGCTCTTTGCTAGTAACCATAGTGGTTTTAGTAGCATTGTTCTTCTCTTTTAAGTGATGCAAATCTAACGGAACTCTGAACTATGTTTAGGATCTGTCCTTCTCGTTTTAGCAGGTTTTTCCTTTTTTTCATTATTTCTGGACAATCGCAGTATAAAGTGAAAGTATGAATGTGGTGGTAACTGTAAATAGCCACCCAGGAATAAGAAGAAGGAGAATCTGTCTTTGGGTCTGCAGCAAAAGTCCTGGTGTCCACAAATAACCAGTGAGCTTTTTGTTTCATCCTATTCCCGCCCTCTAAAAATGCTCCTATGCTATACACCAGTAACATTGTTGCCATGGCACCCATCAAAACCCAGATATGCTCTTGCTTTATGCAGCAAGATGCAAATTTTTGTAAACAGGAGAATTTTTCACTTTTCACTGCTATTAAGTAAGGGACTCTATCCATGCCTCCAGAGAGAGGCCATTTACTGTACACTCTTTGTCACTCCCAAGTGTGTGCGATAGTTTACTCTTATCAGTTCGATCCACAAAGGGCACTTGCTAAATTTTTGGTATTTGCCTGTTTGATTTTCATGGTACAGATTCTGCTGCACATAAGATGTCATCTATACTTGACCACCCTTTAGAAAGGTGGGGAAATGTGTGGGGAGTGTGGGGAAAGGAGGAGTGGCTCATTCAACTGGTTTAAATTAAAGTCATTTAAAAAAATTAAAAAAAAAAAAGGGGCATTACAGCAATATACGCCAGCTGAGGCTCCACAACTTCAAAGGAGAAAATTTGAACTGTTACGGAGTCCAGTTTTATCCTTCAGCAGTAGGGAACAGCTGGTGGATTGGACTCTGACTGCAAAGAGGCTGGTGTAAATGGTAAGAATTGCCACTAAAGTGTTGATGTTTACTGACACAGATGAGATGAGATTCAGGAAATATACAGCAGCTTGTTGTGGAGGAGGTTATAGATTTGTATGTTAAGACATTATTGCACACAATAGCTAAGGAGGGAGGAGAGACATAAAATACTATTTAATATTTTAAAATATATATACTGAAGACCAATACTGGGTTGTTACTTGCCCTTTGTGTTGGCTCAGCAGTTAGGTATCAGCTTTAGTAGAACAACGGACAGTTCCTTGACACTGAGAATTCTATGGAAAATCTGAAGACAAATCCCTTGTAAGCTGTGGTGTATGAGGCAAGAAGAGGGCAAAGACTGCTGCTGGATTTGTCTCTGCTGTTTTAGAATATGCTCCATTTTGCTAATGAACAATTTGTCCCAGGTCACACCATTTTCTAAATGAATCTTCAGTCTGGGTCACTTCTGTATAAATGTAAGGAAAATGATGGACACCAGAAAAGTTAAGCAGGCAAAAAAATGTTTGTGCATGTATGTTTGGAGATTTGCTCTGTATCAGTCTATGCTCAAGGAACAGTACAAAATGGTGAATGCTTCACTGATGTCAAGCAAGAAGACTTCCTTCTCAGTAGGCAGTACTCCCCACAAAAGGTAGTACTGAGAAGGATGAAGGTTGGTTTGATTTCTGCTGATGCAGAATAAAAAGAAAACTTTCCAGACTTTACACTGCTTGTGGTAGGTTTGATACTCATTTGCTGAATCTAGTAACTCAGTATTTGAAGGGAGGGAAAAAACAAACAACAATGAGGGTACCAAAGCTACTCTTCGAACAGAGGCTAAGATGATTGGACACTAAGGTATTAGCAGAGACATGGGGAATTTGAGTTCAGCTCTCTGCTTGCCACCATTTATCTGTCTGCTCACTGGCAAGTCACTCAGGAAGTCCCCATGGTGCACCCTGAGTCCTGGTGTTCGCACCCATCTTGGTAGTGCCATGAGTCAAAGAAATTCCCTGCTTGGAAGCAGATGCAGTCCCAGTACAGCCACGTGTCTGTGTTCCCTGTCTGTATAATGGGGATGTCCCCATGCTGAGTTGCTTGTATTTGTAAGCTCTCTCAGACAGAGCTGGCTGATGTGTCAGATCTGCTCCTTGTACAAGGAATGGTAATACTTCAGCCATGAGAGCGGAGAAAGTCTTGGCTAATTGTAATAGAAGCTCCCTTTGCTGAAGAACCCCAAAATTGTGACCAAGGCAAGCCTGGTCAATAGCCTTACTGCAAGCACTTCAAAGTTATCCTACCCAGTCCCTTCCCAATATACTACTAGTAGCAATGACTTTTTACAAAATCAAGACACCAAAATACAAGCTGTTTGTACTGTATGACACACCTATATGTACAGAGAAGACTTCAAAACTGGCTCATAAATTCTTTAAGGTTCATTTGCAAAAATACACCAAAAATTTGGCTACTGAGTGTAAGTTACATAGAATGGACTTGTTTGGCTCAGACAAGATCTGCTTTGAGATCTTTTGTCAGGTACTATTTGTTTCATATAATAATCACTGAGATTCCTCAGGGACATCATAACCATTTTTAACAGATCCTCATGCTGGTTGAGGTGTTTGGAGTACTGACTAACTTGCATAGATGTACAAACAGAAATGCATAATGCAAGCAATACTGTTATGCTCAGTAGTGCTGGTATTAAACAGAAAGCAAAGTATGTGTATCGTTGTTGATAGAATGGAGACCAAAGTTTAATATGAACATGTTTTATAGCTGCAAAAGTTAATTACTTAAGTTAAAGTTAATATAGTGTATATTGTTTGGGTCTAAGAAATCGTATACAAACATATTTGCATCTAATCATGAAGTATTTTAATGCTTGTAATAGAATTCATTAAAAATATTGTTGGTTATGCTAGAATACAGTGCAGTAAGCTTGTTTTTTAACCATTAAGCAATAATAAAGACTTATCTGCTTGCTGTCCTTTACAGTTCTGCTAGTAGCAATAAAATAATATGAGTTTATTTACTTACAAAGGTAATTATTTTATTTTAAAATACAAGATAGGCTTTTAATGTTATATAACATCTTTAAAAATGCCTAATTAAAACAAACAACATATTGCTTTGACAGCTAAAGGTTTATAAGAAGTTTTGTTTCTTCACAGAATCAAGAATTCTTGCCTAATACTTGCCCACTCAGAACATCAATATAGCATCAAACACTTAGGAAAATCCTTTTCCCCCAGAGCAATACCTTTGAAACCATAAGTTCTAATTATGTCATCAGAAGGTATTCTTATGAGGGAAAGTTTTCAGGACTGGAGAGGGTGACTGTGAAAATCTAACTGGTCTTTCTGACAGTGGATTCAGGCACATTAAAAACTGTCAGCAAATTAAATCTTGCCTTTGATCAAACTACAAATAATGCTATTTTTAAGCCAGCTTGTGTTTATGGACTTTGGGTTCAGAAGTTTACTGTTGCACCTGAAATATACTACTAGTATACTACTGCAGGGTTTGGGGCACAACTCCTTGTAAAGGTGATCACCCTTAACTCCTAGAACTAAGCCAATAGTGTTTGTTACCTTTCAGTAACAGGTAGTAAATATCCTCTCAAATTCAGACTGTATATTAAAGGACCGGCTCAAGGCTTCTTAGCAGTGACATTTTGCTGTCTAAAGGATGAAGAAAAAATAAACACCCAGGCCACCTGCAATTAATTAAGGAAAGACAATACACTAATGACATTCTCCTTTCCTGGTTAAAGAAAATCGTGTCTGAGGAAGCCAGCCTAATTAAACCAATACAGATTTTGTCAGCCTGCTTCAGCCCACTTCCATAAGGAACTGCTTACTGAATGGGTACTTTAGAATGCTGTCTAAAAACTGCATTACGGGACTTGTAGAAAAAAGGCAGGTGCTATTTCCCACACTGACACAACACACTGATATTTCCAGTTTTGGCTCAAAATACATCAGTATACATGTGTATAAATGCTGTAAAAACTATGGAGAAACCTTTGAAAGTATCTGTAAATGTGTGTCTCTTGAAATTACCAGATCATGTACGAATTGTCAAATTAGTTCCACCAAGCTAAAGCTGGGTGATCTGAAGGACTTTTAAGGTTGGCTTAATGGAACTAATTTTAAGATTTGCTAGTAATGTCATGCTAATCTAGTGTATGTTGGCTGGAATTCTTTCTGGTTTAAGATTATGTTAAAATTTCAAATGTAAGGTTAACGGGGTGTTTTCAGTGTAACCTGAGAGAAAGAGAGAGGGAAAACTCAGCACAATGACTCTAGGAGAGAATTGTCATAACTTAGCATAACTTCCAGTATATTCCCACTTACACTACAATTGTTGCTGGAGCTAATGAAGCTTGAGAACAGTTAGCACTGTCAAATCACAATGGAGTCCAGAGAATTTCAGAAAACCCTTTCTCTGACAAAGCTGTGAAACATGAAGACTTGGTATACTGAGGGGAGCAATGATTCACATTGCGGACCACACAATGTACTGCTGAATATTGACATGCTACAGAATTAAGTCCATATACTTAATATCGTAGAATGAATTGGAGTATTTTGAAAATTGCTCAGAAAGACAGAAATATCTTTTAGCACTCATAGAAAAAGAAAATGCATACAGAATAAGCTATCTCCTATGACAAGTCAATGGGAAACAGAACTGTCAATTCATTGTGTGCTTCCTCCAAGTAAAGCTACAGTGATAACCAAAGGATATTTCAGTAAAACAGCTGAATTACCCAGCCACCGTCTTCAGTGGAGCAGAAGACTAGGATTTAAGGCACATTAGTCAGCATGCTACTGTATTGATCCTACTGAGTGATGATTCTGTCTTGGACACATACTGTGAGTTTTCTGCAGCAATGAGAGGAGATTTACTGGAGGATGTTTTTTTCAGAATCGAGGTGATGATTTAAAAAAACGTCAATCTTGTTGAATTCCATCTAGTTCTAGTTTGGTTTTTAGTTCAGATGGAGTCAGCGTGGGATTTAGCTGTGGAACTGGGAAAGCTTAACATGATGAACTGATGTTTGTGGAGACACACAAGTGTGTTAGATTTTTGCGTTTTTAATAAGCTCTTTGTCCTTGAAAGTTACATGCAGCTCAGTAGGAAATCCGGGTGCAGGCACCTACCAGGATCAAACTCACTGCTAGATGATAGTTGTTTAAAACATGTGATATGCTTCAGTATGGAATCTTTAAAAAAATCAATTCTAGCTTGCAGTTGTTGCTACACAGACTGTATGCAGATAAGTCACAAATAACTGAGCATATGTGTGGTGCAAGGTTAAAACAATAACAAGCAGGTCGAATCACTCAAACACTGGAAATCACTTTGACTCCAGGCCAAAAGCTTAGCTTGAGATGATATCAGTATGGGATAAAAAGAGGATAAACTAACAGGCTTAGCAGCCAGCTTGTTGGAGTCAGCATATAGTATCTATACTTCCAGCAGGAGAGCAGATGGTCATATATTTAAGGAAGCACCAGACAGGGAGTCAGGAGATCTGAATTCTATTCCTGGCTCTGCAGCAGTGTTCCTATGTCACCTTGGGGAGTCACTTTTTCCCCCTTTTTTCTTAATCTTTTAAGTAGTGGAAATAATATTTGCTTGCCTCACAGGGCAGTTGAGAGGCTAAACTAATGCTGAAAAAAATGCTCTGAAACTCTAAGAAGAATGTATGGAAGAAAGGAAAAGTAGACTTGTTTGGAAGAAAGGACACCACATGGTTTCATATGGCATGTTTGTACCATATGTTTATGACCTTTCCTCTCCCCGGAACATCCCATGCCTTTTTGCACACAGTTTTCAAGGAGGGAATAAATGGATTAAGCTGCCTTCCACATTTGCTAGAAAGATAAGCAGCTGCCAGTAAGAACCTGACCAAAGAACAGACTTTATTACTGAGAGAGATATTATTTATGCCTAAGAGGGCAATAGGCTTGTTGAAGTTAACCGCTCATCCCAAGATATTTTTGCATTGGTGGCAGAATAATGTCTCTAATGGCTTTTATTCTGCATTCAGCAGTGCTGCTTGCAAGCTGAATGTTAAGTACATACTTAAGTATTGTCTCTTATGAACAAATCTGCTGAAGTCCCCAAACAAGTCCATTTTTTAAATCAGTGAGAAATGTCCATGATTATTTGCACAGGACTTTCATCTGAAGCCCATTAAAATCAACTAGACTTCAAAGGAATCTGAATCAAAGACCTAGCAAGCAACTGTCATTTCTTCTGAATCCTATGCCCATTAAGAAAATTGACCCTACTTATCTTTGTAACTGTTTGGCATCATAGGAGTTATGTTTTCACCACAGAATAAATAGCTTCCGCTTTCAGCGTGGAGGTGTAAGCTTTGGGCTGGAGTTGAATGTTAGTGCAAATCATGATTTGCTCCATTTGTGCGCATCTTTTAGGCAAGAGAAAAAAAAAAGAAAAAAAAAAAAGATTAAGCCTTTTGTTTTTTTCCTCTATGCCTCCACTTTTCCTGTTCCTAGATTCTGAGTCCCTGTCAAGGGACTGAACCCCAGTTCAAAGCCAGCTTTGCTAAAAGGGCACACACAACACTGCAGAAGACTTCAAAACATTAGTCCACCTCATAGCAGCAGAAGAGATAAATGAGGCAAAAGCAAAGGTTATCTGAGCAGGTGTCCTGAGTGTCAATATGGAATGTGGTCTTCCAACATGAGTTTGTTTTTCTGATTCCTCACATATGGAGCTGCCTCTAATCCTGTAAACTGGACTTCCTTCAGCTCTTCTGGAAGTCACTGTGGGTTGGATATCTACATGGAGGGAAACTGTTGCCATTTTCAGGTTCAGGCTGTTGAGCAAGTTATAGTGTCTGGAAATAAAATGGGAAGGGTCTGGTGCGGTTTATGAAGAGGAATGTATTCTCTTGCATGAAGCCTGGCTTTGTAAGAACACATTTTTGAGTTAAGCTGTTCTTCTTTTATAGTGGGATAGTTCTGCTGCCTGTTTCCTTGATGACAGCCTTGGTAGTAATGCAAGAGGACTTCATACTTTGCTGAGAAAGATTTACAAAGATACCATAATTACAGTTAATGTCCATTGCATATGTACACAAACAAACTGACTTAGTGCACTCTCTTCACCCAAAATCCATGCAGTTTTCTGCATTAAATCGCCACGAGATAGTGGTAATGCAAAAGAGAAGCTGAGCGAAACAATTTCTTTCTGAAGAACTGTGCTGTATGTCTAACTGTAGTCTATTAAGGGAGGAATTCAACTGTTCACTCTCAATGTATGAACTAAGCAAGAAACTAAATATTTTGGATAGTAACCAGCCCACTGTTTTGAGTATATAACAAAACCACCTTTTATGATAGTGTAAAGTTGATAGTCTGTGGTCAGAGACTGATCTGGTCCAACTGAAAGTGGTTTAGATAAGACTCTGACGTCCTCATCTTTCCTTTTTACAGGAATGTTGTTTGGTTCTTTCATGTCCTCTTTTTGGGTTGGCAAGTGACAGAATTGCAGTTAAGAGGTCAAAGAAGTGATCCACAAAGACACAAACACAGGGAGGAGGACAGCAAGGATGGAGCTTGTTTTACCACTCTTCTCTTGTTCTTCCCATCCCTGTGATTTTTATAAGCTAATCTTCACTAGTTGCCATGGAGCTTGCAGGTAACACTCTCTCCAATGACTACCAACTTTGTCATGTAACATTTTCAAAGATTTGAAGGTGACATATAGAAAAACCTTCTCACTTCTTAGAAGAATTGCTTCAGTAGGAATGTTGCTATTTGTATATTTTTGTGTTTTGGGGTGTGGAAGAGAGCTTGGAGAATTAAGAAAAAGTAGAACTATTTAAAAGTGAAGTTAATGATTCAACAAGGGCAGGTTCTCTTCCAGGATAACTCTGGTTATATATTAGAATTGTACAAATAAAGTGTTCAGTCCAAATCCATCCTCCTCCTCTGTAGTCCTGCACTGTCAGGGCTGGGTTCTTTGCACAATGATGTGGCTTTTTCTTGGGATCATCTTTTCTGTGGGGACGTTAATTCCTGGAAAACTCAGCTTGAAGTTGCAATATGACGGGTGAGTGTGAATGGAGTATCAGGAAAAATTGTGCATGCAGTGAAATTCTCAGGAACTGTGTAAGAATAATAATAATTATGAACCGAAAACCTGGAGACAGGGTTACTAAGCTGTAAGCTTTGTAAAATTTGGAAAGAAAACATAAAGATGGGAAATGAAGAAAGAGTGAACTATATCCAAGCCAGCAAAGATATGGCTGCAGCCATAGGAGACACAGAAAGCCCCTCAAATGCACCTCAGGATGCTCTGCTTCCATTAGCTGAAATTCATTTGGCTTAGCCTCTTTCATATTGAACTTTGAAATCAGATGCTGTAGGAATAAAATGCCTTTTCTGAGTATAAAGCGGGGGGTGGGGGGTGGGGGTGTGTGATTGACAAAATTTTTATCCGTTAATAAAAGCCAGCTGAGGTTATGTGAAAAAGATGCTGTCTCAAAAGCAGCTCAGATACAGAACCCCTGTTGGCAATCTGTAACAGTAACAAACAAACAAACAAACAAGCTAGTGGAGTTGGTCCAGAAAATATTCACCCCTAAGTGTTCAGAGAATTAGATTATCACATTTTTTATTATTGATTAATGTTTTCGTAAAGTATGAAATGTCTAGTTTGGCTGTATTCTCCTTTCGTGGTTCTGCTTTGCAAGAAAATGAATGATATAAAATTATGCTGTTTGCTTATCTAATCTATTTTGTTTCATTCACCCTCAACTTTACAAGGAATGATAGGTCACTCTGCCTTTCTAGCAGCTGGGATTTGCAGGAGGGGCACAAATACAGTGTGGAGGCCAGCTATCCACATATAAAACTTTATACACAGAATTTTCTAAAGTATACAGTGAAAGCAGTCCAGTGCTCAATGCCTCTAGACTAATTATATCCCCAGAATTTGATTTTTAAAAAGGAGAGAAAACCAAGGAATACCTACTGCAAGTAAGTTCCTTCATAGCATACCCATTCAACAACTCTCCCAGCAAAGCTCCTGGCAAAGCTTACAGAGTCACTACTTCTCTCTTTAGAACGTGTTATTTCCCTTGGATAATGTTCAGTCTTTAGATTAGTATCAGAGTTGCAGTCAGAACCTGTCAATTTCACTGAATAGAATGCAATAGACCCTTGGTAATGCAGTGTTCATTTTTGTTTCTAATTCTTGCCTGAGACTGAACCTGTTGAGTACTTGCATGAGATTTAAAAACACACTTATCAAATGGTCAGTGTGACTTTGGGTGGGCAGCACCTGCACAAAGATGAAATGACTAGTAAAGCCCATTTTTGTTGTCATTTACTCTGTTCAACATCTTAAATGAAGTATCTAATGTATGAGCATTCAAGGAAATGCAACTTGTGCTGAGAACAGTCCTTTAATTTGGTAAGAAAGCTTAACTGTAGCATTTAAAAAACTGTTATTCTCATGTGGTCACATGGGCTGACTTTGCACTTCTCCACTGAGAATCCTAGTACATAATCAAAAACAAGTGTGTGCTTTCCAATCTTAGTTCACTGTTAAAAATGATTTGTCTCCACACTGGCTATTGTAAAAGGTTTATCAGTAAATAAGAGCTGGCCATCTGGCAGCAATCTGACTGTCTGGCATTTCTTTCATTTGGTGTAATTAAGACATAATGTCAATGAGGATAGAAAGATATTACAGGATATTGTTTCCCTTCCTGACAGACAAAGAGCAAAGCAAGCCCAGGCATTTAGAGAGAATAAACTCTGAACTGCAGCTGAGATGTTTATTCTCCTAGCAAAGATGTTTATCCTGCATCTACAAGGTTTGTTACAAAGATATTACGGCTGCTGTACCAAATTGTTAGCAAATATAATCATTTTGCCCCACAGATGAGTGTCCTGTATGTTAACAGTCTCCTGAACCAGTTGTAAATGTCCTTTTTAACTATCAAGTTCTACGTTTCTCTATCAGCAAAGGTGATATTTTCAAGAGAGATACAAAAAACCCCAAATCTCCCTATTTTTCATTGGATAATGTGAATGAATAGTGAATTATATTTGCATGTGTATTAAGCTGATAATTGTATATTTGTGTATGGAAGCACAAATGATAGCAGTTGCAGTTCAGATGATGAAAGCATATTATATTGATGGCCATAATGACCATGGCTTTAATAAAAAGCAATGAAAGGCTTTTGCAACAAGAATTTCTGTTACAAAAGCTTTAACGTTCTTTTTTTGTACTTGTCCTGTAAAGGCTCCAAGGCCTGTTGAAGTCACTAAAGGAGACCGTGAAGCAGTAGTTATTGGTTACTAACAAATCTGAACATTTCCTGGGTTCCCCATTTTATCACATCAGTAGTGGATAACTGCTATCTCACCTTCCGGTAATGTAATGTAGTTGTGAAAATCCTCTCTTCATTATGAAACCCTTTCATTAGAAATGTCACACTTGCTATCAGTCCTGGAAAGCCGATCTGAAAGAACACTGAAAAAAATTTAAGAAAAATAATTACAAAAGGGTTTTAATAGAACATACAGATTTATTTTTTCTGCATTTCCAACCATTTTAATTTGTCCTTTGTAAACTTTCAATATTTTTTTTAGATTAAGCCTATAGTAAATGAAAGTTTCATGGGGTCTCATGAAAATATATACTCAGATACTGGATCTGTGTGTCTTTTCTAGAAATATAAAATGATAGATGTTGTACTAGAAATATTTGTTTCCTAAGAATACACAGTTCTAGAGACCACCGTTTCACTATTTGCAGAATAAACTTGCTGTTCTCATGGAAAGTGGTTTGTGAACATCTCAAGCTCTAGCAATGTTCACTTATCATGGCTATCTTACGTTTTTGCATGCCTAAGTAGATCAGGAAAGCATCAAGTCTATCTGGAATAACTGAATAATTCCCAAACAGGGGGAAGAAAAAGTGACATCTTATCAAATATATAGTTTATTATATACTACCAATGATCTTGTTTTGGCCCTGGTCCTGCAAAGGCAGAAACACACACCAAGGCTCATGTGAGCAGTTGGCTTCTGTGAAGCTGGTATGGTAAATAAAGAATTGCCTCTGGCAAGGAACCAGAGTTAACCTAACGCTCTAGCAACAGAAAACTTGCATCACTTAGTCCTATTTGTAGCTAAAACATTCCAGGTATTCATCACTCAGACATGTTTTTGTTGGAACAGCACTCAGTTATATGCTCTGTCTTCCTTCTACATAACAAAATACCTCCTTTTGACTCATGAAATCATGAGTACTCTAACAGGCATTAAAACTGATCTTGTTTCTCTGGTGAATTTCCAGGGATCAGGTTTTGCATATTGTGCCAGAAACATTTCAGCAAGTCCAGCATCTTCAGCATCTTTGCAGCACTTTACTGGTGAGTAAGAATAATCATGTGTGCCCAAAGAGCAGAGTGGGGTCTTGGGCTGCAAAAAAGATTTACATGTAACTTTGGACAGGAATGAAGGTTAACATAAACTTGAAGAAGCTTTACCTAACTTTTTTTTTCTTAGCGTAGGGTAGAATTGCCCTTCCACTACCTGAAGGAATGTATGGGAAGAAGTTAAGTTTCCTTGCATGGCTCTGTGAAGATGCTGCTCCTTCTCAGTGGTGTCTGAATAAATGGAAGCATTAAAGCTTGTGCTGTATGCTCTATGAACAGATGGCTGGAGAATAGTTAAGGGGAGAATTTGAAGGAAAACTTCCATTTATTAATATGCAGCTACTCTATCTTAAATAATACTTTCTCATTCTGGAAACAGAGCTTGATTTGTGCATTTCTTTCTTCTCTGCACAGCTGGATTTGTGGAAGCCCCTTCAGCCTGAAGACATCTGGGCTGGAGAAGACTTGCACATAAGGGTCCCAGCCCCTCTGGTGCAGGAGGTGAAAGACAGCTTAGCTCAGCATATGATCTCTTACAGGTACAACCTCTAATTTCTTAATGGGAAAGGCTGGCTCTAACAATCTTCCTTGTTATCACAGAAGGACCTGGCCTTTCCAGTGAACCATCAGCAAGTACTGATGATAGGACCCAACCTTTGTTCCCAGTGCCTCCAACTTACTTTGACCTACCCAATGCACAGACACTATATATTTCTTAGAGTTTTAAAAACACATTCCCCTATGCCCTGATTATTCACCTTCCCACTGGCCTGGACTGTGAATTTGGAGCCAGGATCTGAGACAGCCCAATCTGTCTTGTTCCCTACTCTTGCCTTCTCAGTGACAGAGGATGGTGCTCAGATGTATGACTCAGTTTGTTGGCCTGAAGTCAGGAAGCCAGACTTGGTACAAACACGACTTATAGAAGCATGCTTTGCTCTTGGAAAGCATGGATACTTGAACACAGGGTCCTCCCTATTTTGGAGAGCCCAAAGTTTTAATCAGTGTCAGTGCAGAGAAACAGCCTCTGTAGCTCTCCTTTTCCCTTTTCCCTTCCCTGTCTCTTATTGCTCTTCTGGTTTGGAGAAGAGCCCTTTCAAAGTGAATGTTCAGCCAGTTTCTTCAAAGCTGCTATTTCCTATCCCTATCGCCCCCCCACCAGGCTGGTGAGAATTTTCTGCCACCAGCCAGCCAGAGATATCCCAGTCTGGGACAAAGGTTGGAGTGGCAAGTCCCCACTGCACACACAATTAGGAGCCATGAGCTGCAAATGGCCCATGATGCTTTATCACACCTACCCAGCCACACATCTTCACTAACTGCCATGCTTTTACTTCCAACCTGAAGACCTAATCCAAATACAGTGTTTATAAAGCCAAATAGGATTAAATAAAATCTATTCCTCACACAGTCCCATTCCCATTTGGAACTGACTTTTTCAGGTAACAAGTAGCTAGCTATATTTCATACAAACAATCCTGTAGTCATTCCGGGCTGGTGACAAACGGCCTATGGACATACACTGACATTCAGCAATCAAAGATCAGTTAAAGGAGGATTGGTGCCACTTCAAAGCTGTTTAGAGTTAAAGCTGATCTTGACATCCTGAATCTTGCCTGACAAATTCTTTTTAGTAAGTGTGATACCCTGACAACCAGAGATGGAGAGAGATGAGGTGGGAGCCAGTACAAATGATCTAGCATCAGGTTTAGGTATCCAGGACTTAGACAACATTCCAGAAGATATTTAACCTCTTATTTATATCAAGGCTCTTCATTTTCTAATGGCTTCGATTGATTCTTGTGGAAACTTAAAAGTCTAAACTGAAGTTAGCTGTTTGCTCCTCCACCACTACCCCCCCTTGGACTGGGGCCAGAACTGTATCTACCTTGTGTAGGGTACAGAAGAAAGAGGTGGGTAATTTAAAGTCAAGCTGAAATTTTGGCTTTGTATTGCAAATGGGTTGAGATAAGTATGGCAAAGTTAGAGTTAAAGTTCCTATAACTGATTCAAAGCAGGAATCACTTTTTAGAAGGCAGTTGACATGCAAGGAAGGTAACATGACAGTTAGGTATATAATGATAGAGACATAAATGACAAATTATAATCAGGACATTAATATTCTGACTGTGTCAAACTCTAGGATTTCAATTCTCCAGAGCTCTGATAAGGCATTTTGCGTGTGTGGTTTCAGTTCATGGGAATTTGCCCTGCCTGAATTTTAGTTTGATGTTCAGATGTGAATAAACATCAAAGCTCAGAGTGAAAGTCAGCTGTAACCAGTCTTAAAAGTTTCTTATGTGCAGTTTCCAGAAATGCGGATCAGTGCTACTGTCAGCAGAATAGCCTATTAGCACTTAGAGTGTTTGAAATCAACAGTGTTTAAGCTGGCTTTGCAATTGTCTTATCGCAATCATTTACAATGGGCACAGATTTGTAACAGTGTTACAAGGGGCTGATTACAGTGAGAAAGCAGTGCATGATCCAAAGCACTCTGAAGCCAAGGAGAAGGTTTTATTGACTCCCTTGATCATGGAATCGCGCCTATGCTATACTCATTTCTGAATTAATTTGTAGCTAAAAAGCAAGAGCTTTTTGAAGGGAAGAGGGGGTTTGTTCCAATTTTTGCAAATTGCAATGAATACTTCTGTGAAGTCCTTGCAAATTGAAAATATCTCCATAAAATACAATGAAACACTAATGTAAAAGTTTTCACTTTTTCTCCTGTTCCCAAAAGGTGGTTATTTTGGAGTTTTTTCCAGAAGTAGAAGTTATAAAGAAAAGAAAGATATTGAACTTCTTTTTTTTTTTTAGAAAATTGTCAATATTTTTTTTAAAATCTGGTAAAATTATTATTTTATTTTTAAAATCAGTGAAAATCTCAGTACTTTGAAATTTGTCTTACATAAAAGCAACCATTATGCTGATGGTGACTTATTTGCTAGACAGTCCACAACAAAAGAGGCTAAATCCTGTCACTTGTTGATGTAAGCAATGTACCCACCGTGATAGTTCTACAGTAACTGTTTGGGATTGTTTTCTTTTCTGTCTCCCCTTTGCCCTCCCTGCTCAGAGTCCTAATACCTGATGTGCACAAACTTGTGGATCAGAGCATGCCAAGGGAGAGGAGCAACCACAGACAGGTCCCAGAAAGTTATGTCTACACCCAGTACCATCCAATGGAAGAGGTAAAGAGGAACCCAAGTCTGCTTTCTTTCTTTGATGCTGCTATTATGTAAATGGCATAGCGAGCAACTCTGTGCTTGCAGAAAGCTCAGTTGAAGTCAGTGGAGCTCCTTCTGGCTTTCTTCTTTGCAGAATTAGTCCTTACTCTTTGACTAGAACCTTGGCCTGGTTGAATTGAACATGAATTTGTCATTGATTTTGATTAAATACCCAATTCCTCCCTGGCTAAAATAAACGCTCTGTGTGAAGCAGCCATATTGTTTTGCAAATAATATTCTGGGGTTCAGTTGATTTTTTTGCTACCTTTCTACCCTATTATGACTTATTATCTCTAGCATTTATTCATTTGAGCCCCAGGATGTTTGATGCTGAGCCAAATGTGAAGTGCAATGACTATTGTAGTCTCTGGAATCCCAGGGAGGAAGATGAGGTG
The DNA here is from genome assembly GCF_015220075.1 of Falco rusticolus. Classification (NCBI taxonomy): domain Eukaryota; kingdom Metazoa; phylum Chordata; class Aves; order Falconiformes; family Falconidae; genus Falco; species Falco rusticolus. Next base: position 51,176,697 of record NC_051194.1, read on the forward strand.
AACAGTGGGAGACCTGTAGAAAGAAGTAATTTAAGGATAGGTTTTTGGCACTTCAGGAGAGAATAATGTCATCAGGGTGTGTAGACATGTTTCACAGACTAGTGGGTAAGCCTGGACAAAGGCATAGCTATACTGGACAAAGGCATAGCTATACTCTTCCTCATACCCACATCATAAGAGTGAGAGAGCAGAGTCAATATTCATGTATAATTTGTTTGACCTATCCATTGGGGATGACCCCCAGTATCAATACAGGCTGGGCAGAGAATGGATTGAGAGCAGCCCTGAGGAGAAGGACTTGAGGGTGCTGGTGGATGAAAAGCTCAACATGGCCCGACAATGTGCGCTTGCAGCCCAGAAAGCCAACTGAATCCTGGGCTGCATCAAAAGCAGCATGGCCAGCAGGTCAAGGGAGGTGATTCTCCCCCTTTACTCTGCTCTGGTGAGACCCCATCTGCAGTACCACATTCAGCTCTGGAGCCCCCAACATAAAAAGGACATGGAGCTGTTGGAAACAGTCTAGAGGAGGGCCATGAAGATGATCAAGAGTGCTGGAGCACCTCTGCTATGAAGACAGTCTGAGAGAGTTGGGGTGGTTCAATCTAGAGAAGGCTCCAGGGAGACCTTATAGCAGTCATCCAGTACCTAAAGGGGACTTACAAGAAATCAGGAGAGGCACTTTTTACAAGAGCATGTAGTGATAGGACAAGAGGTAATGGTTTTAAACTAAAAGAGGGTAGACTTAGGTTAGATATTAGGAAGAAACTATTTACTGTGAGGGTGGTGAGGCACTGCCACAGGTTCCCCAAAGAACTTGTGGATGCCCCATCCCTGGAAGTGTTCAAGGCCAGGTCAGATGGGGCTTTGAGAAACCTGGTCACGTGGAAGGTGTCCCTGCCCATGGCAGGGAGGTTGGAACTAGATGATCTTTAAGATCCCTTCCAATCCAAACCATTTTATGATTCTACGATGACTGCTGCTGAACTCAGATGTGGAAAATCAGTACTAATAGGGAAGAGACTGTAATACTGTTTTGAAGATTTGATGGTGTGGCTCCATGTCTCATAAAGTCAACAAAAAGATGCCCAATATGATGGCAGAATAGAGTGTCAGTGCTGTATTGCAGTGATGTTATCTTTAACATCCAGTGAGATATAACCATGCCTTTGCTCAGAGGCAAGTGGAAGGCCTTCCATGAGTGTTAAGTGATTACAGATTGAAATAAGCTCTGAGGAAAATGTTGCTTGCCTAACGGAAAGGAAATGCTTTAATCTGGAAATGGAGGTGGGAAGGAGAAGAAAACTCCCACTTTGGACCAAAAATTCTCTGTCACTGTTTCAGATTTATCAATGGATGAGTCAGATCCAGAAGAGCAACAGTGAGCTAGTGACTCAGCACTACCTGGGGAAGACAACTGAGAATCGAACAATGTATTATCTGCAGGTAAGGTAGGAACTTTCTTAAAATGAATAAAAGGTGTCTTCACAAAAAAGTACATAGGAGAAGACAGGTTTCAGATCTTTCCTAAGATAGTGCTTATTCCAGTTCACCGAAATAACAGGAGATGGTTTTACTCCTCTACAGTACAGTAAGATTTGCCAACTTTCATATACACTATCACCATAACATTGCTATTGCTATTATCCAGTGAAAACAACAAATTTAACTGCAGTCTTGTTTAGAAACACAAATCAAGCTGAAACTAGCTTGGCAACAGCTGTGTGTGAGGGTAAAGACTTCTGTTTTGTTGTTTTTCTTACTTTTTACAGCATATAGCCTTTCTGCTAGGAGTATTCTATGACATTTTTTATCAGAGGCTCTAGTAAAAACCGTAGTCTTAATAATTGGGTTAGTTATTATCTAATCTGTCCCTATCACTGAGTAACATTAGATTCCCTACCTCTTTTTGCTTCCTCTTCTGAAAAAAAATAAATAAATTCTCAAAGTAAGAACAACCAGTACTATGACTGACTAATATAAATGAAAAGAAACTGTTTTACTGACACTCCTGCTCAACAGACACTTTAAAACTCTTGCCCTGTGATATTACAGAGATGGGGTTATTAGGAAGGAGAGCTTCTCACAATGATGTCTGTAAGAATAATAATCTCAGATGGCTCAATGGCATATCAAGGCACATCCTTTTCTTTCTGTATTATGGTAGGCTATTTTATTGTAATGTAACAATTTTCCAAATGATCATTTTTACACTTCCTCAGATCAGTCAACCATCAGATAAAACCAAAAAGATCATTTGGATGGACTGTGGGATTCATGCCAGAGAATGGATCTCTCCAGCCTTCTGCCAGTGGTTTGTGAAAGAAGTGAGTCCTCACTCTTCCACTTAGACAATAAAAAAGACATATAACTTTGGATATTTCAGTTCTCTATTGTGCCTTCAAGAATTAGGCTTTTTCTGTTAAAATATGAATTTCAAAATTAGTACATAGTATGGATACCTGTGGAGACCTAAGTCCAAGTCACAATTTGAGATGAGATATGGGACAATATTTGCTAGCACATTGTTTGCTCCACCTGAACTGATTCCAAAGCCACTGATCTTGATAGCAATCTCTCAGTTTCCCACAGTGACATTAGGATCAAGCCACTCTGCATCACAGAGCCAGTCCCCTTGGAATAAATCAACCCTAGCAATGGACATGTGTACAATTTACAATCAGTACACATGGAAATAGCAATGTTCCATGTGTACTGAAAGTGCCTGGTGTGCAAGTATGCCATCATGCAGCTTTCATAGCTGCAAGACTGTATCCATACAAAGTACACTGTAACTGAAAACATTGTCACTTTGTTGATGGCAAAAGGTAGATATCTCAATGTATCTGGGGACCAAGTAGACCTTGGATATCATGGTGATATCCAGGACTGAGTGACTCCCTGCTGATGATGGTTAAACTAGCTCTTTCCCATTATTACCATTAGATTCTCTGCTCAGTCCTCTGTATTTTTTCTTTTCAGATTCTTCAGAATTACAAATCTGATCCAAAGATAAACAGATTTCTGCAGAATTTGGACCTCTACATCTTGCCAGTCCTCAATATTGATGGCTACATCTATTCCTGGGAAAAAGTAAGTAGTGAAAATCCAGGTCTAGATCAAAAGTTACATGTGTACAGCATGTTTTATTAATTTTAGATACAATCATAGCAATCATATTTAAACAGAGAACAGGACAGAATTATTACTCACACAAAACATCTCACGGCAAAGAGGTTTTGTTTTTTCTATAAATCAGCTGTTACTTGAGATTACAGGGCTAAAAATTCCTAGCAAATGTCATAAGCCTTGGGGAGAGAGGACAAAACCACAGGATCAATTGCTTTTGCATGTTGGGGGATGTACTTACTTCCCTGCTAACAGATCAAGGCTTGGTTGATGGAGTTAAGCATGTCTGGAGGAGTCATTCTTCGCAAGAGATCTCAACCAGCAAATGAGTCTAAGCACCTTTTCAGCTTGGGACAGGAGGAGAATTGGCCAAATATTGGGCTATTTGGTTTTGAAATACGTGTGCCCTCCCAAGTAATCTTGCTTCTCTGATACGGAGGATAATGTAAAATGTTGGTCTTCAGCAACTCTCATCACGTTTCCAGGCTCTTGGGCCCAGTCAAAACACATTTTAATGCAGGACCACAGCATGGTCCAACAGGCTCAGCCTATCGCCATGTGGATCCTGCTGTCACCCAGCTTATTCCCTGGCAGGTTTGGGGCATACCACATATTGCAGTTGAGATGCACAGGTAATTCAGCTGGGAAGCTCATACAGGCAGTGCAGTAAGGTCTGCAGAGAACCAAGTATAACAGTGAGTATAGCAGGGAAACAAGGAGCAGCAGCAAGATTAGCTAACAAAAAAAAACATTCGTCCTCTTGATACTGAAACAAACGTAAGTTCAGCTGCTGTCTCTTGGACACAGAGGTATCCCTCACAGTGCCAAGGATTTCTTAGGAGTGCAACACCACATGGAAGCAGTTGAGTACTACAGAAAAAGCACACTTTTTTCTTTAAAGCTCAGGAGGCTCATTTCAAGGTGCATGCAGGCTTGGGGAAGATGACAGCCTGGCTGTAGTAGATAAAATGTTCTGTCACTAAGCTTTATCACCCTTGTACAGAAAGTTGCACTCTTACAATGCAAGAGTTAGTCAGAAGGCAGAAGTCTAAAATAAAGGAGATTTTACACTGTACTATCACTGGGTCCTATGGATCATTGAGTTGTTATGTAACTGAAGATACTTCTGTTTAGGATCGTTTCTGGAGGAAAAACCGTGCTCCATATATGAATGGCACCTGCTACGGGACAGATCTGAACCGGAACTTCAATTCCTCCTGGGGCAGTAAGTTCCAAGTATTTCAGATTGACAACACAAGTGTAAAGCAAGAGTAATAACTAGTCCCTGAAATAAGATGAAGTCCTTAAGAAAGGAATCTTGTTGTCATCAAGACATATGTAAAAATAAAAACCTGGTTTGTAACAATATTAAGTCACTGACTTTGAACTAGCTTTCTCTTTGTGAGAAGAAAATTGCTGCTTATATAACTACACTCCTAATTGACTGCAGGAGCAAGCGTCAGCTCTAGGCAGCAATGTTAGGAGTTAGTCACTTAACAGCCAGTATTTACGTTTGTCATGAATTTCAAGGAGTCTCCAAAGCTTCCCTGGCAGGTGGTACACTGTGGTGGTGTCAGAGTGGTTTTGTTGCAGCCAGCCTGTAAATATGTGTTAAATATTTCAGTCTTGTAGCAAATTTTAGTTGCTACCGACACAGTAAAATGTTGAAGTCCCACTGAGCTGTCTAGTCTCCCTGCCCATATAAACACACACCTTAACACTCCAATGTAAATTTCCCTGTTCCCTCTGAACTGGTGTTTCTACATCTCTCCTTTGATTCACTCTTCGTATTCTGCTCCAGGTGTTGGTGTTTCTTATAACTGCAACAGTGAAATCTTCTGTGGATCTGGACCAGAATCAGAGCCTGAGACAAGAGTTGTGGCTCAGTTTATCAAAAGGAAGAAGAATGACATTTTGTGCTATTTAACAATTCACTCCTATGGACAGTGCATCCTCACTCCATACGGTTCCACAACAAAACCTCCAAGTAACAGTGAAGAACTGGTAGGGCAAAACATTCATCTTCTACACTTCTAGAAAACAAGTACAGGCAGTAGCATGTGGCACAATGTGATTTGACTCTTGCCTTTCCTTCAGAGGAGCTGGGCTTATTCAGGGGCTTGGCTCCCAGAATTACTGCTGCTCCATGCAATATCAGCAAGGTTTATTTGCCTCAGAATTAATCTTAATCCTTCATCTTAAATCAGGAAAACTGAACTATTACAGATAGGGTTACTGCAATGCAAGGTAAAGTAGAGAAGAGCACCAAGTTCTTGCTGCATAAAAGAATGCGTTTGCACTTTTGGATGCCAGCACATTATACACACACAGCTGTCATGACTGTGTCTGGAAATGTGCTTACTAGGAGAATGGGAGCAAAGTAGGTGCCTACTTGATAACTTCTCCCCTCAGTTTCTGAGTGTTCTAATTTGAGTTCATTAACATGTATGTTTATAAATATTCCAGTAGTGGAAGCATTAATCAAGAGCATGAGGGACTTGGGTTTGGACTTCATATAAGTCATTGGAGAAGTCATTTAGTCTGTCTGTGGCTCAGTTTCTAAAGATGGTGGGATACAGTCTATGACAATTTAACAAGTGTAAGAGATCAATCACTGCTGTAGTCAGTATCAATATGCTATACAGCATAGACTCTAATTCTCCAAAATACAGCCCTCTAGCTTTACAACAAAGCAAATATGTTCTCTACCTAATAGCAGAGTAACTTGTAAAATTTTAACATAATTTACATTAAAAAAATAAAGAACAATTTGCCCAAATTTTTAATGGGTTTCTCTAAAGTCCTTAATTAATATCAAAACTTAAAGCTGATCATATGTAAATGTAAAGCTGGAAGAGACAGAAATTTTGGTCCACTCGAACTAAATTGCCAAATGTACTGGCACTGATGACAATGCTGTTCTTATTTTGAACTTACAGATGCATGTTGCAGAGAAAGCAGCTGCTGCCCTGATGGAAAAGTATGGGACCAGCTATAAAGTAGGACCAACCTCTTTAATTTTATGTAAGTTTCTTTATGTTTCCCTTTGATTGCTGTTTTTCAAAGAAGAGTCATTCTTGTGTCACAGGCATCAGTAAGTACTGTTTTGCTGAGTTTCCTCTTTGAGTAATATTTAATGGGCTGGTTCAGTGCAACATCTAAGCAGCAGTCATTTGAATACAAGATAACACTGTACGTTATAAAGCTGACTGCAGGAATGAAGGAAGCATTGATCAGAAGCTAGTTCCTACATGAATTCCTCACAGATACATCACAGGGGACAGAACGAGATTGGTGATAAATCATCCTGATCCTGCTGAGGTCAGCAGCAAAACTCCTATTTGTCTTCACTGGAGTCAAGCAAAAATTAAAATCCCAATCAGGTCTATAGTTACTCTATCAGACACTATCACATGGCAGCTGCCTGCAGTTTTGTGTGAAGTATGTTGGTTTCAGCCTTGTTCCTAATAGACTGGTTAGCCATGTCACAAACACACCATCACAGCTGATACTAGTTGACAGCCTTTTACATAGAGGACTAGAGGGCCCTAGAGACTGCCTGGTAAACCCAATATTTTCCCAGTAAGCAATAAGTCATGCTAGTCACTCAGAACAGTAAGCAGGTGGCTCCAGTACCCATACGGTTTTGCCTGTTCACAGCATCTGTCTGTGCCAGTCTCCGAGTTGCATGAGTCACCTACTGCATGAGCAATGCAGTGTAAGCATAAAGTAACTTGTCCATGCCCATGACTACATTGAGCCAGGGTTTGTACTTACATTGAATAGGTAAGAAAAAAATCCAGGAGGCAGATGAACAATGATACAGGGAATTGCTAGAAATCTTTCAGACTGGACCATAATTAGGCTTAAACACAAATACACAAAGAAATTGCAGGCAGCATCAATATAGGAAATTAAGTACCAGGACAGACAAATGGCCAGTCTGTCTTGTACCCTACACTAATCACAGTAAAATGCTACAAACAGAATCCCTGGAACTCATCTCCTGTTATTGTACAATACTATCTTATGAATAATTGTTTCCCTTAGGAAAGTCCATGGAAGACCTTTAGTATAACTAAGAACTGCAGCACCTAGAAGCTCTGCTTTCCATGTCACAGTGATATACAGTTACTGCTTAGTTCAGGGATTCTAGTATAATCTTGCACTAACTATAGAAAGAAGTATTTTCAAAGAACCATGCTTAATACAAATATCTCCCCTCTATTTTTGAATTCACAGACAATAACTCAGGCTCCTCACGGGACTGGGCTCACATGATTGGCATTCCTTTCTCCTACACATTTGAACTGCGAGACAATGGTACTTATGGATTTGTTCTACCCCCTGAGCAGATCCAGCCCACATGTGAGGAGACTATGTTGGCTGTGACAACTATCATAGACTGTGTTGGTCAGAAGTACTTCCCAGGTGGGGCTGTGATGCTGACCTCCAGCAGCTTAGGCCTGAGTCTTTGCCTGACTGTTGCACTTAAATGGACTGTTTCTTAAAAACAGCTTAGACAACCCAGCAAGAGACTCCCATGGAAAGTATAATGTCCCTTTGAAAAGACAAAATTATGCAAGCAGAGGAACTAAATGTCAAGTATTTCAATAAAGGCTCATCACACAAAATACAAGCATCTACTTGTGGTTTTAATAGCTGTGTTTTAGGGAAGGGGAAGGATGAAGAGCTGTGGCAATTTCCCAACCTTCACTTGCTGGCTCTGCAAGAAGCCAGCCTGAGTACATGTAGGGAGAGAGCACTATTACTTCCTGGTTCTTGAGCATATTTTCAGGGGCTCACCTGAGCCTATGCAGCCCTTCTGTCAGCCACAGTCCTGCTCTGTCACAATTCTCCGCACTGCCTGACCCCACTGACTCCTGGGTTTTGCTGGCATTAGCAGGATGCCTGTGAGACTTAAATGTTCCCAATTCCCACTACAGAAAATTGGACAGCTTCATTGACATCCACCTTCCTTCTCCAAACTACCACACTGGGATTTACCAGAAAATACAGAGCCTTGAAAGCTGGTGAAAAGTCATAATCAGACAACAATCAACAGCAGCCTGAAACAAGCAGAAGAGTTGAGCTGGTGCAAGCGTGTGGGGGACAGGCAAGAGGTGTGGCCCCTGTCACTTAGAAGCAGTCAGATTAGTGAAGATAGAAACTGCCCAAATCCTTCAAAACTACAAAAGGGAAAGGGAAAAGGAGGGAAGATGAGGACAGGGTGCTATTCCTATAGAGCAGATCAGAGAATAATTTCTTTGCATCCTCAGCTTCCAAAAATGACTGATGGCAACAAATACTCTCCTAAAGTTACAATCCTAAGGGGTTTCATTACAGATGGTACATAAAGAAAGCCTATTTACAGAGGGGTGCCTTTCTTACAAACCACCTTAATCCTTTCCAGCTGACTCTGCAGAAGGACTGGGGCCCAGTTGCATGGCTCTCCAGCACTTGGGAGAGCTTGCAGCCTGCAGAAATCTGCCTGGGATCCTCATGTGAAGCTGGAAACTCAGTGGAGTGCCAGAGGAAAGGAAACATTCCAGCCCATTGAGCAAGGGACCCTCTGCCTGAGCCATTTGAAAGGAAACACCAAGCAAAGAGCTTCTGTGTTATTACAGCCAACACCAGAGGGTGCAGGGCATTCACTAACATAGAGACGACCTATTTTAATCCGTACTCCGTCTGCTTTTGAATCCTGGAGACCTGCATCCCAGAAATATGCCCACTAGGCTTGGCTATTACAGGTAATAGGATAGATATTTTTTTTCCCTCTTAGAAAATGAAGAGTTCAGGGCAGGGTGGGGGGAGTGTGTGTAAAGTAAAAAAATAGGTATGAGAGATCTGACTTTCCTAGTAAACTTCAAGATCTCACTTGAAAATTAAAAGTATTCTAACTAGAGATTTTCAACAAAATCTTTCCAACTTTGGGGAAGAGAATGCTTTTTTTCCACCTTGAGTGTTTGAAGGCCAGTGAAAGCAAATGCAGAGCAAGAGCTTCTGCCAGAAAACTCACAGATAAAGGACATTGAGAGGACTGAAATATTACTGTCCTCAAGTTATAAAGTACAGCAAGATTCAGTGACTTGACTCAGAGACCCCTTCATAAAGACTCTGTGGCAGAACCTGGAAAATTGTTTTGTCCAATTCTCTTCCAATGCTGCCAAGAGAAGGATGCAAATCACTTGACCATGGTACTGTTAAAAATGATTTTTAAAAAAAAAAAGATAAAACCTTGCTGTCATTTTTCCAAAGCACATCTTATTGTCATTTTGTCTGTACTGTTAGTTGACAAATCTTAGCTCCTGTGTTCATTGTTCACAGATTATTACCAACTGATATAGCTAAATCTGTTTGACTCCTGCAGGATCCCCAGAGCATAGTCCTTCCAGACCAACCACTCATTTACAGTAAGACCCGTCTGTTGCAGGGGTCTGTAGCAGAAGGTATCACTAATTAGCACTTCTCCCTACAGGAGCATCACTCCCCAAACTTATGTTTAGTTTAGGATGCCACTTGTATACTGTGTCTTTGGAACTGTAAGAGACAAGACAAGTCCATCTGGCCTATGACTATGAGCTGTCCTTAAGCAAGTGGGTTTTGACCACAAGCATTTCATAGCCATTTGCACGCAGAGCAGAGAAGCTCCTCATCGCCACCAGCAGCAGATGGCAGTGCCCTCTGGGGACTGATAGCCACACGCTCACCTTGCCAAAGCCACCCAAGCTTGGGCTGCCACAAAGTGCTTTCCAAACCTAATCCATGACTGTACTGGTATAAAAATGTTGTGGTCAGGGCTTCTTTACTGGATTCAGGGGCATTGCACAGCCTGTATGCCTAGATCCAGAGAGGAAGGGAGCTGGTTTTGCTGATCTTGGGTATCTTTTGATAGAATTATTTATCACTAAGAGATACAACCAGGTGTGCCCCAAAGTTAATTAGCAGTTTTCTCTGGACTGGCTCAGTCCCTCATTAGCTCCTCTTCTTGTAATAACTACCATCAGGCAGGGGAAGATGCCCCTGTACATGCACCTAGGCAGGGGGATGAGGGTAGATTTTGCCTCCAGCATCCAAGAATCATAGAAGTGGAGAAGATTTTGCCAGAAAAAAATGAGATATTTGGCAACAGTCATTATCTAGAAGAGTCTGCTGCTGTCAGTACACTGAGCATGCCTGGGCTTACGGCTCCTTGGATGTCAGCAATGATTCACCCACTTTGCATAGTGAAACCACAAATGAAGGTTGTGTGGAAGCAGCACCTTGCCCCCATTGCCACTGCAGAACAAGATGTCCTGCAATGAGTGCTTACATCCCCTTTTAGGAGCTATGATAGCACAAGCAAGCCACAACCACTAAAAGGCCAAGGCTGCAGCAAATTGATCTTTACAAACATTACACAGGCTCTATATTTCACACACCCTCCCAGTTTGCTGACTTCTCTGTGTACCTTTTGTGCTTGTAGAGGAGTGATATGTACGGCTGATAAAAATCACTGCAGAGGGTGTATTTATCAACCATGTTTTGCAAAGGATAATTTTAAATAAAAACATAGTATGGATGTCTCTATTGAATCTCCCCTTACTTCATTAATCCATTGTCTGCCTTTCTCTCTCCTGCTTTCCTACATTGCTTTCTCTGACCCTTGCTAGGTTTTGCTTTATGATGAAGTATGGAAAGAGCCGCATTCTGATTTCTTGCATCTTAGCAGCAGCATAGCATTATCCTACTAAGACAACAGTGTAAAATTTACTCATGTGTAAACACATGCAAAACTAAAAGTTATCATGCAAAACTAAAAGATTCTTTTATTCATTATTGTTTCTCCCCAATAATTTTACCAAGACCCATGCCCCTTCCCTTTCTTTCTCACAGTTAAGACACCCAAATCATGCATGCTTTATTATATAATTGGTATTTTGAAGGATTAATTACTTTTGGTCATTCAGGTTATTGAATAAAAACAAAGGCATCCCTGTTCTGAGTAACAGTGTTCTATATTATCCTTGTTAACATTTTGTCTATAATACAAAAATAAAGATTGACGCAAGGGCCATCAGTGATCTCATTCCATTTCATGTAAGGAACTTCTCTCTCTTTAATTTCTCCTCCATGCTATGTTAATTTGATACAGTCCTCAGGCTCCTAACACGTTAGCAACACTGCCCTCATTAAGGAAAGTGAAGATATCACGAGGGAACTATAATATTAAATGAACGTGTGTAGCCTCATTTCTTAGAGCATCACATGATGGAAGAGCAAAGACCTACAATTTTGAGGGAAGTGTGCAAAACACCTCTGTCAGTTGACCTTTCTGGGGAAGCACTTGTAATGCAGGTTGTTACTTCCTGATAAACTGCTTATGCTCCAAAATCCACTGAAACATTACTCTTTCGTGCAGATTCTATTCCAAGCGAAAAACTCTTGGACTTCAACATCTTAGACTGTGTATGAAAATTGGAAGCCATCTTCAGTGGAACAAACCTGCTCAGAAACACAGAAAGATGTTCTCAGTGTGTTCCAGACTTTATTGTAGATGGGAACGTATTGATTTATGACAACTGAAGACCTAACCATTTGTGTCCCAAATCCCCCTAGCCAAAACTCCCCTTTTTCCAAAGTAGCCTGGGACTACTTCAGACAGAAGGGTCAGGCTCTGAATGGAAATCAAAGTATCCTGAGCTGGTCTTGGGTTCCCTCAGCTTACAATCTGTAGATATTCATGGTCCTGGTAAGCTTTGTCTCATTCCCTGTGTCTTCTTTTGGCTTCATCCACAGCTGGGTTTTCTTGACTAGATGCAATGTCCAGGTATGTCATACACAAAACCCACAGAAGAACCTACTGCTTTGATGAGACATGCTGTGCTCACAATTTCCTGCCACATAAATGGCTGGTCAAGGCTACTTTGTTTTCATTACCACTAAGCTGAGAGGGGTCCAATAATAAGAAAACGTAAACAGAGGTTACGATTAAGCATTAGAATTACCATACTCGGGTACTCTTAATGAAAATCTCATCTAAAATGCATTTCATATTTCCTGCATCCTCCTTCCAACAAACCTGGATGATCCTTGTTAGTATAAAATATAAAAGAATAATTTGATGACAGCCTGTCATCACTTGCTTCTGTCTGCCAGATCTCATGGTGTCTGTTTATGCGCATGGTAGGCATTCATAAAACCAGCTTCTGTTCTGCAAGTTGGCAAACAATATGAGTGTGCTATTCACAAGACAGCCAGTGGCAAGCAGAAAGAGTAAATGCAGTGTCATGCTCACACCTTTTAATTCACCTTGGAATACTGACCCAAGGTATATCCTCATTTCAGCTGCACTCTATTGTGTGGGAATGCCTCAAATTAAGGCAACGTAATCTAGGGAGAGGTGGTTAGGATTGCATAGTACCAACTGCAACGGAAAATCCCTAGAGGAGGGAGAGCATTTGCAAAAATGATGGAAATTTATTGTGCTGACAAAGGTGTAAGTTACACCGGCTTTAGAGTGGGAAAGAAAAAATGGGTAGGTCACAGATGGACTAATAATGCCATTTTTTCTAGCTTTAGCTTCTTCTGCATGTGTCTAAAAGAAACAGCCCTTATTTTGAAAATGCAATCTCCTCCTGTTCTCAAACACCCATACAGCTTTACCTGGGTGAGGGCTGAGGAGGAAGAGGATTACTGATGAACGTTACTTAGCTCTGATTAGTGAGGCACAGAGCGGAAGAAGGACTAAAACTAACGAGGGAGATACTGAACACAAGCATAACCAGGCAGCAAGGAACACATGAGTAGGCAGAACACTCTGACAATTAGGTGTAATAGTCTATTTGCCAATGTCACATAACAGAGGTTTCCAGCCTGAGACTGAACTATAGTTTTTTATATATTTTAAAGGCTAGTGCCAGGGCAGGTAATCAACTGATTACAAGGATCCACTGCCATCATCTAACACAAAAAACCCAAAGTTTGTATTTAATATCTGTGTTCCTAGTTTCTAAACACAAAACAGAAACACATGAATCTATGAGAAACACCACTTTACTCCAAGTTCTCTCTTTATCACTTCAGTCGCTGTTTCTGCATATTCTTTAATTTGCATGTTACAAATTGTCTTTTCTTTCCCCTCGAGCTACCTAGTTAGAAACAAATTAACTTTTTATATATATATATAATTTAGTTTTAGGGAGTTTATGCTTTAGCTTTTACTTGAAAAATGAATCTTCCTTGGGAGAAGCAATGTCCCTTGTGGTTGAACACTTGTGATGCTGGAACTGTCTCTGAATTTGCTGTTGTTTGCATCACCAGTTACCTGTGACATTGACCTTAACCAATTATGGTGTGATTTTGAAAACACTTAAGGGGATCATTACCTAGAGGTAGAAATCTGGGAAAGACAGCTCTGTGTCAAACGGTTGAGGAGGAAATATTATAAAAGGGTCATGCTTAGGGATGACAAACCATCCCACACCAGGAGAATGTAATTCTATTAGGGAAATGACTGCACAAGAGTCCACAGCCAAAACGCATCACTTGGCATTGCTCCCACCTCAGAGGCAGGTATCAAGCTACTTCTGCATGAAGAAATCTATCCAGCTGTCTTTTGTCTGCTACCTACAGAATCCCATTAATTTCATAGACTTGTCACTGCCTTAAATTCCCAAAATACTATCCAAGGATATTTTTAGCATCCAAGCAACTGGGAATCAACAATAGTCTTGGGAAGGGGCAAGAAGGGAAATTAGGGTTAATAGCAATCATTCATGAAAAGCAATCTAAACCATTTTTTAATTTAATTTGGAGTGCCAAATTTAGAGGATTCTTGAATGCTAAGGCCATTTTCATCACAGTGATCCTGTGTCTTATTGAGTAGGACCAGAGTATTAGTCATTTTTTGTGACCCTGAGTTATCAAGGACATGCTGGGCAAACGGCCAAGGTAATACAAGCTCAATAATAATAATCTATACTTAAAGTTAACATGATGGCTATTACATGACGGCTCTGCCAATTGGAGGAAGGTTAGAACTTCCAGCTCTGGTAACTGCTTGACTTAGCACTTTTTTTAGTGCATGAGAAACATTATAAAATAAAGCATATATCTTACAAGTGGGAGAAAAGTCATGCAATGTAAGCAGCAAAGAAATGGGAAGAGGTAGCAGAATGATGGGGGTGGAGAAGCAGTGAATCCAAAAGCAGTTTGGACATGTTTTTTAGAAAAAAAGGCAGTAAAACTCCCCTGGCTCCATCTGCACATAGGACTGTCATTGTGTGTGCCAGGAGAACAGATCAAGAGATTGATAGAAGCCCTGTTCTATTTAAAAGACATGGAAATGTGTGGAATCAAAGAAGTCAGAAATTACAAAAAGGCCAATGAAAGACTATCTACCTTCTAGGATTGTTCTCCGGGGTACATTTCTTGGGGGTGGTTGCCTAGTTGCGTCATTAAAGTCTCCAGCTCTCATCTCCAGTTTCACACTGTGGAGTTCTTTACCTTCAGTTTTTAACCTTTTCCAGTATGTATGACTCTGTTCAACACAGGAAATACATCTTTCATATATATGTATTTTTTTGTATACATACTTGTTTTGTTTAGCAAGTGTTACTGGTCTTAGTTACTACTGTGGATCCCATGGACTCTCAGGGATCCAGACAGCAACTGGCTTCACCCATTAATTATCTGTCTTGTGACCCACAATGTCCCAGGGACTGCAAAAGAGTGAGTTCCAGAAATTGTCGCTTCCTTCAGACTGTAAGGATAAGATCGTTGCGAAGCTTTTTTCAGCTGTAACGTGTGGATTTTGACCAGGTTACCAGGAATCTGATGTTGTATCTATTAAATGTTTCCTTTACAATATCAGCAGAAGATTGGCTTCCCTGACTACCTTCCAAGGAAAATCAGGAACTTCAGCTGAATGCTCTAGCCTAAGATTGCATTGAGACAAAACTTGTTCTAACTCTATACCTACTCCATGGTCAGGATCACTCAAATTAGGCAATCTGGTCAGTCCCACTGATGTAGCTATGTTATTCTTCAGTCCTCTGCCAGGTCAAGGTCCTCTCAGAAGGGCCATGTTGATCCAAAAGTGACCAGGAAAGAATAAGCTATTTCTTCTCTGAATAGGCTAAAATGGCACTTTCCCATACTGTAAACTTCCAGGGACAGACACCATTTATTTCACCTCCCTGTACAATCAAATACAATGACATTTACTGCAGAACTCTTTTGGAGTTCTGTGTTTTTGAACACAAAAATATTACCTTTTATGTGACCATAATACCTCCAGTGAGGCTAACACAGTGAGGCCCACATGGCTATTGAAAGTCTTACTCTTAGTAGCACGAGAAACTACTCAACAAAGCACATGTGAACTGAGGCAAAAGAAAACCAGCTTGGGTAAGAGTACCTAGCAAGATGGACTGCAGAACACAGAATGGGCCTGTATCTTTGGAGTCTCAGTCAGTGACCTACTCACTACCCTGTAGCATTCAAACTGATCCACAGAGCTTTAAAATGAAAAATGGCTTCAAAGGAAAATAAATTGTTTTTAAGCACAGGTCTACTTTAAAAACACATAGCATCCTAGAGCTAATCAATATTTTGTGCCTATCACATTTCTCTTACATAGTATTTTTAGCAATGTAGTGCAAATTTCTCATTTTGCCTTTCTACAGAAAAATAATTAAAAGCATTTGATAGTATGTTTAACAGGTATTCTAGTGAAATACACCCTGCTTAAAGTTCACTTTTTGAGAGACCTTAGATTTATATATGAATTACAGCAGGTTTTACTTAAGAGGACTAAACTCAAATGTTGACATGGTGCTATAGTACTCTGTGAAATTACTGACTCCACCTCTTCCTCAGCTTCAAAACATACAGATGCTTTAGAGAAACCCACCAGGAACATTAATATGATGATGTGTCAGGAGCAGACTGCAGCAAGCAGGTGAGTTCTGACCTCACAAAAAGCCAGAGTGTCTCAGAGGGCTTTTCGCTGAAGAACAGCAGCATTTTCCAAACATGAGAGTGGAAACAGAAGCTGCTTAAAGGGAAATAATCCTCTTTGTTGAGCAGTCATTTTTTTTCTAGATGAAAAGGAAGAGAATTTGCAAAGCCACAATGTACCTCCGAGATGTAAATATATATTTTATTTAATAAATTTTAGGAGAAAAGATAGTTGACTATAATTTAAATGGCCATGTTAAACTTGCTACACAGACTATTCCAAATTTAAGTTTGAAATTAGTCCAGCAGACCAGCAGTGTCTCAGAAATTTCTCAGGTTTCTGTCACCATGGTAGCTAAGTGGCAATGGGCTTAATTCTGCACTCTCTGAGTCCATGGTCAAACTTCTCCTGGCCTTAGCAATTCTGGATCTGACCCTGTAAATCCGAACATGCTTGAGACCAGAGTTTGATTTCTAAAATCTTTTTACCCAGTTTCCCACGGCAACTTGGGTTGGGAATTCTGTGAAGACCATTCACTTGAAAGATGTCTGGGGGAGATTTCTTTCATTCAGCAACAAATCCCTGACTGATTAAAAGAACTATGTTGACAGCTCAACAGGAAGCCATGCCATCCACTCCTTGGGCAGCAGGCACTTCTGGCAACATGTGCCAATTTAGAAGACAGGGAACAGTAAGGGAGGGGAATCAGGAGTCAGACAAGGTCCCTGGAAACTTCCAAGCTGTTTGAAAAATGAAGGGAATTGTTATCTTGTTTAAATGCAGTCCTCAGTCTCTCACAGCCAACTAGACAAATTAACCATTATACTAAAATATTTCTGTTGTCCTCAGTAGATGATGGTAAAATGTAATGATTAGATAATACACAGGAGCATACATAACTCCTCAACAAAATCATCAGCTCTGTGGGACAGACACTTCTAAAAACCCAGGTCCATATACATAAAGACTTGGGCTCTAATACCTTGTGGTTTTATCCTCTTTCCCAGAAGGTGTAAGGCCTGAGAGATCATGTTATCTATCTCTCAGCCTCTCCTTAATGACTTGTGAACCAGCTAGCTGCCTTCAACCAAACTGGCAATGTGAAAGAGGTCACAAAAGTAAGAAGTTTCTACAAGCTCTGTAAAAGAAGGTGGCTGTGTGGAGTACAGACCCCATGTTAGTGCCTTTAAAAGGGAAAGGGGTGTGCGATGAGGTCAGTAATTAGGTCTAGTTTGAAAAGAGCAGGAGGGGGCCCCTCCAAGAGGAAAGCGGAGGAAATCAAGGGTGTTTTTTGGCACACTTATGGTGGAAATTGAGGAGAAGTGTGTTACAGACTGTGTGTGGGCTGGGACACAATTTCAGAGGAAACTAGACTTCGTTAATTCTGCTGCTTGGTTGTATTACTGTTTTCTGTGAAAATGATGAGGATTATTAGACATAGCTGGCTCAATTGCATTACCAACATGAAAAGGCCTGAACCAAACCATGAGGATGATGAGAAAAGAAGCTCAAATGCTGAGAAGCCATGTAATATGTAGTCATACACAATAAAAGCCAATATCAACATATAACATATGCATGTTAATTAAAGTCATGTATGTGCTGAAAACCCTCAAAAATACGAAGGAACCTGCAGGGCATTTAGAGCAAGGGTGGCATCAACATAAATCAGTATTGTTTTTTGGACGTACCTGAGTTCAGCCAAAGGTTCTTCTGGGAGTTCTTTGATTCTTTGGGAAGTCAGACAAACCAAAACACCTTATTATTGCACTGAAGCTTCATGTGGAAGTGTTAATTCAGAACTGATGACTGCACTCTCTAGAAACACACCTGAACAACTTTCTGTTTTGTAGGAATATGCTTAGAACATCAGCATAAAAGCTTAGCGATAAAGCAGTGTCAGCCTTAGGACAGATCTCAGGTGAGGCCTGTGTAGAGGAATGAGGAAGATGTAAGCTATGCAGGAGCTGTCCTTATGGAAGTGACTAGAGTCAGATTCTGCTCCCATTTGTGGCTTGAAAAGCAAGAGCCAGCCTGTACAAATGCCAGGCTTTTTTTCCCATTTAAAGCCAATCTGGGGAAAAAATCTGGTTTCTATGTGAATTTAGCTCTTGCTGAAAAGAGGACTGTCTCACTCTTTAATTGTTAAAATACTGCTTTTTTAAAAGCAAGCAGAAGGCAAGGCAAGGAGGGAGTTTTGCTCTACAATTAGGAAGACCCATTAAGCACATACCCCGCATTTTCATTAGGTGACAGGATGAAAATCTTGAGCAACTTTTTCTGTTGAATAAGTATCACAAGGCTCAAGGGGACTGCTAATTCCCTTTCCTACAATGACTCAGGCTGGGATTTCCCCTAGTTTTGTAATTAGCCTAGTTGCTATTTTTCTTGCTACCCATTTTGTTGCTTAGGAGACTGCTAGTCATGCAACCCCCCACCCCCCACCCCCCCCCCCCATCCCAAACAAAACAAAATTTAAAAAGCCAAGGCCCAGCCCTGCCACTGTGATCCCAAGTTATGGAATGCTGAATGCTTCTGCCTCCTGGGATCTGCCCACAGAGAAGGAACATGCTTTGCTAGTATAAAGAGTTGCCAGGGAAGTAGCTCTCCAAGCACAGCCACTGTTTGCTCCCCAAAAGCCAGGCAGTATAGATTTATTTTTAATTTTTTCAGGGCAGTAACAGGAGTTTTTCCAGCAGAACAATGTAACTGGGCAATGATTTATGGGGCAGAGGGTTGGTTATATGACAGAATCATAGAACAGCACAATTTCCCTGTCATTACATCAGGACTGTGCAGTCCTATAATAATTATACTTGCATCCCTGTCTAAATATAGGAACAAATTCAGGGATTCCTTTTCCTGGGGAGGCTCTGCCAAGCCTATTTGTACATATCCTAATCCAGTATGAATATGGTGCCCCATAATAACTGCTGGCTATTCTACCTCATTTTCAGCAGGAGACCTCAGTCTGCTTCATAAATCTTGTTACCATTAATTTCCTCTTTTCCCCTTACATTTTTATCCTCCCTCCCCACCTTTAATTTTATAAAATCACAGAATGGTCATGGATGTAAGGGACCTCTGGAGATCATCTAGTCCAACCCCCTGCTAAAGCACATTCATCTACAGCAGGCTGCACAGTTGCATCCAGGTGGGTTTTGAATGTCTCCAGAGAAGGAAACTCTACAAGATCTCTGGGCAGCTTGTCCCAGTGCTGTCACCCTTAAGTTCTTCCTCATATTCAGAAAGAACTTCTTGTGTTGCAGTTTGTGCCCGTTGCACCTTGTCCTGTCGCTGGGCACTGCTGAAAAGAGCCCGGCCCCATCCCCCTGACACTCGCCCTTAAGATATTTGTGTACATTGGTAAGATCCTTCTCAGCCTTCTCTTCTCCAGGCTGAACAGGCCCGGCTCCCTCAGCCTTTCCTCACCAGGGAGATGCCCCGCTCCCCCCGCCATCTCTGTAGCCTCTGCCGGCCCCTCTGCAGCAGTTCCCTGTCTCTCCCGAACCGGGGAGCCCAGCACCGGGCACAGCGCTCCAGATGAGCCTCACCAGGGCAGGGCAGAGGGGGAGGATCACCTCCCTCGCCCTGCTGGCCTCGCTCCTCCTCATGCCCCTCAGGGTGCCATCGGCCTTCTTGGCCCCAAGGGCACACTGCTGGCTCATGGGCACCTTGCTGTGCACCAGCATGCCCAGGTCCTTCTCTGCCAAGCTGCCTTCCAGCAGGTCAGCCCCAGCCTGGGCTGGTGCCTGGGGTTGCTCCTCCTCAGGTCCAGGACCTGACATTTGGTTTTATTGAACTCCATGGGGTTCCCTCCACCCAGCTCTCCAGCCTGCCCAAGCCTCGCTGGCCGGCAGCGCAGCCTCTGGTGCATCAGCCGCTCCTCCCGGTCCTGTATCATCAGCAAACTTGCCAAGGGTGTGCTCAGTCCCTTCATCCAGGTCATTGATGAAGAAGTTGAACAGGACTGAACCGAGTACTGATCCCTGGGGAACACCACGAGCTACAGGCCTCCAGCTGGACTTTGCTCCATTGAGCACAACCCTCTGAGCTCTGCCATTCAGCCAGTTCTCAATCCACCTCATTGTCCACTCTCTAACCCACACTGCCTGAGCTTGCCTATGAGGATGCTATGGGAGACAGTGTCAAAAGCCTTGCTGAGGTCAAGGTAGACACCATCCACTGCTCTTCCTTCTTCTACCCAGCCAGTCATTCCATCATAGAAAGCTATTAGGCTGATCAGGCATGATTCCCCCTTAGTGAATCCATGTTGACTGTTCTTGATGATCTTCTTTTCCTTCACGTGCTTTGAGATGACCTCCAGGATGAGCTGTTCTATCACTTTTCCAGGGATGGAGGTAAGGCTGACGGGCCTGTGGTTTCCAGGGTCCTCCTTCTTGCCATTTTTGAAGACTGGAGTGATATTGGCTTTCCTCCAGTCCTCAGACACCTTTTCTGTTCTCCATGACCTTCCAAAGATGATGGAGTGTGGCTTTGCAACAAGATCTGCCAGCTCCCTCATTACTTGGAGGTGCATTCCATCAGGGCCCATGGATTTGTGGGTTTCAGTTTTGCTTAAGTGTCTTTAACATGATCATTCTCAACCAAGGGAAAGTCTTTCTCCAGACTCCTTCTCTTACCTCCAGAGTCTGGAAAACTGGAGGGCCGACCATGGCAGTGAAGACTGCAAGTAAAGAAAGCATTCAATAATTCTGCCTTCTCTGTGTCCTTCATGAGCAGGGCACCCACCTCATTTAGCTGAGGGCCCACATTTTCCCAAGTCATCCTTTTCTTGCTAATGTATATGAAGAAGCCTTTCTTGTTGTCCTCGACTTCCCTCACCAGATTTAATTCCAAATGGACCTTAGGCTTCCCCATCACCTCCGTGCATGTTCTGACCACATCCCTATATTCCTCCCAAGTGGCCTTTTCCTTTTTTCCACATCCCATAAACTTTCTTCCTCTGTTTGAGGTTAGCCAGAAGCTCCTTGCTTATTCATGCAGGCCTCTTGCCCTCTTTGCTTGATTTTGTACTCATGGGGCTGCAGCTATCTTGAGCTCAGAGGAAGTGATGTTTGAGTATTGGCCAGCTCTCTTGGACCCTGCTACTTTCTAAAGCCCTAGCCCATGGGATTCCTCCAAGTAGGTCCTTGAAGAGGCCAAAGTTAGCTCTCTTGAAGTCCAGGGCTGCAATCCTACTTGTTGCTCTGCTTCCTCCACGCAGGATCCCAAACTCCACCATCTTATGGTCACTGCAGCCAAGGCTGCCCTCAACCTTCACATCCCCAGCCTGTCCTTCTTAGTTTGTGAGTACAAGTACCTTGACTCATTGGCTCCTCCACCACCTGCATCAAAAAGTTATCATCAACGCTCTGCAGGAACTTTCTGCACTGTGTGAGCCTAGCTGTGTTGTCTTTCCAGCAGATATCAGGGAGGTTGACATCCCCCATGAGAACCCGGGCCTGTGATTGTGAGGCTACCTCCAATTGTCTGTAGAAGGCCTTATCAACTTCCTCTTCCTGATCAGGTGGCCTGTAGTAAACACAGCAGCGCCCCCCATGTTGGCCTGCCCCATAAGCTCTCAACTCATTCAGCATCCACCCCTAGGAAGAGCTTGATACATTCCAGTTGCTCCCTCTCATAAAAAGCAACTCCACTACCTCTCCTTGCTGTGAAGGAAGGTGAAACTGCAGCCAAGAGAACAGGTCAACAGTAAGAAGTGCTGAAAATTTCTGGACCCTGGTCCAGTCCTCTAATGGATGGATATCACTCTGAAGAGAAACCAGTGTAAAATGCTGTAAAGCATTTCACACAGGCTAGAAAATTAGTCCTGCATTACAAGCCCTGTCTCTTGTTATTTTCTGGCTTTTGAAAAGGACTAAATACATAATTTCTTGGTGTGGCATTGAAGCTCTTTAGATTTCATCCCAGTTAAAATTTCTGGTGCTTATTTTTAGGATCTCAGCCACAGGTTTAAGAACTTAATGTCAGGCTCCTGTGCTTGACATGTTGAATGTGTGGGTTTCTGGCACATGTATTTTAAAAGAAATGTGTTATAAATTGGCTTCCTAGGGCCTGAGGACTTTGGCAAAAGACTTACTAAAAAATATGCAGCATTAGAAAGCAGAACACTTTCAAAAACTGCTGCTGTACAAGATGACTCATAAGGTGATACCACCAATTTTGCTAGTAACACCAAAGGAAAATTATGTCCTAGATCAAAAACACTCAGATGTTGTGGATTTGTTCCTGGGGAAGACATGACATGCTTCACCAAGCTTGTTTCCTCAGCTGAATAAAGTGACTGAGAATGTAGATAATACCAGCACATTCAATGCAAGGGGGAGGCAATGAGGGGGTAAGTTCTCATGTCTTGATCTTGCTCTTATTTGTAGATGCTGACACATCTCCCTTGGACTTTTGGAAAGTAGTAGTGACACCAATATAGCTGTCCTTAATTTCCTGCTTTCTCCTCCAGTCTGTTGTTCCTATCTCTTGTTCCCTATGACTGGTCTTTTTAGATACCCTCTCCAGGAGCTTGTTCAAGCCTTCTTATCTGTTTGCCTAAGCCAGCAGAGCAGTCTATGTAGCTCTTCAACTTTACATAATATTTGCTTACTGTCCAGCGGTATCTTTGAAAGAGCTGGCACTTTCATTGATCTATCTGAAGCATGTACAAAATGACAGATGTTAATGTCCTTTCAGAATTACTGCCCTTCCACTGGCAGCGGCAAGGACATAAGAAGGGTTGTATGTGAACCACAATATACGATTAAGAAAGAACAAAGAGACAGAGGCACTTTCCCACAAGGAGAAAGCTGGTGAGGTTTCATTCAGAAGATGGTAATGTGTGTTCCATCATGGGATGATGACCTAGGGTTGCAGACTCCTAGGGAAGGTAGGAATATGCATCATGGGGTCATGACCAGCCCACCCCTCCTTTATGGTTAAGGTGGGAGGATTTATGTATTAATTTCTATTTCTGTAGCTCTTAAGACCAACACCAAGAGGTCAGGGCCATGCTGGACAGGATGTGATAGTGACATTTAAAACCAAGACAGTGCCTCTTCCACAGTGCACATACCTTGCTACCTAGACAGAATGCAGCACAAAGGAGAGAGTGACACATAACGGGGAGACAAATGGGGGGCAAAGCAAGAGCCTAGCCAGGGGCACTAGGTCACACTCACTGCTCAGTCACAGGCAGAGGCAAACATCCTGATTGATGCCTGCTGCAAGCTAACTGGGTCATGCTGGCTGAGGGTGTGAAGACGATCTCATTTTCAGTGCCATCCTGCTTCTGCTACAGACAGCAGTAATAGCACAGTTCAGCTTATATGAGTTCAGGAGCCCCCAGGTAACTGCCTGGAGCTCCCAGTACAATCTTCTTGCCTCCACCAATTGGAGAGCACCTCCATCAAGTACAGGTGCTATAATCCCCCACCATTTCAACATAGGCAAGAACTGCCGAGTCAGATTTGACAGTCAGGTCTTCCAGCACCAGCTCCTGGACTTTGAGCTCTCATCTGTAACCTCCCTCAGCTGGAAACTGCTTGGCTCAGCTAGGAACACTTCACATTAATTTTCTCCACTGATTTCCTTTGTAAACCTGTTGTGCTTCACCTCATAACAAGCTCTTCAGCATCCTCATTATAGTCTCTGCTTACACTGCCAAGCATGGCATGCCACCAGATCACTGCTTGGCATGTCCACACTTGAGTAAAATCCAAATGGAGCCATAGGAAGGGCAGAGAGAAGAGAAACAATTCTGAAGAGGTTATGGGGAGTATGAAAAGGGGCATATATCCCAGCATCCTGTTAGCTTCTGCCATGAGGAAAGGGGCAACAGCATCTATGGCAGCATCTACCAGGAATGACCTTGGTGAGGGAGGGGGAGATGTTAATTGTGGTTTCTGGTAAACTACAGGGACCAGTATATATCACAGCAACATTCTTTTTCTATTTACTCTAGCTTCTCTTTGGACAGTTTCTAGCTTTTTATCTTTTATCAAATAAGGGAAATATTTTATAATATTTGATATATTTTACAATATTTTATCAAACAGAAGCAGTCAGAACTATAGCCACTTCTGAGTACCCAATGCTTTGTTTTGGAAAGCTAGGGAAACACAGTATCTTCTCCATCTTGTCTGAAAGGGATAAAAGACATCATAGACCTTACACAGGCTCCTGAATCCTCATGGATTGTTATTGCAGGGTTAAGCCTTGTGTTTTAAAAATGGAGGAAAACTTGTATTATAAGTGCCTGGGGGCTTTTGAACTGGTTTATAAAAATAGCTGCCTGAAGAAGAGAAAGAGAAGAAAAAGAAATCTGAAAAACAAATTCAACACCAAATAGTTTCTACTGTGCCCATCTATTTCAACTAGTGTGATATTAATAGAACACACAACAGCAGGGAGTGGGAAAATAAACATATTTTCACTCACATAAAGAGACTGCCTAAATGACTCACAAATGCAGAAATAAATAAATGGCTCCCCATGATAATCTGAAACTATATTATATCCACAGAAACAACTCAGCTTCTTAACTGTAACTTAACGTGTTAAATTCACTCAGTTTTATTTGAGGCCACGGACAGATTGAGTGATCAATCTCTATTACCCTGAGCTTTTTTTTTTTTATCCCATCCTTACAGTGCCATTTTTCTTCTCACTAGACATTTCAGTTCATTTCCCTGAGCCTTCTTCAGCTTAATAGCTGAATTTCAGATTTACAGGGGGGAAAAAAAGGCTCTCAAACTTCCAAAGGGAAGTGAGCAAGAGTGCGTTGTGCATGGGAGGAGAAAATATAGCAAGAAATGAAAAAAGAAAAAAAAATTGCTAGCATTGCATGTGCTGCACTTAGCTGATAAAAGTTTTGTATTCTAGTTTCATAATGGAGATGTTTACTGTCAAACAGGTGCTGGCCTCAGATGCTGTAAAATCAAAAGGAGGGTGGTTTGTTTCTTTTTTTGTCTTGCAGAATTGGCAAACAGGTATTCCCCCGGAGAAATGGAACGAGGACATAGCAATTAACTCTCCCGTTCCTGCAATCAGAGTGCTAATCACATCCTTAGCAACTGCATGGTCACTATGGTACCGAGACTGTCTTTTGCTCAAATCCTTTCTGATTCATTCTCCTGGTAACTTTGGTGATGGTCAGAGCAGAGGTTACATACACTTGCTGACACTGTGCTGAACGGTTCCATCAATCTCCATTCTGCAATATTGGACTCTGTTGCAAATGAAAATCAGCTGCGAGGCCAGAAAGGAAGCCAGTAAGTGTCCAGAGAATCTATGCTGTTTGCTCTTCAGAAACACTGTGCAAATGACAAACACAATGCTTCACTACAGACTCTCTGCTCTAACAGTCTTAAATGTGAGGCTAATGAACTTTAGCTTTCAACTCCATTGAACCTCATTATACTTTAAATACCCTTTGTGTAACATCTTCTTGTGACTCAGCTGCCAAAAACAATCATGAAGCTATCAGAAAAGAAGGAAAAGAAAAGGCTATGATCTTAAAAACAAGCCAATCAGATTCATCTTTCCACAGCAAATATTTGTCCTGGGAGAAGCAGTGACAAATTATAGAGGCTGTAATGGAAAAATGCTAGATGTTGAGACATTCGTGAATGCTAACAGAATCAGAAAATAGCACCAAGAAACAGACGTTACAACAATCTGTCCCCAGTGGAGTCGTTTAGAGTGGTCACTGAATCTCTCCTGTAAGAAGTTCTATCCCACGCATTGCTGACACAAACAACTGGAACCAGCTTTCATTCACTGAACATTAAGGGTTCAAGTCACTAATCTCTTAACTGCTTCGAGTGCTTCAGTGACACAGAAGAGCTGCGACTCCAGTCCTCACTGTGTGTAGAGGGACTGCTGACCCCCTTGCCTCACTGGTGGTATGAAGTGGCAAAGGCAAATTTAATCAAGACTCCAGCCCTTTATTTTCATATCTCAATGTTTTGGTACACGGGAAGGCTAACCTTAGCATCAGTCAAGCAGAGAGAAGGAAACAAGTGTTTGTAGGAAGAAGACAGATGTCATGTAACCAATGTGTATGAAGTCTATGTCAGGACACTATGCAGTTAATGTGAATAGGAGGAAACATTCTCTGGGAGCATATTTTCAATATCTCCTCAGCTGCAGGACTATGTCCTCTGATAAAGCTGGTACTGATCATTTTTGAAGGCAGAACAGGTGGATGCTGTGTGGATCTAGCATGACAAACATCTATTTTCACACATAGGAGATAACATTAAAATTAAAGGTATGGATACTGGGAGGTAGCCAACTGGAGTGGAAGTTTCAAGTGGTACTGACTGAGATGTGGATAAATGCATAGCCTCAGAAAGATTCAGAGTGCACATTTTCAATAATGTCAGCATTTATTATATACTTCTAATTGGAGGACCTCAGCTCTCCATTTTCATAATTGATTCCTGTAACAAAGACACCCTGAGTGCTGTATACCGCTCACTGATTGCTGGGCAAACATTATTGAAGTGTCAATATTTGCTTTTTCCTAGAGCTATCATTGTTTGAGAGGGTATAAGTCATTTTGGATAATGCTTTACTCGTGCTCTATTAAACACGTATGAAAATCATCTGGTATGCTCACTGTGGGTTTTTTTCACTTTTTGTTTCACTTTGCAGTGAAAACAACTGCTAGCCAGTTGATAAAGCCAGAATACAAGACAAGGTATTTCAGAGGAATGCGATTTTACCTATCCTATTGGTATCCCATTACTGGAGCCTTAGGTTCAGAAACGGCAGGAATTCAAAATCTTTACCAATTTTACATTCTCAAAGCTCGTCTCTATAACCATGCATTCCCCTAACTCCCCACCTCCTCCTACCCAGGGTAGTGATGCTTTGTCTTAAACAAGAAGTCAACATCTTTATCACAGATAGTTTCCTTTAGAAGTTTGTGCAGCACCTAGCATAATGGGCACCCTGCCCCTAGTTACTTCTTGGTGCTAGCATGACACAAGCCTATGTTTTCATGTTAGTGGTGAAGGTTCTATTTGTTGAATGGGTAAAATGAAGCCTGACTGTGTGTCTGGACAGAATGAGGAGAAAAGTAGATGGTGGTTTCTTGTTAAACAAGGAAGAGGAATTATTTTCTGCTCTAGCCAATATATAATGACACCTTCCAGTTGTTCTGGGGGCTCATCTTTTCAAAAATCACATAGATTTTCTCTGTAGCCCAAGAACTTGAGCAATAACCACTGTAGTGGAGCTGGACATAACCCCATCATTGCGAGTTTGGCCAGCTTACCCAAAGCCTTCACCACAAACTTTATGAAAAATATTGCTTGCTATTTACATGAAAGTTGCAGTACACAGAGTATGGTACTTTTGTCAGGGTGACTGAGCTGCACAGCTATGGAGTAACACTTCAGATTATTCTATTGGCCCTTTGGTCATTCAATATATAGGTAACTGCATTTCATATAACACTCTCCCAAGGTAGACAGAAGATCACTGTGACTTCTGGTAATGAAACACCTGGGGAGTCTCCTGCTGCACTTGGAAAGAAGACAGAAGAAAAGTGGATTGCAAAATCCAAATGCTATGGTCTTGGCTCCCTGACATAGGTCAAGAGGAGGTTGTTTGGAAGCTGACTGCATATTTCAGATCTAGAAATCCACACCACAGGACCAGAAGTTTTGAAAGGACAGCTTTGTTATCCATAGTTGTTTTGCTAACTTCAATGTTTTTCATTCATCCTGCTCTATAATCAGGATAGAATTTGACCTTGTATATAAAAAAATGTGCCTTTCAGTGGGTGTTTAAAATAGGTGGTTATTCTTGTGCAAGTCAATTGGGAATGTGTCTAAATCCACTACACATGGTTTTTTACACATACAGAAATTTGTTTTCATGAATAGGAACTCCAGGCATCTGGAGTAGATAAAAATCTATGGTAAGGATCCGAGGAGAAACTTTTGCCTGTTCTACACTAGAACTTATATTTATATGAAATGTTACCAAGATCCTGCTGAATAGGAGTTTGTCTTGTCATTAAACTGATTGGTAACTGCTGGTCAGTGTAAGTCATGTTTTTCCTTTCTGCATAACCTGAAGAGAGTAAAAGCCTCTCAACTCCAGTTGCAGAGGATAAGTTCAAATATAAAAGCTCATGCTAACAGCTCTCTGTACATTCTTGTGACACTTCCCAATGGATCAGCTATTTCAATGTCCATCACAACACCACAAAGCTCCTTGCTTCCTCTTCTTTCACTTCTGATGAAACTTCCTCTATCATAGAGTAGAGCTAATGGTCTACATTTAATCAAGAAAAACATTTACATTTCAAAATAATGAGACACGTTCAGCTGGTAACTTGTTAATTAGTTCTCAAGCATTCTCCCTTTATCCTCTTGTGCTGCAGCTCCAAATACATGCGGCAGCAGCTGACAATCCTCCCAATAACAAGGGAAGTAACTTAGGCAAATATTATCTCAGACTCCTGCTTTGCTCCAGACTCAATTTACACCAATCTGTTGACTTCAGGAGAATTACTCCCGATTTACCTAGGGGTAAATGTCTTTATGTATCACACTGTCTTACTTTTCCTAAGAAGTTTTTGCCTTCTATTTTTGCATGCGGAATGTCTGCAAAGCAATTACATGCCTGAACTTAAGCCTCTCTGCCCCTTTATTTTTTAACAATGCTATACTTTCACTCTGGAGCTCCTAATACTTGAGGTCAGATTCACATTTACAGAAAAGCTATTTATATGACTTTATAAAGTCAGTACCATTTTTTTTCTTGATTCTCAAATGAAGGCTCTTCTACCCAGCTATACAAAGGTACCACTATATAAATAAGAATTTGTACATTAATATTTTTTTTCTAGCACCCAGATTCTTCCAAGTGAGGATGAATGTAAAGAATGACGATCTGTTCCCAATTTCTCTCCCTGTACTAATAAAATCAGAAATACATATGCTGGGTTTCACAGTCTTCCCCAGCAGATTCCCTAACAACTGTAAAACTCCAGCAATTAGTCCCCAGCACAGGATGCGCTTCAGCTGACCTGCTGGCAATCAGTTGCTCCAGGCCCTAGATCGATTTTTGTCCTGTGATTATCAGTTGTCTGGTCAGACAGAACAAGATCTTAAAGACAAGAAGACATTTTAGGAAATAAAACCAGGATGTTCTACTCAGCACACAATTTCCTCCTTTACCCCAAATTTGCAAGGCACATAAGTGTGCACTTAAAGCACATGATTAATCACCTTTTTAGGAACAGGAAGTATTTCCTGAACTGGAGGCTATGTCTTCTCTTCTGCAGCTCTGTAGATGGGAATCTTTTTGTGTGTTTTCTTTTTCTTTCTTTTTTTATATCCTCCCCCCCCCCCCCCCTTTTTCCCCCCTGTCATATACAATGTGTCTGTGCAAAGTTCTTTTTCCTAAATATGGTGGGTAGGCAAGGAGGCAGTTATTTAAATAACAAGGTGGAGGAACAAGTTATAAAAATAGCACACATTCCCAACTTTTTAACAGGAATTTGTACTTCTGAACCATTTCAGTTTCTCTGGAAGCCTGAGGACAAAGTACACATAAGACTGAACCTGGCTTTTTTATTGATGTTTGTCTTCTGTAAATGAACTACTTAACCACATTTTTGAAAATCATAAATTAGCCCCAAGGAGCCATACAAATTGCAAGTAAAACAAAACAAAATAAAAGAGGAAGAAATAAAACTACCACGCAAAACTATCTTTCCTAAGTCTTCAGGACATCTTTTGAATACCCATCTAATTTTGTGACCATGGCAAAAAGTGTTCCCACATGTAGAAAAACGTTGCCAATACTTCTAAAATATTTTGACAAATAAGTTTCACATTTTAATTAGACATTTAGAGCCTGAATGTATTGCCTGTAAAGCCAATGCAATGATTCTGATTTTCACAGAAACGTGATCCAGCCCTGGGGTTGGCAGAAGTTGTGATTTTGGATCTGAGCTCCAGAGAACAAAATTCTAGAAGAGTGATTCATGAATTGGAGTATCTCAGGTGTATTTCACTTGAAATATTTGAAAGAAATCTAATCAATTCCTTAGAGATAATCTCATGTGCTTATAATGGTTACTCATGAAAGTTCATTTCATTGCAAAGTTTCCAGCTTGATAGTCTATAGGAGGCATAAGTCCTGAAAAGTATCACTTGATAGCTAAACTTGTGACAAGCAGCGTACTAATTGTCTGCATCTTCAAAAAACACTCATTTGATTAAAACTCCCTAATTAAATAGATGGTTCCCTAGAAAAAAGAAAAGAACTAAGAACTGGGGAAGGCAGGTTAATTAATTAAATATTTTTTCATGCTACTACTATTTCTTTTCTTCCCGACTCCTTTTTCTGTACCTTTAAAAAATACTAATCCTCGTAGAATAGTCTATCAATAGCACAGGCATTCACAACAGATCAGCCCAGAGGGGACTCTGATCCACTTTCACTGTTAAGACAAAAATTCCATTAATACCAGTGAGCTTGACCCTGGAACATGCATTGGTAGTTGACTTGTCAGAGCTCAGCTTTGCTGGCCACTTGGCATGATGCACACCATGCACCTATTTACTTAGGACCCAGAAGGAGAAGTGAGAGTTACAGAAAACCTCTTCTGAACTGCTCCAGTTTAATTTGGATATTTGTGGGATTCAATAGAGTGCCAGCAAGACTAACCTAGTTACGGAATAAGAATATTAGCCATTGCAAGTCAGGCTCTGGCTAAATTATTTTTCAAATACAAATAATCTTGTTGTGACTATGAATATACAGGTGGGGTTTTTTTTCACTTTTGCACGACTTTTGGAGGTTCTGTTCCTACAAAGCCTTGTGCATATTTTTGACCTAAACCTCTGTGGAGTAGCCCCTAGCCCCCTGCCCCCCCATCTCTCCCCACCCCCCCCAGACAACTTTAATTTCTTGAATTCTGCAATGTGCACTGTATAAGGTTAAGCAGCTCAGGGATACTTTGAGGCATTGTGGTCTATCATCTATACAACGGCATGGGAGTCTTCTGTGCATATCCACAGCAGCAAGAAAACAGCTGGAATATTGCTATAACAGTTCTGTGGGAGGAAGATATAAAAGGGAACAGCAGAAGAAAGAATATCTTGGAAAATATTTCAGTGTAATAGGGTGTGAGGTGGGAAGGTAGAAAAACAAGCATTAGATAATCTAGTCTTTAAAATCTACTGTGAGTTTCTCAGAAAATAACTCATTGCTCAGCCTAAAGATCTGAATATCCTTACTCGCAATTCCATGGCTTGTTCACTAGCTTCTCTATTTGATTGTGTATTTTTTATAAGAAAATTCCCCTTTCCAAATTTTTAAAAGCTACTCTTTGGTATGCTTCTTACCCAGAGGATGTTGCTCAGAATTACACTGTGGTCCCTTTTATTTACTCCTAATATATAGTTGCTTCTTGTCAGCCATTAATAGATAAATTCATAGATTTTTTACTATCTGGTTTTCTTCAGCTACTAAAATCTTATCTCTATAGATCCAATGGTGTCTTGCAACTGCCGAGTCCCTTTCCTCCCCCTCACTCTGTGACCTAACCTGCTGTCCTTGCTCTAGAGATTATAGTAAGTATTACAGTATCCCATTGATTTTTGACACTCCCCCATTCTTCAGAAATACCCATTACGTCAAGTTCTCCTTCCACTGTCATACACTCTGCTTTCACCTGTTATTATTTTTAAGCTTGTGGTATGCAGACATTGATAGTATTTATTTTTGGCTATCTACCTATTTTTAAACAACTCCTCTGCCTGTCTCCCCACTTTGGAATACACCACTGTGATATGAGTTTAGCTGTCCTCAAGGTCATTCATCATCCCTGTTCCCATCTTTTAGAACTGAAAACACAGTCAACATGCTAATGGGGGAAAAAGAACGTATGTGGAAATGCAGGCACTCTTCTACTCAAAGACTTGACTACCCACATCCTACCCAGTGCAGACAATGCGCTGCCTGATCCTGCATGGTGTGATGAGGTCAGAGCTGTGTGGCTGCAAGCCCCTTTCCATAATTAGATCAGGGCTGCATTTTCCCTTGGAAATGCTCAGTCTTTATCATCAAGACATTTCAAAGCTCACTTCTACTTTTTTCTTTTCTTTTTTTTTTCTTTTTTTTTTTTTTTATAAAGCAGTGGGAGAGCTGATTTTTCCTAGCAATTTTTCCCCTGTCATGAAAAGGATAATGAAAAACAATTTCTACTTTGAATTTTTTTCAGCTATTCCATTACTGATCTTTCCATTGGCTCACTGGAAACTGTGAGAGAGGGTTTGATTCTTTTCTGTGGAAAGAACATGGGAAAAACCATGTTAGGCTTTTTGTAGAAAAAGAACAATTTTCTTTTATCCAGCATTTTGCTTGCAATTTTGTATAACATTTCTTTGAAAAAACATGTCCCAGTTTCTTTTTAAATTTCTTTATTCTGTTCTGCTACTGAAAAGGCTGCAGATGGAAGGGGGGAACTAGGAACTCCCCGTGTCAATCAGCTCTATTCATTCAATGGCTGTATTTATTAGTTTCATTAAAAACATATTGAGCAGCCCTGGTTCCTCAGTTCTGCACGCCTACACAATCCCAACTGCCTTGCCGTCCCCCTGTCAGTTAGTGCTCTATCCTGAGGCCTCTCTCAGCTTGAGATTCCACATGAAACATGAATCCAAGAGGATATCACATCTTTTTAGGTCTTGCTGGAAAGATTTCACACAGATTGATGGTGGGGGAGGGGGTTGGGGGTGGTTAGATGAGGAAAAGAAAGAAAAAAAAAAAGAGTGCTTGAGATGGATTGAGAATTAACTTTTCATTAAAAAAAAAAAGAGAAACAAAGAAAAAGTCTGTGTAAAACTTGGAAGATATCTCCATTGTTACTGCCATTTGGTAATCTGTGACATGAATGTATGTATAACATCTGATCAGCATCTTAGTCATAAACTATAGCTTTGTAAGAAATATGGCACACTGGGCTGTCATCATACAAAAGAGCAGTTCTTTGAGAAGACCATTAATTTGCTGCATTATTAATGCTGAGGCATGGACTGGTCCCCTGCAGAAAATGTTACGCTCTCTATAGGCCTCCTCCTGTTCTTATTAAAATCAGAACTATGTGGAAGAGCAGAACCGTGGCAGGAGTCTGCTCCTTCTGGGGCTAAAAGAATGGGTGCTGACAGAAATATTATAATTAGATTGGCTGTCTTTTAGCACTTTTGTTGGTGTTTGTTAAAAAAATCTATTTTATTGTATGACAAAATAAAGAAAGTTTTGCATGAATCAAAAAATCTCCATATTCAGGACAGAATTAAGGTTGCAACCTAACCTCTATTTAAGTTAAAAACATGCCTAGTAGCTTTAATGGTCTTTAGATCAGATACCAGGCTAGGGTTAACTTTTCAGAAAAAGGTATTTTTTTCTGTATTCAGCCCTGAAGAGTGATCCATAAAAATCTATCTACTCAGACACACTGGAATGTAACATCTTCCTCTCTTTGGAGATGATCTCCCTTTCCGAAAACATCAGATTGAATAATTGCTACCCTAATTTCCTTCTTTGCTCCCCTATATATCTATGGACCATTAACTTTAATGTCTGCACCCTACAATTCTCCAAGAAAGGATGAGACTGGGGTATGCACTGATGCCCTCAAACACTCCCATGGATATACAGCATACAACCCCTTCCATATCTATCTTCTTTCTTTTCCCCAAGCAGGTCACAGTGTATTAGCACTGATGTCAGAGTTTCTTAGAAAGCCATGGTATATTTTTGTCTTTTATGGCAACAGAAATTCATGGGTACAACAACAACAAAAAAATCTGCTTAGTACCAAACAAATAATATTCCAGCAGTTACTTGCCCCCCTCAAAACATTTGATCCTCACAGTCACCCTTGACAAGGAATTCTTGGTATTGCTTCCAGTTCCCAGGTGAGAGTAATAGTGCACTGGCATCACAAAATATGTATCAGTATCACACAGCATACATCAGTTATGGCCTCAGCCAAGACTCAAATGCACACGCTTCCTTAAATTTACATGTCTTTGTGTGAAAAGAAACAACTCCCGCTGAGATGGAGAGCTCAACCAGCTCACAAGCACATGCTTGGCCCTTCCCAGAATACACACAACCACTGTGTGATGCATCACAGAAATCCAGTAATGAATACAATAGAGAACACAAGGCACAGAAGGAGGAGAACTGTGGTAACGCAGTACTTTCACCTACTGTGTTTGAGTACCATGGTGTGGCCACTGAAGCTACCACTTCGTGGTTTAGCAGTCAACTAAGGAGAAGTTAGTGTTTAACAGGATATTATTTGATTGAAGGCAATATTAGCCAGGAACAGCATGGTGTTATAAACAGATTAGCACAGACAGGTGAGGCCAGGGAAGTCAGTCTGGGGCTTCTGTCTCTTTGAGATCTGATATTCTCATTAATGCAGGTATACCTGTCTGGTAGAGGAATGCTATTATTCCTGGTTTAGGAAGTTGCTTGGAGGCTAAAGATACTTAGGCATTGAATTCCACCTGTGAATTTGGACTGAAGTAGCAGATTTACATTGTCATAGGATTATCTGTCTTGGCAGACAAGGCCTCTTAACACCATACTATTATTACACTCAGAAGATCTTTGTTCCTCTCCTCTCACATCGATTAAGTACAGGGGTGGGGGTAGGAGAATGTTCTCAAGGATTGTGTTATGGTACCACCAGGAAGGTCAGGAGGTTAAACCATGTGTTATAATCCTAAATATATCCCTAAATACATGTGTAAATACGACAGTTGGACTCAATGATCTTAAAGGTCTTTTCCAACCTAAACGATTTTGATTCTATGATTCCATAAATACATACACATATGTGGGGGACAACACATAAAGTGGTAATCATGCTGCTGATGATTACTGTTCACTCTGACAGTTGCCAGCACACAAAATAGATGTTAGTCTGGTTCTTAACAGATGTGTATCCACCTCCACAGCTGGCGATGCTTGGCACAGCTAAGGCAGTTAGAATTAATAAGCCTTGAATTTAAGTGGTGCAGAGATGGTTTTAGTCCTTCATTTCAAATAGTTCTTCTGGGTCAGGTGTGAAGCACATAGCATTTGAAGGAAGAACCATAAACTTCCTTGATTTATCTAATATTTTCACCAGCCATAATTTTCCCCCAAACAAACCAAACCCAAAAATATCATGAGCAGAAAGTGATTTTGGCATCAGACTCTTCTTGTTTGCAGTCCCATCACACTGTAAGGCATGCCACTGCATGTCACCATAATCAGACAAATTAAAATTATGGAGCTGTCTGAGGGTCATATCCTTCTACTGGAATAATGGATTTTTCTGAAACTATTTACACATTTTTTTCAGAAAAAAATCAACACAAGGAGTAATGAAGGCACTCCATGCCTTGGAGAAAATTGGTGGCTTTACTTATAATAAAGGGTATTGTAACCAATGGATACAGTTGTGTGGATATGGTTTTGTTCAAGGAGAGGTGCCTTTCCTAACTTGGCGTCAAAGTCAACTCAAACACTCTGCAGACTACATTGTAAATTCCTAGAATCTGGATTTAGCAAGAATTCAGTAACAGCAAATGTTAGTTCAAACTGTCCTCCTTGGGCTTGGCTACTGTCAGTAAAACCCTCTCCCCACTGCTTACTGCTAATTATTGAACTTGCCTCATCGAAAGAAGAAACCAGTATTAGCCTTTCACAGCAGAATCCCTCAGGCAAAATGTCTTACGCAGATATTAACACCTTGCTGTGTGTTTGCTAGAGCCATAGAGCAAGTGAATTCCATGGGCATACTACACTTGTGCTATATAGGAGCATACACAGGACAAAACCTCACTAAACTCATCACTAAAATTGAGCCAATACAAGACGATAATATTTAGTTAAATTTACCTAAAATATCTGCTGTGGTATAGGTACGGTCTGGCACTTCCAAATTCTGGTACAGTTCCTTGCCATACAGCTCCACTAACATCTTGCTCTACTTAAAACCAAACTTGAGTTGAGGTTTTCTTTGCATGTTTTGTCTTCAGTGTCCTCTTCATCCTTTTCTCTTCTGTAAAAAAAATAAACGAAGAAGGCATTTAAAATGGAGTGTATATTTCTTCATTAAATTGACATAAACATACAGGCAATTTTCTCAGAGTTGTTGACTATTTTTCATCTTTTCATACGGCTTCCAAGCAAGTCCTTCCCTGTGTGGAAATGGGGCCCTTCTGAACCGTGAGGAACGTGCAGCCAAAACTCTTTTGACACAGTGACCTGCTGCCAGTGATTTCTGATTAATTAGGGGTACATTCTCCCCTTTGTATGCGTACAGTGGGATTCTCACTAACATCAAAGGGAAAACTGCCCTCCTTAAGTTTGTCAGGCAGTAACTACCCAGGGGTTGAACAAGATTGTTCAGCCTATGGATGTGTTTTTCACCTGCCCACGATGGTGGGCCAGCTTCCTTCTGGAGCATGTGCTTACCTCCCACTGCCTGGCACCACCAAGCACATGCAGTGGAAGGAGGAGGTCTGCCCAGCCTGGCGGCCATCCCAGCTACTGCTGGCACAGCCACCATCTTGAAGCTTCTTCGCAGTGGCAGACATCTGAGGCACCAAGCCAGAGCAGCCTGGCTGCCAGAGGCTGTGTTCCGAGAGCAGCACAGCTATCTTCTCCCCCCACAGATCAATTGATTTCAGGCAACACCTGATCACAGTGACACACCTCCTGTGAGCCTGTCCCCCTGTCCTCACAGACAGCTGCAGTCATTGAAAGAGGCCAACAGCAGCTGCTGGAGAGAATGGCACTGTGTGGGAGTGCTGGTGGCATTCACACAGACAAGTAAACACACCTGGGGCCTTCTCTGGCCCTGAGGCTGACTGGCTCCACATGGCTTATGTCTCACACCACTGAAATCTCTTACCTTTCCCCACAAAATCTCCCAAAACAGTGCCCACACCTGGGCTGCCTTTGGGCACCTGCTAGCCCTGAACCACCCCCTGGGCGGTGTTGTGGGGTCTGGCTGACAGGGCCATCCCAGCAACTTAACAGTACAAATAACTAGGCTATAGCCCTGTAGGATTTAGTAATGAAAATGTGACCCGTGGATGCCTAGGTGGCTGGCTTTTATCCGTGTCGTGGCTTGGGAGGGCAGGCACCCAACATCACAAATGCTGAGAGAAAAGCAAATGAGTGGTTAATAGCAATCCTCACTATGAAGAACACAGTGGCATTTTATAGTTCTTTGGTTACCAGCACTGTGAAAAGAAAACCCTCACGGCTCAGCAGAAAGCCTGGCTAGCTTTGCAGGAGGGACGCCAAAACAGTGAAGTATGGGATGGGGACAGAAGGGTGACAGAACCACTGCACGGAAAAAGGGTGCCATCGCTTCCACATGCCGGGAAAATACCCACCTGACAGAAGAACATTTCACCCTACACTTCCCTTCAACCTTAATGCTCCTGCTGTTGCTGCGACAATTTCCAGTTGCTGAGGCACTGAGCAAGCCTAGTGCTCGCCATCAATACCCAAAGGTGCGCGAGGGGACAGGCCGGCTGCTGCTAGGACACCTGAGGGGAGAGCGGCGCCATTTTGAGGTGCCTCTCCTCAGCGCCTCCACACCGCAGGGGCCAGAGAGGCCCCGCCTCAGGCCCTGCCTCTCAAAATGGCGGCCGTCTGCCTCCTGGGGGTAGGGGGTATCGCTGAGCCCCTCTCCCCTGATCCAGGCTGTGCTGTAGCCCGGGGGAACACCTAACTAACCTTTTAGGAATGGGGTCTCTGAGCGAGGGAGGACTACACTGGACAAGCACATACATTCCTTGGGTGTCACACCACTGACTCACCAGTACATAAGTTATATTCTCTGAGGTGCATGGCGACCCAGCCACAATTTTATTTCTCAGGTCTCTAAACAGTGATCACTTTAGCTGCCTGTAACTCATCCTTAGCAATGAAGAAAACTGGGTTTATCATTAAATAATAATTTAATCATTAAATATCAATTAATCAGTTAAACGTAAAGGGGTGGTTATAGTCTTGGGCTAAGGAGGGAAACTGTCATCTGGCAGCATGAAAACCTGAAAAAGGAGAGAGATGAGGAGGTTCAGAGTGACCCGAGAGGTTTTAGGGAAATGTTTATAAGATAAACATCAGAAAAGAAAAAGCATAGAAACAGATTTATTAATGATGGTTACTTGGGATTTCAGGGTGTTTCTGGCAATGCTTTGGAGCTACTCACGTGATTTCACATGGAGATAAAAGATCTGTAGCTGAGACCTTCCATTTGGTGCCAGAGCTCATGAAGTGCATTTAGATTATAGCCTGGCAGCTCTTGCTGTTTCCCAGAGCATTAGGCGTTGCTCTGATCCTGAGGGCTGTGCCCTCCTTCCTCTTCCAAATTAGCTTCCTTGTAGCAGCTCCTCCTGCCACCATCAGCTAGCCACAGTATTTTAGGGTCACAGGAAAGAGATCGAAAGAAGCATACACTTCAGGGACCAAAACATTCATCTCAGAAGGCCAGGGTTCTCATCACTGACTTTTAGGAACTTGTATTTATTTTGCGGTTTTCTGTTGAAAGGGTAAAAAGGCTTTTGTTGAAGGGCAGGAAATTTCCTATTTCTCGAAGAACCTTCCTGAATATCCCCAAATACTTTTAAAATGGTATCACTCAACCATACTTCTGTCTACTTACAGGATTGGTTCTGGTCCTAGTTTTGCTAACACCAGATAGACTGGATCCTGAGGGGAAAAGTGCCTTCCGATTACCTCAGTAAAATCAAAATATCAGATAGGAGCCTTGGATCAGAAGGTGTTTGCCTGGATTGGAAGTTTCATTTCTAGTCCCCACACTCCATATTATTTGAGGCACTCAAGTTGAATTTGAGGTAACCCTTCCAGCTGTTTGGGATGCTTTTGTTCAGTCTGCACCCCCAAAAAGTCCACCAGAAATCCAGCAGATAGAGGTAAATTTGACTGAATTTGGAAGAGTGTCCTGAGGAATTTTAAACTCAAGACTAACTAGGTATAGCACAACTTCATCTTGCTCAGTTTTATTGCCTCTCCATCACTGAACATTAACCAACCAGAATATAAGCAGACAATGAATCTGAAACCATGCTGCAGGGGAACATGAGGAAGGATCTCTGAAAACAGCATGTGCCTGTTATGGTTTCAGACAGAAGATCTCCAGAAAACTGAAGTCAATGGATAAGCCACGGACAAGAAGGCCCCTAGAAGCCATAGTTCTGATAACCCTTGTCAGCTATCAGCACTTGTCAGCTGATGAGGTACACAAGCTCTCCATCAGCAGAGATGGCTTACAACTGGGCTTCTGGAAAGACTTCCAGCCAGGTGGTCAGAAACTGTTAATGAAAAACTATTTACTTCTTATCAAAACTGAGTGACATATTTCAAACTTAATTAAACTCAGAAGTATTACAGATATTTGTAAAAAGCTTTAAAATAGCATAATTCTGGTGGCAAACCCTCACTTTCATTCACTTTTAATTCTGCTCTCATTATTTACTCTCACTAGGAAAAGGTGAGGTAAAGCAAAAATAATTTAAAAAGGGGTGTGTGTGGAGAAAAACTTACATTTGTAAGTTTCATGGGAAGGCTTTTTCTCAGCTGAAGTAGCTTGGAAAAGAAGATACTTGAGGAAACTAATGCCTATGGCAACCTCATGTGCTAGAGTAAGCTGCCCACCAGATAGCACGTGCTGCAGTCATGCCTAGACAGTGCTCGCTCAGCCTCCTACAGCCTCAGAAGGGGGTGAGGACTCTTCAGCCCTTCTCTGCTTCAGCTGAGATGCATTTGAAGGAGAGGAACTGTGTCTGAAAAGTCACACAAAGTTTGGACACAATGAGTTTGCATCAGATGAGCTCCACAGGATGGTCTTATGCGTAGTCTAACCCTAGAAATGAATACATTTTTCTTTCCTTAGAGAACTCTGCACCCTGACAGTGGGAGTTGCTCAAGGTGCGTGACCATGTGCTACCTGAACAATTTCAGACAGAAGTTCTTTCACAGTATCTCTTTTCTCTGGCCTCCAGGCTGGGGAAGTGTCTGACAGCTATTCCTGCAGATTAATAACCTACTTGCTTCTAAGACAAAGTGTATTATAGTAATGTATTGTATTTTCTGGAAGTTCCTGGAAAACAAACTGGTTATATGTTTACTTGTAAATGATAATCCTCCCTCCAATTCATGCCAGTTGAATACAGGCCAAAGAAGTTGCCCCAAAGTTTCCTTCAAAACGGGGTTGTTCCAGAACTCTCTGGAAGTCCCTCTCACAGGTGGAGAGCAGAGGACTAATTTATGCTAGAAGTATCTTTACCTAGACATATAGACATGTAACTGTCAAAAAGCTCAAGGCAGGCAAGATGCTAAAAGCTTCCAGAGGTTTTCAAGGAAGAGAGAAGGTGAAGGAACCTGGACCTTGTCTTTACAAGAAAAAAAGCTATAAATTCTATTTTCAGAAAGAATTCTGTGTCATACATAACTTCATTCATACCTACTTCATACAAGTACTTCAATCTACAAGAGAAACCATTTTTTTTTTCAGCCTGTATTTTCATGGTAGGATGCCAAAAACTCTGTAACAACTGGCTGCCTCACACTCTGTAAGACACCAAGGTATCATGGCCACACTGAAGCAGCAAGAGCACTGTGTGGTTTTGACTTTCTGGAACACAAGCCCAACATTTTGACCTGTACTGAGCCCTTTTCCTGTGCTCAAGAGCATTCATTAGCATACATCCAAACAATGCAAATTATGTCCATCACTAAACATCTGTTACAACCTGAGTGACCAGAGCAGGCTTGGACATCACTGGAACTTTCGTCTTCCAACTTACCATGTGGCTTTCCAGAAATGCTTGATGTCACCTCAGCTCCTTTTGCATTCAACTCATCCCCTGGAGTGAGTCACATCTGGGTATGTGTCTCTTCATTAGCTACAGAGGGAGTATAAATCAGCACGTTAGAATGGTCATCTGGCTTCTAGACGCAGATGTCAGGAGGGAAACCCTACCCTCTGTCTGTCTGACATAAACAGTCCTAGCAGGTTTCCCAACAGGGAAAGTGAGGCATATTGTCCCAGAAATAAAACCTAGCAAGCTGGCATCAGACGAGCCCTACAGGACATTCATATGCAATGCCCATTGAGGTTGCTGCAGTGCGTGAACACAAGACAGCAAAAACGTAAAGGGATACTAGCTTGACTTGAAGAAGTAATTTCATTTTATGCCGTGACACTGCAAAGTGATTGTGCTCATAATTACTGGTTTTACTGCCTAAATACTTTTTAGTACTTGAGCATCCAGGTGGATTCAACTGTGCTTGCAACTCTGCAGACATTAAAGAGGGAGACTAAATGACTGAGACCAGGGAAAGAGAACAATACTGCACTCTTGATACATGGACTAGAGCATAGCACTAGTGCTCAGGAGCCTCAAAGTCTAGTCCTGTTTTGACCACCGACCAACAAAATGTATCGAAAATGCAATACAAGTGTTCTCTGTGTCTTTTACAAAAATAATAGTGGCTGAAATCTTCAACCAGTGTAAACTGTCAAATACCAGAAGTCACTGACACCAACAGAAGCAGTATTACAAGCCAAGTCTGGTCGGCGTTTAAGAATAAGAACTTCCTTCCTGAGCATCTTTTCCAAAAGTAACATGTGATATGGCATGAATATAAGTGACACTTCAACTGTTATAAAATACATTAAAGAAAAAGAAATCATTTAAATCCAAAAATATGATTCTGATAAGCTAAAGCATACTTAGAAGTTACATATTTTGTGTCAGTAACCGTTTACAGAACCATAGCCTTAACTGATACTCAAAAGCCATTTCACTCTTCACAGTTTTTATAAAGAAATAATATACAAGGCACACTAAACACTGTTGGGCCAAACACATTCTACTGTTTATTACACATATTACATTCTTAAATAAAAATGCGTCACATAACATTTTTGCATAGATATCTTACAATATACCAATTTAAAAAAGAATTATGAAACAGACCAGTAACAAAAATAAATTTTTTCTTCATTAATAATTTTGTAACATTAACATACCACCATCATATAATACAAATAATATTTTTAAATCTTAAGACTTTTTGTACAGCAAAAAAACTGACAAAGTAATATATTTATATATATATATATATAAAAAGCTTAAAAAAAATAAAATGTCAAAAAAAGGCAGAACTGAGGGCTACAAGATTGGGTACTTCCGTGATATATTAGAAATACCAGAGTAGGCCTGAGAGAACGTGACCGAGGGCATCTCCAAAATGCACTTGTCAGACACATCTGGTAAAAGAAAAATTATAGTGCAAAATGAAAGTCCTTCAAGCAATGTTGTTTGTTTTGTTTTTGTTTTTTTTTTTTAAATAGGAGCATTCATACTTTTTGTTGTTGTTGTTGCTAAAAAAAAATATCCCCCAAACAAAAAACTAATGTGTAGTAGAGAGCAAGAAAGGTTTCAAAGGACAAGAAAGAAAACAGGCC
This sequence comes from Falco rusticolus, assembly GCF_015220075.1. Lineage (NCBI taxonomy): Eukaryota > Metazoa > Chordata > Aves > Falconiformes > Falconidae > Falco > Falco rusticolus. The sequence goes on from NC_051194.1 coordinate 51,219,332, forward strand.
ACTTTGCAAAGCAAGAAAAAAAATCTCAGACTGCATTATTATTTTTTCAACTAGATGAGTAGACATGCTAAACTAAGGCCTTGTTTCTAAGAGAAAAGTTGTCATGGTTTATATGCAGTGATTTCAAAATTAGGTACTTACGTTGGTGCAAGAACCTTCCTGTAGAGGTATCTTAATTGCTTGAAGCATTTCCTACACTTCAGCTTAACTGCACAGGATGCTAATGCAAACTCAGTCCAGGCAATCAAGTTAATAGGTGCAGCTACAAAGTGATTGCAACTAGATTGGTATTTTAATACAGGGCAACTTCCCTGGTAGAGACATGGCCTTGGTAACAAAAGTAGTGTTTAAACCAGTGTTTTGATCTACTTCCAGAATCTGACAGGCCTGGGGTTTAAAATACAGAGCGGTGGGTAAAATGTATGTTGCAAAATATAAAGATCAGCCCTTCAGCCATCAGGCCTTCCAGGGACTGCGTGCTAGCTTTTCATTTCCCCGAAAGCCCAACAATAAAGGCTAAAACTGTCACCTTTCTGTCCATTTTAGCTCGCTTTTAGTGTGTACGTGCTAAGCCCTCACACGCACAACCCTTCCCACTTCCCCTCCCAATCCCCACATTTGCAGCCTACTCATTCACGGTACACAGCAACATGTATTTTCCAGCAATGTTGAAAGTTCTTCTACAGAAGCTGACATGATTCCTAAAATGCAATGGCAACAGCAAGTGCCCTCCCTAAATCAAAGCAATAGGCACGGTTGGCTACTACAAACTGTAAGTCAGTAGCTCAGTTTCCTCTTCTGTGTAGGTATATACAGTATACTGTTGTACATCCACACCCACACAGAGACAGGGTGGAGAAAATGTTTCCTGGCAGTATACAGAAGTTAGGACCAAAGCACTTAAAAAAAATCATCAAAGCTTTCATTTTGAAAATCGTGAAGAGTTCCAACTTCAATTATTACACCAAAAATGCCATTAACAAGCATTAAGGAAAATTATAAAATCCTGTTTGAAAAATGATGCCTGCATTTGAAAATTTTCAGGTAGGGAAACCCATTCTTGAGGTGATAAAGCCAGCCTATCCCCCCGTCTCCACATTTTTATGTATATAATTTATATATACAACTCTATCATTATATATATAACTTATATAGCACAAGTATGTCTTGGACTTCTTCCTCTACGGGAGGAGGAAAGTCTCAGCTTTACAAGACACATCTTAGTACATGGTAGGCTGGATTCTACAGTTCTACAATGCTAAATCTTGCCACTGAAGCCAGCGCAGAGCTGTGGAGGAGAAAGACTGCCGTAGTCCACCCTAAACTATCAATAAAAAGAGACTCAAATGTGACAAAAGTAAGAAGAATATCCAACCTTGATCTGGAAAGGATCATTCAGGAAGGCGTAGATTTAATGCTAATGAAAGACAGGCAAGATTTGTCAATGAGTAGTTGTACTATCTTGGGAGGAAATAATTTTCATTTTTCAAGACAGAGTTAAATAGAGTTATTGTCAAGCATTGTTTTTTGTTCTTTGCAAAATGTGGGGATCTTTGCAAGTGCAATTCAATCTGAAATCAGCAAAAAGTACTTTAAAAGATTGTTGGGTTAGAGGCGTCACCCAGGATATGAAAGCTTAAAAACAGTCTTACTAGATGGAATGATAGGATGTGCCAAGTCCTGAATGAAATCAAGAATAAAAGCCCTTGATCCACTGGGTGCTGGCCTAGTAACATGAAATTATTTACAAATCTTTCCTCTTTTTAATTTTTTAGATTTATAGGTTTTGACATACATTAAGGGAACAGGCAGAGAAAAGGAAACACTTAAGCAAATTGGATTTTCATCAGTTTTGTCAAAAGCACCAATTATGACCTCTTTTGTACACAGATAAACAAACTATGTTAAAGAGGAGGAGCAACCTTTGTATTAGAGACAGCTAAAAAGCCCAAATTGTCTAGGGCCAGGTAAAAATGAGCGAGAAAGCCTGACTCTGTAGATATCAGAAAGGTCAGAGGTAAGGTACACTCAGTCACTGCAACTATCATATTGATCAACTCCCATTTGAGCCATACACCCTTAGTGATTAGTTGTCTTTTTACTCCTGAAGTTAAAACAGTTCCAAAAGCAAGGACCTGGGGGCTCCTCTTGCATTCAGGTTCTTCTTCCCCATTTGTGTTTGGTCAGTGCTTTCCAAGTATTAAGTGAAAGTGTGCTAACCTAAAAAAACAGTAAACCCAATTCCAAAAGTCTGAGGAAACTAAGAATGAATGAAAAAACCCAATAATTTTATTTTCACCTTTATAGAAATATACGTTAGCTTAGGTTTCAGGTCCTGGAAACCATTTTTGAGACATCATATGGGTCTTCCAGGCTAGCAAACTTGTTTCCATAGTATCTGGTTGGTCCCTGCAGCTGCAGCGTATCTCATGATCTGATATTGCTTCAGGCTGGTTTGCTAAGGGTTTGGGTTTGTTTTTTTTAAGATTTCCTCCTAAGTGTTCTTCATGAAGAAGCCTTATAAAGTTTAATAAGGATGAAACTCTCAGAGTTTGAGAGAAACCTTACAGACCTGTCCTACAGTCTGTTCCACCAGCACAAGCCTGGGAAGAACTATTTAAAGTACACATTTAATCAGTGAGAGCTCTGAAATGAATCATAGAAACACAGAAAAATTAATGTTGGAAGGTACCTCTGGAGGGCACCTAATTTAACCCTCTGTCTAAAAAACAGTTTAGTTAGATCAGACTGCTCAGGGCCTCGTCCAAGCCATTGAAAGAATCTAGGATTTCAGTCCATCCCTTCTCTTCTTCACTTGCCATTTTATCCAGGTAATATAATTTTCTAGACTGAGTACTGGGTATTGAAAAAGAACAACTCTAAGATAATGAAAAATACTCTGGACTCTGGAATGCCCTTTTCTGTTAGACCAATCTTTATGAAATACATGTCATATTTTAGGTTGCTCTAAGGGGGAAAACAAACAGAACAAAGACACACCGAAGTGTTGTTTTGGTCTAAAAAGTAACTAAAATAACAGCATCATGTGTCTTTGTAATTGATACTGTACAACTAAAATGATACATTTTTTTAGTTGAAGGTAAACCAGCAATGATTAAGTTGGTAAAACAGAATTTTGCATGCCAGGCCTCAAGACGGCAGTAGAGAAAGCACATTTCTATAACCATGTTTTTATACACAGACACAACAAATCTGATTAGAAAAATCTTTATACTGGTACTTCCTAAATGATTTTTCGTAAGTTAGTTTTCAAAATAGAATCTTGTCATACAGTATAGCTCGTCTTAACTGGATAATGGAAAAATCCAGAATAAATGAATTATATCAACATTGTAACATATGAAGCACATCTTGATCTGGAATATTCTGTCTGGTTTTGATCTCCCCGTTATAAGAAAATTACTGACATATTGGAGCAAGTCTAAAAGACAGCCACCATGGAGACCAGGTTCTGGAACACGTGATGGATGAAGAGAGGCTGAGAGACATGGTCCAATCTTAGGAAGAAGAGAGTAAGGGTAGATCTTATTGCTGTCTACACATACCTAACAGAGGGTGCAGAGAAGAAGCTAGACTCTTGGAGGTGCACAGTGGAAGAGGCAATGAAAACAAGCTGGAACACAGAAAATTCCTACATGACACATGGATTTTTTTTAATTATTTTTTTTAAACCATAAGAGTGGTGAAATATTGGACCAGCTTGCACAGACAGGTTGTTGAATTTCCATTCTTGGGGATATTTAAAACACAGCTGGATATGGCCCTGAGCAACCAGCTCTAGCTGGAGATCGGCCAAGATGGCCTCTGGAGGCCCCTTCTCACCTGCATGATTCTATGATTGACTGCTCTGCTCCAAAATATTATTCAGCTCTTCACAAAAACTCACATTTGCTTTAGTTGCTTCTTCTGTGTACAGTATTTGTGAGATTTTTGTCTCAATTTGTTCTCATCCTACAGTTCCATGGCCTTGGAAATCACAATCTGACTTTCTTATAAAGGCTTCTCTTTTGCAAATAGGCATAAAACAAGCATGAAGGAAACAAAGTTAAGCTTCTCCTTTCTACAGCTGGATAACCCAATCCTCAGCTTGCTTCCAAGAAGCCTTACAGAGAGGTTTAGCCTTTCCTCATTAGTCTGTTTCTACTCATAGTTTACAAATAGAGGACAACTGTACAACTTTAGGAAGGAGACACAGGGCCCAAAAAGGTTCCAGCTGTAACAGATTACACAAGTTTGAAGGGCACAGCTTAAAAATCTGCAAAGAAACAAAACTTACTGTAAAAAACGAATCCTGGAATGTGTCACTAATTATGTCTTTCCAACTCCTACAAATACCAGCTGTGGTTCAAAATGTTAGTAATGACTAAGACACTTGTATATAAGCACCCAAAAACCGAAGTCCAGAGATTGACTAAGGACACCATGTACACAGTTGAAAAATATCTCTGTTTACAAACAGAAGAGATGGTCCCAAACATCAAAATTTGGCTTCAGAGTTCAAAACCTGCCACAGAGGGAGCCTGAGAAATCTCAAATCTGGTTAAGTCTCTTATTCCTCTTTTCTCTAATTTTTTAGGCTATTTGGATCCATGACTTAGAGGTAGGCCTGCCTCTAGAACAAAATAATCAGACATTTCAGCATGTTTTTTTTCCATGGGGCCCTTGTCCTACCATATTTAAATAAGATGTCAACAAGACCATACATAAATGACAACTGGAAGTAAATAAACAATCTTGCTTGATTTTTTCCATTTTCAATAGAGTCTGGTACTTAAACTGTCACTTAATAATTAAGGTTTTTAGACTAGTAATAGCATGTCTAAAGGCAGTTGTGTTCAGAGGTCAAAGGAGGATATTTATGCAGGTTCACAGCCAATGAGTATCATAGTGGTGGGTTTGAGAGCACACACTGTAGGACACGACAGTAATGGAAGTCTAGGATTCTCTTATCCTTTTGTTAATCTAATGCACTGACTGGATGCTCTACAGTTTCACACAGCTGAGGTTTCAGTTCCCATTAGACATCTGGCAGGATGCTCTATATATTCCAACACAAATTGGATTCTAGGGCCCTCAGTCCCAGTGGAACAACTGGGTGGAATGGCCATAAAAAGTATGCAAATACAGAACTAGAGAAATACGAGATTGTCAGCAAGCAGTGCTCCGCAATTTTTAAATGTATACATATATATATAAGCATATATATATACACATATAGAGTATAGTTAGTTTTAAATCTTTGGAATAAACTCAATTTCCGTTCTCTCTCTCTTTCTCTCTGTCTTTCTTTCACTCTCTCTCTTGCTCTCTCTCATGCTTTTATTATGAATGTTACATCATTGTCCCTAAAAGATGGTTAGATTTTGGTCCATATTTCATGCCATATGGGCCAGACATCGTATTTCCCCCCTGTCCCCAAAGTGTTCAGTCGACAGTCACAGTGTTTTGTGAAAACTGTGAGGAAATTCAGCATCTTTTGAGTAAATTCAATCTCTCACTGGAACCAAAGGTTGTAAAATGCTGAGAATTCAAGTGCCAAGGATCCCGGTGACGGCTCTTAAACATCTATCGAGTTTCTTGTTTTCTCTTTTCCCCCAAGAGTACAGTTTTACCTCCCAATACACAAATTAAGGGAAATATTTAACAGTCAATGAGTCAAAACAGTCAAAGAAGGGCAGTTGGCTAATACAGTATAAAAGAGCAGCAACCATTTGTGGACCACGTGCTGTTTTGTTTCATTTCTAGACACATCTTGGGATGGTCCCAGAATATACAAAATATACAACCTAATGACCACCTGCCTGCTTGCATAGGCCATTTTTATGGTCCTAAATGCAGTCTTTGGAGTCAGGGCCAGTGCCAAATAGTTTCAAATGCAAGTTACGGTAAGATAGATGTTTTTGTTTTTCTTTTGTAATGAAGACTTTAATCCACTTTGAGCCAACAAAATCAAATTATCAATAGGATTGACAAGGTGAGCATGAGACCTCCACTTCTTGATGGTTCACAGAGTAGGCCAAAATGGACCTCTAGGTTAATAATACTTTAGACAATCATTTGGAAAAGCCTCACTGCTGTATGTAAATTCCAACCCTTCCTTCACCGTTCACACTGTTACATTTTTTCATTTAGGAGTGGGCTACAGCATCAACTTGATGAATGGAAAAGGAGGACTTTAAAAGGCTAACGCTGAGTGAAGCCACTGTACTTGGAAGAGGTTCTCGATTTCCCACTCAAGACACTGGAGTAGGATTTTTGGCTTGGGTTTTTTTTTGTAAGATGCTCAACAAACATTAGCTTTAAATTAAAGTCTGCAGGTGCTCTTTACGCAAACAAAAGTCTAATATTTTAAATTGGTTAATAGAAGAACAGCAAGAAAAAGCAACAAAATTCATCACTAAGTCACTGTGGGTTGTGGCTAACATGCTCACATGATGTGGAAGGAATCCTGTAGTCATGCCTGTGTGGCCAGTCCCAGACCGATATCCAGGTGAAGACAAGGAGTTCTGAAGATCACTTGTTCGTGAAGAAAAGAGAAAAAATGTTTAAGCTTCCAAATAAGCTTTTAAAGTTTTTTGTTCAGCAAATAAACAAGAAGTCCTAGCTATGGCAGTAAGGTGAGGCCTACAGAGATATTAGGTGCTGTTTCTCAGGGGTTTATCCCTTGGCCACTTAGCCATCATGGCAGCAGCTTCCAGAGTCCCTAGTGCATACATTGTGCAATAGCCAAAATAAAAATTAAAATAAAAACAACCAACAAAAATATAGTCCTCCGTGAAGTCTACATAAACTCAGGCCAGAACGAGGATATTTGTGTCACAAGTGTCACTCCACAGTCTACTGCCATTAAGGCCACTGGTATTGACTTAAAAGGATCTCAATAGCTCAGTTCTAGGAAGAAGAACCAAAACCAAGACAGGTCAAACTGTCTGTGAGAAGTCTGACGCACTGAACATTAGGAATTCTCAGACAAAGAACAAACGAACCAAGAGGTTAATTTTGGCTACCAAACTGGGATTTGGTTTTCTAGGTCATTGTTTTCCCCCCATCTATTTAAAAAGAAAGTTAGTGCTACAAATATGCAACTTCAAGACGACATATTCTCCTATTGAGTTGCACTGAGAAGCAAGTTAAATAAGCCCCTCCTACTGCCGTCCACCTGCAGGGAAGCCTCCTCTGTTTTCTCTGATTTCCATTGGCAGAAACAGGAGACAAATCCAAGAGAGACGAAGTACTGTAAGCAATTGTTCCTTCTCATTGACTTCACCTCTATACCACTTCCTCGCCTGCATCTTCTCCCATCCAGCTGGGGCAAGGCATGAAGAACCAATGTACGTATTGAAGTATAATTGGGTGCATGACAGTGTGAGCCTGTGGTCTCTGTACAGAGGATTACATGTGATCAAGTTCTTTCTCCTGCAAGGTAGCACATTGTAACTTGAGTTCCACTTTCATCTCACAACACTTAGCTCAGATGACATCCATACCAAACTGATTGATATTTAGATGTGTCTCTTCATGTGGAGGGCGAGGTGATCAGACCTGGAAAAACACCTGCAAAATAAAGGAAGTGGGAAATCAAATAAATACAGGATTTGGGAAAACAAGGTTCCTGCTCCTTCCTCCTTATGTACAGGAGAAAATATATATCCAAGTTTAGAGACATCTCTTGTATTAAGCATGGTTTGCCACCAAACCCTGTGTGATTGACCTCTGTGACCACAGATGGCCAATATCCTGGCTCTTTGGCAGCTAAATAGGCTACTCTTCTTTCTCTGTTCCCCTCCCTCTCTCTGCTTTCACTGCATCAAACATCAGGGAAGAGCACTCATGTATGCACCTGCAGTATAAAATCAAGTATTTTGTGTAAGCGTGTGTGTGCATGTAAAAAAATGAAATAAAACAAGTCAGTTTTGCTCAAGTACTCAGCAACGCCAGTTTAAAAAAACACCACCTTTCTCAAATGCCCAGAACCTGCAACAAGCACAGAGGTATGATGCCAGTTTTGAGAGCTGAATTCTCATTTCCAGCTCCAAACTGGAAGGAAAACTTTTAGAATTACATTTGTCTCGTTTTAGTTTTGCATGTTTACCATCCGCAATGAAAAAGTATATTGGAAAAAAAGATGTCATTTTTGCTTATGTCAGATGCACTTTAGTGTAATTACAGTCCAATATGCTATTGAAATACAAAAATGAAAAACAATGCAACTTCATTGAGCCAAATACTTACTGCTCTTAAAAGTCTCTGTTGTCTTCTGTAAAACTCCCTAGATAAGGGGGGCCAACAGCATCTTGGCTCGTATCGGAAACAGCATGGCCAGCAGGGCCAGGGCAGTGATTGTTCCCCTGTACCTGGCACTGGTGAGGCTGCACCTCGAATGCCGTGTTCAGTTTTGGGCCCCTCACCACAAGAGGGATGTAGGGGTGCTGAGCGTGTCCAGAGAAGGGCAATGGAGCTGGGGAAGGGTCTGGAGGGCAAGTGTTATGAGGAGCAGCTGAGGGAACTGGGACTGTTCAGTCTGGAGAAGAGAAGACTCAGGGGGACCTCCATGCTCTCCACAGCTACCTGACAGGAGGCTGTAGGCAGGTGGGGTCAGTCTCTTCTCCCAAGTAACATGCAATGGGACAAGGGGAAACAGCCTCAAGTTGCACCAGGGCAGGCTTAAATTGGATATTAGGAAAAATTTCTTCACTGAAAGGGTTGTCAGTCATTGTAAAAGGCTGCCCAGGGAAGTGGTTGAGTTACTGTCCCTGGAGGTATTTAAAGATGTGGAGAAGTGGTGCTTAGGGACATGGTTTAGTGGTGGACTTGGCAGTGTTAAGTTTACAGTTGGACTCTATGATCTTGAAACTCTTTTCCAACCTAAATGATTCTATGATTCTATGAAAGCTGGTTCAGAATTTGGAGATGACAATCCATCAGCCCACACATCTTTCCCTTTCTCTCTGCTGGGAATCTGGGTGGTAATATGTGGATGTTCATGAATGCTATCTCCCTGAAGGATGTTGAGAGAAGATGAGGTATTATCCCTATTTTGTAAGAGCGAAAACTGAGAGACAGAGAAGGCAAAGAAATTGTAAATGACACAACAAATGTGGTAAAACCAGAAAAAAAATATGCCAGGAATTAAGCTTTCAACTTCTGTTCTTTATCCACAAAGCCATTTTTCTCCATCTCATAAGGAAACTTAATGTTTTGATATTCTGAGCATGTAGATGGATGCTGATGAGATGGACTTAGAGTGGCAACCCTAGAGAACTAGTTGAGTTTAAGGGCTGGTCTAAACATGAAGTTAATTGAGAATAAGGTAGGGCATGAATTTGAAATGAAGTATCTATTCTTGATTAACTCCCTCTCTAAAGGCTTATGACTGCCTTCTTCTGAAATGACTTAATCCACTTGGGAAGTGGGTTAAAATAATCAGAATAAACCAGACTTACTCCAGGAGAAGAGCAACACCACCAAGAGTCAGTCAGGAATTACTATTCTAGAACAGCTGCCTTGTAGTAGCCGTGCTGCAGGGCGCTCACAGCAGCACTCACAGCAGCCCAAATTCAGGCACTTCACACCAAGATATTGTCAGAGTGATCAGGGGAGTAAGTTCTCAGGAGAACGAGTGCCTTCCTTCCCTGTCATTCAATATATACCCCATTTTATCAGGACTGCCAATAAGCAAGAATATTTTTTCAACTTCATACCCATTAGAAATGGGATTGAAAGCACCAACCCATTTCACATCCACTATCACAGTGTCATTAAACATACGTGTGGCACCAGAGAGCAAACCGCAGGACAAGTGGGCAGTGGTTCTGGCTGCCTACCCCAAAGCCCTAAAACGGAGCCTGACTGTCAGAGCGGCAGGACTCAGACACTCTTAGAAATTAAACTTCTACTAGATACTTCAACTTGAGCACTATAATATGGGAGGTTTCCAAGTTCCCTGCAAATCTTGGCTTGCCTTCTTTCCACCCTAAGCCACAAGACACTGGCTTGTTTATTTTCACTAACAGCAAAAAAATCTATTATAAATATCACACAAAACCCACATATCTGTGGCTTTTGAATAAAATGCTTTTGTAGGCTTCGAGGGCATCAGGAAAAGATACTTCCAAAACTGAGTTGTCTGGAATGTCTTTTCACTGCCCCACAGATTTAGAATATAAAAGAGCCACCGATACTGGTCTGAAGAATATCCAAATGGCTTATTGTGAGAATCTGGATAGCTCATACATGGGAACTGAATGTATTTCCAAAAAAGCAGTAGCTGAGTATTTCATATTTTTCAGAAAGAAGGTAAAAGAACAAATTAAACTACTACTCAGCAAAAAAAAGCCAAAACTCAAAGATAAAAAAAAAGAACACTCAGTCTAAAGGCAAATACCCAGAGGATAAACACCCTAAGCAGAGAAAGGCTAAGAAAGAGAAGCACTATAAAAATGAAGAGATTTTAAATAGTTAGGGGATCTTTTCTGTCCTGCTGGCATTATTCCCCATCACGGGCAATCTACCTGCATCTACACACAGAGATCAGTGATCAAGAGGTACATTTTTAAGACAAAGGAAACTCATAAAAAGGCAAGTTTTGCAAGAAAAGGTAGACAGTCATCTTCTGTGGATAGGCATAGCTGTGCTCAATCAGCTGTCCTCTACTGATTTGTAGCAGCTTACAAGGGGGGTCAATACCTTCAGAGTGGCAAAAATTCAAAAGAAAGACTTGAAAATAGGATGGATGCTGCATTCCTCCAAGCTCCTACATGAAGCACAGTGAGACAGACAAGAATCTGACAATGGGCACTTGGCTTTCAACACAGCAGGCTCAGCACAGCTAGAATTTTCTAGCCCTAGGGTGCCAAAATACACCCTTGGACCAACATCTCTCTCCTCAGTCTAAACTGAGAAAGCAGCATGCTCGGGCTACAAGGGCTGCCAAAACAAAACAACAGCTTGAGTGGCTGCCAAAAAGACATGCACCAGCTGGCACTTCAGTCTAGGACTAGTCATAAGACCACCACCCAAGCATGGCTTTTCCTCTCCAATTGTCTCTAGTATAGATGCAACCCAGGAAAAAGTATGCTGAGTCACAGCACAGCAAGATCTGTTAAAAACATTGATTCAATACATTGTTTCACACCAGAAACCACTGTATTAGCTTCTAGTGTATTTTTCAGCCCTGGAATATTTTTATAGCTAATAAAATGATACCGTATTTGCTAGTTTACAGCTAATAAAATGGGACAATACTAATTCTCCACATTCTGCTGACCAGTTTGGTTAGTTCTATCTTTTGGTAAGGCTGGTGGATGTGGACATTTATTTTCAATAGTAAAACAGTCCCTACAAAATTTTGCAGCTAAATCCCACTGTCAAAAAAAGCTATTGATTAGTGGACACGTTTTTTTTTTCCCTTGTACAACTACAGGCAGCAGTGGAGGAGGCTTCACAGGATAAACTGTCAGGGGAAATTCCTTTCTTCCCAAATTAAGAAATAGCAGCTTGCTGGTCTCCAGTCCTGCCTGTGAGACAAGACCTTGCTCCACACTGCTGGCTCTACACCTCTTCCAGTTCCAGATCAGCTCTGAATATTGTACATGGGCCCATCTCAATCTTCCCCATCGTCCCACCCCGAGTCCAGCTCTTCTTAGAAAGGACAGTTTATGCTTGAAAAGATACCCTAATTCTGAAAGTCATACAGTGTTGCGTGATACATAAATTTCTTGCTCCCAAACACGATGCCTTCTTTTCTCTTTTTGCTCTATCTCCTTAGCAACAAGGTATTGCTTGGCACTCAAGCCTCTGCAGGAGTAAGAGGGAAGGCAACTACAATGAGAAGAGAAACTATTGCTCAGCCATCTTTCTTACCAGCTGTGGGTTCTCCACTGTGGGATGTGTTCATTCCAGCTAAATATGCTGTTAGCTTGCTTTCAAAAAGGAAACCACGTGTGCATGTACATGCACACACACACACACAGAGGAATATATACCCCAACAGTCTGGCACTATGCTGCTGTCTCCTAAACACATTTATGCAGAACAAGCAACTACCTGTCATCCTCTACCCCTCGGAGTGCTGAGGGCTTGCACTGTGTGAGGAACATAACCCTAGTCTGTGTTTCTGAAGAGCAAAATTCTGGGGAATGCTAATAACCAGCACATCCCTGGTGTCTGAAGGCACTAGGGACTTGTACACTGCGTTCCACACCACTTTAGCTGATTCTGCTTTCTCCCCTGCTGCCACCAAACCACACACCATTTGCAGTACATATGGTGCTTCTCAAACCAGTGGTAGTTTGCCAGCTATAACTAACAATGTGATCTGTGGGCTGCACGGTGTTGGGATAGGGCTGGGACAGCAGGAGAGTATCACATCTTATCTCTGTTGTTTTAAAATTGACCTGTACACAGAGGATATGAATAACCTTTTGATGTCAGCCAGAAGGTCAGAGACACAAACGCATCTGAAAACAGCCTAGGAAGAGAATTGCAGCCAGACTGTGCACACAAGATTCCCCTTCTTTGCTACGTGAATCACCACTTTCATGCTCTGATTGCCAAGTTATAGCCTCTGAACAACAGGCACATGTTTTGTGCTGTGTCAGTGTTGTTAAAAGCTCCAAAAGGCTCCTTAAAGTTTAGCAAGCCAGGATGTCTAAGGGAGTGACCACAGCTCCTGTCAATAATGGTGGGTGCAATAAAGGGTAGCAGTTCAATTAGGGAGAAACTATTCTCCAGCTGGGAACCTTGGCTCAGGAAGGGGTGTCTTTAACATTGAAAGTCTGCCTAAATAGTTAAGGACAGATTTAGGCACATGTTTCAGTGCTTGCTTGAGGTGATACCTGCAATAGGTGGTAGTAGAGAGATTTGTGAATGAGAAAAGAAGGAACAATAGTGATATGGCAGAATGGGCCAAAAGAACAGGCAGTATCACTCTACCAGCTTGCAACAACTGACTAGGAAAGTAAAGACAAATCTGTCTCCTACCACCACAGACAGATGGTATGTGCATGGAGTTCAACACTGCACAATCTCCAGCACTTTTAACTTACTAATAAATATGTTTTCTTCATCTACAGATTCAGCTGAGGAGCAGAAAATGCATTAGATGACTGCAGGAACATATCTCTTGACTGCAGTGACTGAGTTGGCTGTCAAAGAAAAAAAAAAAACTAGGTAGGAAGGGATAGTATGTAGAGGGAGAAGAATGAATACTTAAAGGGCTGAAAGAGACTGGGGAGCTGAAAATGCTCTTTCTTTAGATCTCTGCTAAAAATATTGTCTGTCCTGACACAGAAACCTGGAGCTGTGTAGGGGTGGTGGGCAGGTGGTGGGCAGGGGGGCCAGGATGCTCTTCAGAGGAAAGAAGAGGAAAAGCAATGCCTTACATTTACAGAGGACGTAACTGTTCTCCTTCACAGAGATGCTGATACACAAGCAGAACTCCAGAGGTCCCTACTTGGTTTATCCTGCCCCTCATTCTGAGCAAACCAAAGATAATCCAGGGATAAAACAAAAGATAATCCAAAAGGAAGTCCTCCATGGGGGAAGGGGGATGGGAAGAGGGGAGACAAGGGCAGAAAAGCACTTAAGGAGATGAAGCTCTTGGAAAGGCAGGATGTGAAAATGATCAAATTTCCTTCCCATAAAAGGATGGGGTCCCTTGTTTATGTCCCACACATCCTCTCTCCACGCATGTTCTCTGCTGGTCTGGTGTACCCAGAGGCTTCCTAGAGCCTTTATTGTATTACAAAACATTTCCTTATCAGAGCAGAGAACCTTAGTGCTGCATTAAAAAGATGGGTAATTTTCTTAAGCCTCTTTAAAAAATATATATAAATAGGATTAGCTGGATAACATGTTCAGATGCAAGCACATTATTTGATTACTCAATAGTGGATCGAGGTTTCACCCAGGGCACTGCCAATCTCCAACTGGAAGGGTGTGAGGGGGAGAAGTGCTCATTGTTCGATCCTGTCAGTGCTGTCAAGAGTCATTATAGGGGTAATTGCTTTTGCTCCACCCTAATTTGTTATCAATTGGGATTGGAGATGAGGAGGGGGAGGTTCTTTTGGTTTTGTTTCTAAATTCAAAGAACCCAGCTTTCAAAACCACTCAGCACCAAGCAAGGATGACCAGATTTTTCAGACGAGCTCATTGTTCATTCAAGCAGCTAAAGCGTGAGGACTGCAAAAAGGAATTGGTAGTGAGCAGCAGCAACCACGTCTCACGCTGGGAGCGGCTGGATGCTCAGCACCACCAGGCAAAACTGGCCCCTCATTTCTGAGTGCCCAGAGGACCGCTGCATGACAGGCTCTTCAGGAACCCTGACTCTGGGCACCTATCAGGCTTTCAAATCTGGGCCCACAGAGAATGAAGGTTCAGAGTATTTCCCATGTCAAACAGATGTCAAGGGTCAGTTTTAAAACTGTAGGAAAAGATTCACTAATTAGCAGGAATGTGCAGAGATCACTGATCCTACACAAAACAACCCCATGAACTTGAATTGTAAATGTGTCTATATCACTCTTGTGCTTTTGAAAATTATGCCCTTTTCTGTCTTTTTTTGATTCTCCTGTTACATCTGGGGAACCACAGAGCCCTGGACTCAGTGGTAAGAGAAGACAATGATCAGATCATATATAGAAATTAAGTGCTTTTTTCCTAGAGGTTTCGTATAGGTTTGGGGCACCTGTGGCACAACAGCCACACACACTCCCCATCCCCGCTATTTGTACACCCATGTATTTGTGAGGCCCACTCTGCCAAAATTCAGGCAGCCAGCAGTAGTGCTTGGGGTAGTCCATGAAGCAGAGCAAACAGCGGGAGCTCTGCCTTTTTGCGGGCAGCAGGCTCATAGGACCAGCAGACGGAAAGCTGTGGAGATGCTTTGTTGAGAGGTCCATCACTGAAGTGGTCTAGGACCCTCTGGATGTCTTCTCTGCTTTAACAACATTAACAGAGCTGCCCTATGGACTGAATCTTGTGCCCACAACAGACACTGGCAGGCTTCAGTGAGACTTAACGCCTGGTCCCACATCTTTGTGCTGTGGGCTGGAAACACCTTAGGCTGCTTAGGAAGTATTCCCCCTCTGCCAGCCTGCCTGGCCACCGAGGCAGAGAGGACATGGGCAGAGTGAAGGGCCCCTCCTTGGCTCGGGGATTGAGGCAGTGGGTCAGGAGGCCAGAAGGGCCCCCTGTGCTAGAAGCCAGGTCTCTTGTCTCAAGGAGCTGGTGGCTCCATGCCGCTCACAAAGTCCACATGTTGCTTGAACACCGTGTTCGAAGGCTGCATTACCTGTCACAATGGTTGCATTTAAAGGGCTTTGCACCCGTGTGCTTTCTGTAATGCCTTGTGAGCTCGTCGCTCCGTGCAAAACGCCACTCGCACCCTTCCCACGAGCACTTGTAAGGCTTCTCACCTGCAGAGGGGAGGAGAGAACAGTCAGCGTGGCAGCAGGATTATGGAGCACTCAACTTGCAAGCCCTGTGTCCTCCCACCTTGTCTCTGTCCCACTCGGGCAGGTTAGCCCATCAAACAATTCATGGCCAGTGTGGGATGGAAAACAAACTTAGGGCTTGTGATGCATTGTACTGCGGATGCATCCAGCCCAAATTTTACTGCTGCTAAAATTCTTGCACAACCTTATTTCCCATTTCTAACAAAACCAGTCAATTACTCTTCAAAGAAGCCCTCAGAATGTTCCCAAATGCCTGTGCTGCTGTGTGGCTGGAGCCTGATTTTCAGTCAGCTTTACAGTTCACTCTACCCTTGCCAGATGAATTACTGTGGTACCTGTGAGTGGCTGTACTAACACCTGAACACACTGCAGGCGTGCACCACTCCAGAGTGGCCACCGCCACTGCGTCACATGCTTTACCTCAGGTGCCATTTACCCCTTGTATGGCCAGACTCATATCCATTCACCTCAAGCTTTCATGCCCGCTACTCCCTAGGACTGCACCTTCTTTAGTTGCTTTGGGCAACAGAAACTGTTCCTTGGTTCAAAGGAATCATGCGTCAGGACAGCGAGTGCAAGAAGAGAAATGTTTTCTTCTTTAAATCAGGTGTTCCTTCAGGCTTTTTGCACTGCACCTTTATCAGTTGTTCTTCTGCCCCAAAATATTAACTGTACCACTGAAGGCAGTGAAACAGTATAGTGATAAAACAGGAGAGATTCTGGTCTGCTCTGTTCATATCTGCCTGTCTTCTAACGCAAACCAGTCTCTGCAAAGCAAAGTTTGCTATGGTGTAACATCTGTGGAGTCATTAACACCTTCTGATGAAGAATTCCAAGGTCTCATGCCTCCCCTTCTCTTATTCGGTGCACATGCATTTGTGTGCATGCAAATTTATAATCTCCCCCCAGAACAAATGCTCCAGTGCATCTATTCCTATATAAACTCCACGTCACTATTCCCCATGCAGTCAGCACCGTATAGATGCATTGGGAGAGGAAGGAGTTGAAATAAAATGCAGTCAAGAAATCAGTTTCACTACCAAGCTTCTAAGCTGGGAGTTACAAACAGAGAAGGGATTATTACTTATTTATTTGTTCTTACAATTGCTAAGAACGTGATCTTAAAAAACCCACCACTGACCAAAGTGAAGTTGCAGTCTGTATGACCTCTCTATGGAGTCACGTGAAACAATCACTTGGCCACAGCAGACCAATTTCTCAGTGCAGAAATGCAGATTTCTATATTTAGCATGCCTATTCAGCAAGTAAAGGAGTGAGATCTGATTATGGGAGACCTATGTATTTCAAGGTGACAAACTGGAGAGGCCAAAAGAGCAAGAAAAGTGAAAAGGGCAAGAGAACTGCAGCAAAATACATGGAAAAAAAGCTGTTCTCTGGTGAGTTTCTGTGGACTTATTGCATAGGCAGCTCTGCTGCACAGTGGTCATCCGCCC
This sequence comes from Falco rusticolus, assembly GCF_015220075.1. Taxonomy (NCBI): domain Eukaryota; kingdom Metazoa; phylum Chordata; class Aves; order Falconiformes; family Falconidae; genus Falco; species Falco rusticolus. The sequence continues at coordinate 51,236,262 of NC_051194.1, forward strand.
CAGGGAGAACAACAGAGTGGGCTGAGACGTTAACTGGAATTGAGCTATTTTGCTGGCCTCTGAGAAGTTTCTTTGGCTCAGTAGCTCAATTAAAGGATTCATTGGGGTGAAGCAATGAAGGGGGGGGAGCAGCCGGCAAGACTTCACCAAAATATCCATTTGTCCCTCAGTCCCTGAGTGCAGAAAGGCCAGCCTGGATGTCTCTGTTGTGTGCCACAGTCCACCATGGGAAAATGCCCAACAGGACAATGGACTGAGCCAGCAATAACACTACCCCACTTAGATTGTGCCTGCCTGGTCATCTCTGCTGACTTGCCTTTTGTTCTTTGAATAGGATTTCTTCGCGGGGGGGAGGGGGAGGGGGGGGGAGCAAGAAACTTCTTGTTAGCGAGCAAAGTGCTGGCGTCTTGTTTCTGGCTGGTTACTCAACTGTAATTCAAACACTGTCACCAGTGCTGGCCCAGATAACTGCAGTGCTCTCTCCCCCACCCAGTACTTGACATCCTACCTGGCACACTGCAACTGCTCTTCCCTTCCCAGGGAAAAGGGATTTCCCCAGCTCTGGTCATGTCTGTGATGGTGCACTGGCTTTGTCTGAACAGTTCATGCATTATTTTTAAAAGCTGTCAGTAAACAAGCCTCGATGGTAATTCAGTTTCCTCAGTTCTCTGACGCTCTCTAGTGCCTACCTTAGAGCGGAGACAGCAAGGCAGACAAAATGCCTCGCAGCACAAGTTTGCTACACACTGCAAACACAGATGACTGCTCAGCCAGATCTGGCAGGTACAGCCACTCTGAAGGATACTGTCACCTACAGAGCAGAAGGGTGAAGGAAAAACATCCGGGGCTTTCTGTGAAACTATTAGGACTGAAGCTGAGTTTGGCTTGTTAACATTTATCAAGAGCTTTGAAAATGTACAGTGCTATATATAAGTTATGAAAGACAGAAATGCCAAGCACAGGGATGCCACATATCTCAGTTACTTGCTGCAGGGGCTCCTCTCTCAAGTGTTCCTGGTCTGGCCTTGCACAGCCCTGAGCTGAGTTTTGTTTTCACATGCTTCTCCTCTGTGACCCAAGCCCCATTCCACAAAATGTCAGACAGTACCTCTTTGTGCTCCAGACAGCATGCTGGCATACAGTGCTCTGCATAGCACAAGATAAATGCAAAGGAGCACAGTGACCTTTAAAGCCATGTCAGCTGGCTCCTTGACCCAGAGACCTCAAAGAGGTTAGATATCCTGCCCTCCTGCAGCAACTCAAAACCACGAGAGGGCAGGAAGAGAGAGAGACCTTTGCATCTCTGCACATGCAGTCTAAGAACAATCTGCTTCTTTAATGGCTGCTTTCACCTTACCAGAAGATGAAATGCAAGTGTATCTTGCCAAGGTGCACATATGTAGGAAGGATGGGAATGGAGAAGCGGGGGAGGGTCCTCCTACCTCACTACTGGCAATGGGAGGGAGAAGGAATGGGAAGGACCCTTTCCATGTGCCAGGCTGCTCTTATGTTGTTGCAGAGGATTAGCAAGAATAAAAGGATCGATGGTGAAATCCTCCTCTACTGAAAGCAATGGCAATACTCCCACTCACTTTTACAGGGCCAGGATCTCCCCCTTTTTAACAAATTAATTATAAGCTTCAAAATCCAATTAAAAATAGGAACATCACGGAACTGTGCCACACTGACTTTTCAGGCTCTGATTCCTCAAAATTAATAACTGCGCTTAAAACTCATGCCTGTGAGCCACTCCCAAGAAGGAGCTTCTATTCCTTAAGTCACCTTTACTCAACACAAGGATCTGTGCGGTGCTTAAACAAATCCACAAATCCACATTTATACAAATGCACTGAACAGAGCAGCCAATGCCCATCTGAAAAGAAGCCGATACCCAGATATGCAGCTGTTAAATACTCAGCTGTTTCAGTTCAGAACATGCTCCACACTGTGGGGCTGGTTCAGCTTTCACACATCCACAAACACACCTGGGAAGGGCAGGCAGCCAGTAATGCAGACATACATTCAAGCAGTGAATTATGCAATTCTCTGAGATAAGCACTAGCATTAAAACAATGCACCATTTCCTTATGACAAATCTTCTACAACCAACCCAGAGCAGTGGATTTCAGCTTTTTCTAATTTTTTCCCTGGGAGGTAGAGACTGCTACTTAGTGATTTCAAGCTTACTGACCACTTTGCAGTTTCCTGGAGCAACATGTGCATCAGACAGCTGTGCAGCACAGTAAAGGCGAGCTGTAGAGTGAAACAGTGGGTATGCAGGACCCAACATCCACACTGCGTACGTTTGCAGGGTGTTATTTCTGGCTAGCACTGCCTGGTCCTATGGCCTGAACCCATCCGTAAGTGAACTGTGCCAGCTGTGCACTTGCAGAGCACCTCCTGGGACAGGCCATCCCAAACCCAGTTTGCACTCTGGCCAGGCTGAACCAAAGCACAGTGAATGGGGCAGCCGGAATGCTCACCTCAGAAGGGGATGCTTGATCACCTGAAAACACTCACACAGACACATCCTTAGCTGCCTGCTGAGGATCCCAAGAAGCAGCCTGCGCATGTCGGCAAGCCCACAGTGCACTGTGCTGAAACTTACTGATCTAGAAGGACCTTATCATCAGACAGGTTAGTGGTACAAAAACATTATCAGCCCTTTAGGTACGATTTAGGGTTTCAGTCCATCATTACTGCGTACTTCCATGAAGCAGCCTCTTTTCATTGTGGCTCTGTCCTGCTGTCCATAGCTCATTTTAATCTTCTCATCTTCCTCGTGCGTATTTTCATACCCTGAGACTGGGATGCTTAGCGAATAGGCTCTCTGTTCTACTTCTGTTTATGGCACCTCACACAACCTAGCTCTGCTTCTAAAGTACCTCCAAAGCACACCTCAGTACAGTCTGGCCCTCCATCCTCTTTAATTCAGCCAGACTGGTCCAATCTGGTAACTGGAAGACAAAGACCTTTGCAGATTTATGGGAAATATGCAATAGTGAAGTTAGAATTTATGAGTCATAACAAAAAAACATCAGACTTTGGCAGCCCTTAAATCAGGTCACTATTCCTCTGGTGACCAAGTCAAATGCAAGACTCTAAATATTAGGCATCTAGTTACAAAAATAAACAAATTATTGCTATAGCTTTCTCTTGAAGGCCAAAAATTTATAATTTGAAAATATGGAAGAGCCGAGCACACAATCCCAGCAGTACTACTATGGTAAACACACAGCAGGTTCCGGGCAAAATGTGATTGATAGAGCTGAGCTGGTTCTGTGATGGAGACACCGCACTGGTCCTTGGGACTTCTCCCTCCATTTCCCAGCCTCGGGCAGCCTTGGCGAGTTTCATCTCATGCAACTTTAGATATCGAAAGCCATCATCTGAAAAAGCCACCTATGGCTCTTTTCAAGTTAATGGAGAGGCAAAGGCATGTGCTGTGTGACACATCAGACCCCAGCCAGAATAGAATCAGAGGTGAATTTCTCTCTTTTGATGGTACAGGAAGCGAAGCAGGCAGCTCAGCTGCAGGCAGCTGTTATCTTTGCTCTCCAGGCACAAAACAGAGAACATCAGGTTTTCTCTCCAACACATACTTGGATTGTAAACCCTATACAAGCCTTCACAATAAATACTCCCTCACAAAACACAGCAGCGGGGACGCTGTCTCTTCTCAAAATCCAGAGACCCCCTGTCCTTGCCATCTACATCCCACACACAGATACCCTCTAGGTCCAGGGGATATTTCTTTTGTACAAAGAGTAAGGCAGCGTTTGCTACAGGCATCTCACAGTGACCGCTTCGACAAGAGTGATTAGTAGAAAGACTAGCTTGCAGGACGCAGAGGCACATAACCAAGATCAGCTGAGGACACTGTCATGATCACAAAACTACAGCACACAATGGACGCTGGGCATATTATAGCTTTTATGTCTGCATTATTTATTACCAACCCCAAAGATTAAAAGGTCACGAGTCCAGTGTCCCATAGAAATAATGAGATTTTAAAGGAGAAAACAACAATGTTTAGAGATTTGCCTTCTGCTTTGTAGCTAACCTAGGGCCATGATTTTAAACTTCTCTTTGCAACCCTGCAGGCTAGAAATACTCATTATGAAATACAGGGAAAGGAGTTTGCTCGCTATTCCCTGGATTTCAAGAGCAGGGACTGTAAGAAGGAAACCCTCCAGATTTGGGGATGTGCAACGATAAGATCACAGAGCTGGCAATGCTGTGGGTTGAAATCCTGGCTCCATCAAAGTAATTGGGAAAATGCCCACTAAGGCTTCAATTTCACCCCGTATCTTTACAGAATTAAAAGTAAACAAAGATATTATGACTATCCAATCCACCTGTATCTTTTTCCTTACCCCTCTGCTGCACCCCATCTTAAATAACACACCACAAACATACATTGATTACAGTGCACTTAGTAAAATAATCAAGTAGTTTTAGCCCCTAGTCCTCCAATGAACTTCAGAGGAGAATCACTGTCAAAACCCTTGCTGATACCTCTCTGTGCTAAAACGTGGTGCAGTCATGCGACTTCTGTTGTCAGTATGACTGATTTAGCTAAAAATGCTTAAAGAAACTGAGGGGAAAACCCCCAATCCGGCCTGTATGCACATTTTGAAGGACATTTAAATAAGACATTTGTTGTACTACGTTTTAAGAGCTCCTTAATATCATGTTGCATAACTACAAGAAACTAGCATGCAAGAAGTGTCTTTAAGAAAACAACAGAAACACCCCCTTAAAAATCACCATGTGTTCTAATTCGCTGTGAATTGGTCACGTATAGTTTCAGGATCCCTCAAAAAAATGTTTTATGAAAGAAACATAAATAATTTCCTTCCTTTTTAAAATATGTGATTTAAAAACTATTCAAAATGAAACTAGTTTTAAAAGCCTCAATGTCTAAAAATATGCATTGAAAGACAGCTTTAGCTGTGCTTGCTCCAAAATTGGTGTTTCTGGAGAACCAGACAAACAGCAAATTACAACTGAAAAAGGAATGAAATGCAAGTTTTCTTGCCTGGATTTCTCCTATGAGGAAGCTCTGGGGGCCTGAGCTGTGCAAAGAAATGTGTGAAGACTCAAATAGTGCCACCGGCTTTTTGAGAGAGTGTTTTAATAACTTTCCTCACCACCTTTTCTGAGAAATCCTTTTGGGACTTGCTGTTCCCAGTCTGGTAACTGGCACCATGACGTCGCAGGGAGCAGTGGTGTCACTGTGGGATGACCCAAGGCATCCTTCAGATGCTGGTGCCCATGAGGATGTTGTCGGTGCTGCCAGAAGTTGTACAAAAATGCTAGGAGCCGGTGAGGTTTTTGGTGAGAAGCAGGCTCCCAGATCACCTTGCAGAGGAATGCCAGGCAGGCATTCGTATTTGCTTTGCAGTTTATTACGGAAGTCCGCCACAGCACAATGGGACACCTAATGTGGAACATCACATTAACAGTATTTTATATTTATGTAGCACTCTCCATCTCCAAGGGTCCCTGAGAGCTTTACAAGCTATATACACAGCATACCAATGAAGCCGAGCCATAATTCTTTCAATTAGCTGAACATCAGCACGCAGCACATGGCACAACAGAAAATGATACTGGTCACTCCTCTCTTCCTATGGAAAGAGCGATGTGATATTTAATAGAAGCATGTTGTAGAAGAACATCGGGTTTTAAGGACTCCTGAAAAAATGACATCTAACCGGACAGGCCTCCTTAACACCCGTGCCTGTCCTCCCTCATTACATACACACGCTTCGTCAAATATGAGGCACAGAAGAGGAGCAGCCCAAGATCTGCTGCTTGTTAAATATCCTCACTTTCACACTAGATTCAGCAAGTTACCATCACATGGCTCGGGCAGCTGCTCTACCGGTGAGGTTACAGAAAAGCTAGGGAGCAGCTACAGCTCAGCGCACAACACCATCACCCTCTTTTTAAGATTAATAAGTTAGTTTTTTCAGCAAAAAGAAAGAACAGGATATTTAATACACACATCCTCTGGAGATCAATGCTAACATCTAAGCGTATGTGCACGCAACCCATCAACCAGTAAAACTAATTACAAAAATCAATTTCAGATAGTTTTCTGAGCCTATCATTCCTCAATATACTCCTAATTGATTTTTGTTGGCGAATAGAAAGCCTAATTATTATTTTTATTATTACAAAGGAATGCAAGGGAGGGCAGTGGTCAGTGCTTAAGTGGCTCACCAACGCTTTCTACCCAAAAAGAGAAAAAAGAAAAAAGGGTATTTTATTCACAGTTTTGCCACCTGCTGGAAAGATGGAAAAGCCTTTGAAAGGGTGACAAAGCACAAGAGAAAAGCTGGCAGGAGACAGTACAGGGCAGAAGAGGAATGTGACAGGATTGTGAAATACACAATGTGGGAAGGTTGTACCTATTTTTAGACGGGCAGGGATGATCAAGTGTAAAAGCAGTACATTTCCATGAACAATGTACAAATACAGCTCCTTTCATCCGAAAAGGTCAGCAGTGGCCTTATACAGAGATGGCTCTGATCATGTCTATATTAGAGATGGGGGAAAAGAGGTTAAGAACCAGACCCAGTGTCCAATCAGTCTTTCTACACAACCTCAAAGCCCCAGATTAGTCCCTAAGGGCCTTGCCAAAGCTTGTCTACCAAGCCAGCAGCAGTCTTCAGCATGTAGCCGTTCAGGACACAAAAAGAAATTAATTTTTGCAGCATTATCTTACATCTTACACACACACACCCCCCTAACACACATCCACAAAGCCCACTTGCCTAGCTGAAAAGCAGAGAAAAGCGAAGCATGTAGCAACATGCAAAGAAATGGAAATTTTCCATTTCCTACTCTACTTAAGAGGACACATTTAACAAATACCCACTGCCATACATATTGAGCGCTGAAGTGGGGAGGAACGCCATGCTTTATCCCCCTAGGTCTGTGCAAGACTACTGTCGAGAATGATAAAGCCTTAGAAACGCTGCTCCCTTTTCCAACCCCTTCTCTGCAACTCCTCTCAGAAGGAAGCTCCTGGATGGCAAGGAGCAGGGCCAGGGGACAGACACCAGCACCAGCCTGGGCACCTAATCTGTGCTTCTGCGCCATTAATTACTAGCGTACCCTCTCCCAGCCCCAGGCCTTGGGGACAGCAGCAGAGCAGCAGGCCCAGGCGGGCACCCAGCAGCAACACCGGCAGCAGAACTACCCAATTAAGCCTTCAGAATAAGGGGGGTGGGGGTGGGGCAGGGTGGTAAAATAAAAAGAAAAAGCCCCAAAAAATAAGGATGGAGTTGCTTGGCAACAGGGGGGCAGAAGCAGCTGTGCAGCAGGGCGGGTTGGTACCCAGGCGGGCTGGCCCATTAGCACCCTGCATCTCATGCATTTAGTGCCGGGGTCTCCTAGTAACAGCCTGTGCATGCCGGGCTGTTGCACGCTTCCCCTCCTCTCCTCCTGCTTCTCCCCATCATGCAAGGCATTGCTGTTTGCCCTAATTACACATTCTCCACTGCTTCAAGCTGCCATTACTTCAGTCCCCAGAGGAGCAGCAAGAACTTTAAAAAAAATCTCCTCTAATAAGGGCTTTTAGTTTCAGATTCAGTGGAGCTCTGTGAGCTCAAAGATGCAAGGCAAGGTAGCAGCAAACGAAGGAACAGAAGAAAAAGGAAAAAAATTCAGCAGTTCACTGGGTCAGATTTTTCTAGGACCCCGAGATATATTTTTTGCCTTTGTTTTTATAAGATATCCCACAGGGTGAACAATGAAGACAGCCCTTTATGGGACGTGGCGCATATTTACATAATCCGGAGCAGCGTATCAAAGACATGCTCTTTGGACACCTGCACTTTAAGCCAAGAGTTTTTGAGAAATTCCAGGCAAAATATAAAGGCAAATACTCCAGGCAAAATATAAGACACATGTATCACAGACGAGAACCAACAACAAAAAAATAATTAAGAAGAACAGACATCCCCTTTTCCAAATGCTAACATTTAAAATGGTTTTGCTTTATGTTTTTGTTAATGAATGTGGGGGTTTGCTTATTCAAAGTATTACAGTGCGGATGTTTTTCACCATTTACATATCACTTTATTTTCTTCCTTTTGCCACTGAAAAATCAGAGAAAGATTACAAAAAAAAAACAATGATGCAGACTGGCAGAGACAGCACAAGGACAAAACACAAAGGGAAGATAACACACATTCCTCTCTGTTTTCCAGTTTTGTCAACAACAAAAAGAAGGACGGAAGACCCAGGATGCTTTCATTCATTCAGATATTGGATTGGATTTGGGAGTGGAGGCGGACGGGAAATCGTGTGCTGGGGCTTAAAATACAGTGGCAAGCTCTCCCAGTGAAGGCTGCCCTGGTGTCAGGGCAGGGCTACGTACACGGTGGCGGGCATGTGATGTTTCTGAGGGAGATCCCATCCTTCCCATTGCTTTCTCCCCGTCCTGGGGCTGGAGGCGGCAGGCTGTGCTCAGCAGAGCAGGAGCTCCTTGCTTCACGCTGAGCAGGGCTCTGTAAAAAGCTCTTGGCAACACTGCTGGGCAAACCTTGGTGAACCAAGCAGCCTGGTCTCTAGAGCACAAGGCAGCGAGTAAAGACAATTAATTTTACTGGCTAGGAAGTTTCCTCATCGGGATTTTGAAAAAGGCACATACGATTATCCATCCTTAGCTCTAAGGGAGGTATAAGCACCCGGCTGGAAACCACCCAGGTCATTCATGCTGCCAGATGAGTGTAACTACAAAAGGACACAAATGTATTATGACATTACGTTGCTGGGTGACCCTGCATCTTCAGGGAGAAATTTTAAAAAATAAAGAGGTTTTTTGGATGAAACACATTTCCCAACACATATTCAAAGCCAAAGCAAGCCCAGGAAAAGAATCACTTTCAGGGTTCTGTGGGGTTTGCACAGAATTAATAATAAAATTCTGTCACCTGTGCCACACATATGAAAGTCAGTTTACAACAGACTATAGCTTAGTCCGTTCAAGTTAATTTTTATCGAGAAATTCAGAGATAGAAGTCTCCTACTAAAAAACTATTTTCCATTACACAGGCCAAGTTTTTAGGTAAACTTGTAACACTGAAGGCAGCACTTTTCTCCCGGCCCCTCCCAAACACGCATGCCACATTCTCCTAAAACACAAGTATTTTTCCTCCAACTTCTAAAATAACAAACAGTAATCACGCTGGAAAAAGATCAAACGTGGAAAAATTCACTCTGAAGAAGGAAAAGCTTTGCAAAGTTACAGGTGACCAACAAGAAGACGCCCAAATGGAAGTTTATGCAAAATTAACCGTAATACATTTCCATGCAGTTACATATTGAACACAAGTACGTGCAGATGTGCATGCCTGTATTTTTGTAACATCCATTTCCAAGAACTAATACAAGCTTCTAGTGCACTAATGATCGCTTATGGTCATCATAAAAAACTAGAATGACATTGCGAAATTGTCTAAGTAATCTGTTAAGTTCTCTCTGTCAGTGGTAAGAGTCCAGACGTAACGGGAGGAAGGCATAAATCCCTGCTAAGCCTCTGAATGTGCACTGCCATACAGTGAGGACACCTTTCTTTCAGAACTCAGCTGGGGATCAGCTTTTATCTCGAAACACATGCTTGTCATCATTACCTTAGGTAACACGCCTGCAAATGTTTTTTCAGTGTTCAGCTTTTGCAGCCCCAGTTTTCAGTCTTGGGTCTTGAAGGCCAGACATCTTTAGGAGCAAATCTGCCTACCACAGCATTTGGGTGCCTATCTGCAAATGGAGACTGTGGGATTGCAAACTGGCCTGCAATGTTTTAAAGGTTTTAATTCTTTTAAACCTTCTGATCATGTATAAAGCTGACCAATGGAAAGATTTTGGTTCTGCAGTGACACTAAGGTTTTGGTCACTCTCAGAGACCTGTTGATAAAGCAAGTCCCACGCAGTATTTCGTCCTCCCCTTTCTGAAATGGCTGCAGTGGTCTTTGAAACTGCCCTCACTTGACATCCCTGTCTTTCATTCATTTCACTCTACTGCAGCACATCACCATTCAACACTTGACATGTGGTAACCAACTGGCTTTTGAGAGCGGTGTTAGAAGTTTTCTGAAGACACAAATACACTTTCTCAAAAGTGACAATTTCGTTCATTAAATCTACCCTGCACTCTCTGCATCATAAGCTTGCCCTTTAGCTATCTTTAAGTAATTTTTTTCAGCCATTATTCCTAGTGCTAATGCAGGCCTGGCTGTCCTCCTACCCACAGGTGGTCTGTACGATACAGCGGGCACCATGACATAGGCGGTTTTATTCGGGACCCTGCTGCCCTTGACAGAAGCATGGATGCCTCTGCTGTATTTAGGTCTGCTTCCACGAAGCCTTGCAGTTCATCTGCTCCTGCTTGCAAGTTGCTGCTGGTAGTATGTAGGTGTGTGGGACCATGTCTGCATGGGGTGTGAAAGGTAGGCTCTGGATTAGGAGCGGCCCATCCAGGCTGCTGCCTGCTCACCCAGGTGTGACCCAGACTCAGATGCCCACACTGCTTAGGAAGAGCCTGACCCAGCACCTGCTTTTGAGAGGAGAGGTAGCACACTTGGCTTTTCCTTCACAGAGCACTTCAGCTCTCCCAGTCCGCTCAGACCCACCCCATCCAGCAAGCCCACCTTAGCCTAAAACAGCGTATCTGAGCACACATCTCTGTCAGGCCTGGTGTGACCTCAAATATTTCAGAAGTGCCAGTGCTTTCAAAAAATGGACAAGAAAATCACAGCTTCTCGCCATCAACCTGCCAGTTGGATCCAGCATGGGACAGCAGCAACACAAAGGGAAATTGGCAGAAGACAAGTTGAAGGGTTTTAATTTGAGTCTTTCTCTGTGACCCCCATCATTTTCCCCCTTGCCAGGTAACTTATGGGGGCTCAGGGGTGGACGGGTATAAAGAAAACACCAGATGACAAACCAGAGGTGGCTCCTCCGTGCCTTACTGAGGCAGCCTGCCACAACACTTAGAGGTGCCTGCACTCTCCCTCCTGCAGCTGCTGAACAGACAGCAAACATCACTTTGTAGGTTTCGCTTGTGCCAAAACTCATCTCACATGGCAAACAAACAAACAAACAATACCTATTTACATTTTCAAACCCAAACAGTAAGACTGTCCTGTGCTATTGATTTGGCAAATGGTGGAGCAGAAACATGGGACTGAGAATTCAGGTATTGGCAACTAAGCAATGGATGAACACCACATTTAAAACTGGTGTTTTAAATGGCAGAGGCTGCTTTTGGCAGGGCCTGTCCTCCTGCCACCTGGGAGGTTCACGAAGCTTATTTCCTCAGCCTAAGCTCTTGCTGTAATAATGAAGTGAGGCTCTGGCCCTCCACATTGAAATCACAACACTCCCCTCCAAACTTGCAAAATGGCTAAAAGGCTTCAAAACCAGACAATTTTAAAGAGCTCATGATCAGGCTGGGCTTATTTTAATCAGCTTTGATAAACTCTTGTTATGCTTTTACCCATAAAATTTCAAAAAATCCCAGCCCCACCCACAACAAAACGTATCTTTCCAATTTAGCAACGCAACTGTACCCCAAAACAAATCCAGCCCGGAATGAAGGTCTTCCTCACACCCCCCTCCTCCCTCAATTCCCTTGTTCTTGTTTCCAGTGGCAAATCCACCCATTGCTACAGCTGCTGCCGTGGGAGCTTCAGCATCCTCTATGTCCTTCTGTGTCTCCTTGCTGGGCTGCAGCCCTGCACACTGGGGACTTGCTATGAAGCCATGGGTCTCTGTACAAAAAATATTGGGTTTTGGCTGTCATTTCTCTTACGCTATCTATACTGTTCTCCCAAATTCTTTCCCCTAAGTCATTATACAAAATCTTGCATCCTGCAGAATTGGTACTGTGCTTGGCTATTTGATTTTTCTTTCTCTTCACTGACTTTCTGTTCACAGGTGCTATCACACTAATACAATAAAGCAACGTAGCTTCACATTCATGTGGTATCACTGACACAGATAGTCTTTATTTTTTCTACTATTCCTTTTTATTATTATTATTATTATTATTTATCTATCATCCAGCTTACTCTCCTCAGTTTGGTCTTTTCCAATCATTTCCAAATTCTGGACATTGCCTCTTCTATCTCCAACACTTTGGGAATGCTCCTCTCTGTTGTTTTAAATTCCATCTCAAAACCCTTCCTGTTCATTAATGCTCTTTCTAATCTCTTGTGTCTCTCATCTTTTTCTTGCAAATGTAGTGATTTGTTTTTCTGCAGGGTGGATTTGTTTGTTTTAGTTACTCTCACCCAGCACTTTGGATCAAAGAACTATGTAATTTAAAACAAGATGTCCTGACTGTGAAATAAATATGTGCTATCTTAAGATCACATGTAGATTCGTAACATCAATTTACATGGGTATTTCCCACTTGTTTAGACTTTAGAAACCCAAAGATGTGAGGTGCCGTCCTGCTGTTTCTCAGGCTTGAGCTTAGGTTGTATCAGATCCTGGTTTTAGATGGATGAAGAAAAGAACTCATAAAATGCAAACCCCAGCAGAACCCTCTATAGGTCATTTGTTATCACTATCTGAATCTTCAGGATTTCCTGGTCAGTTTATCTGTGATGCTTACCTCTGGCCAGAAAGCTGCCCATGCCAAGCATGCCCTCCCCTATACTGCAAGGAAGGCTGATGTGAATGGTTTTGTCAGGAGGTAGAAATCTCCTCCAGAGGTCTTTGATCTGGGAGACACAGCCATGCCCCATGACTAATCTTTCCACAGGTCACAGGCCAGCCGACCCTTAGACTTATCCAGACACTTGCCAGCGATATCCCGTTTTCTAATTTAGGAAGTACTGATGACTATACATGGATTTTGGCTCATTCAAATGCCTTCCCTCTTCATTCTCCATTACACTGGCAATTCACCTCCATGCATGTGTGAAGGCTGGAGGAAAATTTCTGTCTCGCAAAAGATACAAAATGTCATTGTTTGCACTGATGTCTGCTCCATGAATAACTGTGAGAGAATGTGCTAAGGTTGGATTACCGTGCCAGTCCTGGTGGCTCCTTCTTTAGATGTTTTTACCTCATCCTCACATTGGCAGCACGGTCTTTCCAAACCTACAGCTCACCTTTTCCTCCTGTTTACAGGCCCAGCTGCTATTTCTCCCCTGAGTGGCTTCTTTACTGCCCTCTGACAGTCAGTCCCACCACTGCTCTTGGCAACTTTACACACCCTTCGCTTTAGATGCTCCAGCTTACTTTGAGCTCAGTCAAATACTTTCATTTCCCTTTCCATCCAGACAATGTTTTTCCCTTTCCCTTCCTGATTAAATTCTCTCCCACACAGATGATTGTTTTTCCCTCTCCAAAGGTCATCCAGAAGGTGGTTTCATAACCAGTTCAACCACTGGTGGGCCTTAAAACGCTGTCCTCATTCTCTTGTGAATGAGATGCAGGAAAATAATGTGGGGGACGGGGATGCACCAAGGGCAAGGTGGGATTTGAGTGTCTCTGGGCTACCCAGCAAAGTAAAGTGCTAAGAGAAGATCATCTCCAGTCTAAAAAGCTGCTGTCAGTCTGTATTGCCTCCAGCCCAGCCTGGCTCATCATGCAGCAGCGAAGAACACCAGCCAGCATCTGTCTGGTCAGTCTTACATACGAACAAAAGGAATGCAACCTCCTTCTGCCGCCTTGCACCCGCCAGCTCCCCAGCCCATGGTTTTCTTGTTTTCATGCACTGCAGTAAATCCCTTTGATCCAGCAAGCGGACTTCGCACGTGCAAGCTGGGTGACCAGCCTGCATCTGCCTCCCTGCCTGTGAACGCCACACTGAGAGCTCTGTGTCTGTCAGGGCACTCACACCTTTCTACACAGAGCCCACGCTGGCAGACTGCTCTTGCATGACATACTAACAAACTACCAGCCAAAGGAAAATATCTCACAATCATTTCAGACCCTCTGGCTCAGTCCCTGACTAAGCCAAGTGGCTACTATCCATTGGCACTGCTGGATGCATTTGCAACCCACAGCACACTCAGCTCAGGCGTGAAAAAAACAAAGCACCGATGGAGGAGAAGGGTCCTTGTCCCTAGCCCTGAAGGTGTGCATGGGAAAGGATGCAGCCCTGCCATTTATAATTCAGTCCCAAATTTCCATAGCTATTCCGCTCTGTCCCTCTCTTCTACCAGGGAAACCCCACTGCAGAGGTCAGCATGAACAGATTTAATGTCTTGATTGTACCAGCTCTGATTTAAGGCATCCAGTGGTCAGTGTTTTTTTAATGGAACAGAGCACTTAAACAGGACGAAGAGCTCTGAATGACTCTGTGCTTTGGACTCAACTAAGCTAGTTAGGTAAGCCCATCACACCCCTCCCCACGATCCGCTCAGACTGCTCCCAAGATGTAAATATTCAAAGCTGTTTACACAATCTGCTTTCTACAGAGATAAATGGGAGCCAGGTGCCTACCTGCTCCAGGTTCTGCACCAAAGATGTATTTTAACAACAAGGCTACATCCAGTCCTCATCGCAAAATGCAGACATGCTTTCTACACAGCCGTGCACAGCTAGGACATGGTCAGGCGCAAGGTGGTTATATTGCTGCAGAGACAGGACAGCTCCTCACCCAGGTTTGTATTCGTTCTTATCCTTTGTCTTCCTAACAACCGAAGCTATCTGCTGAGGACTTGGTGGACGAAAACAGGAACACTCCCATACACTAGTAAATAGTTTAGGGGCTGGTGAAACCACTGACAGTTTAACTGGCAAGATCAGAGGAGTAGCTGAACCCGGTAGGTAACGTGCTGGGAGCGGGAGGTGCGGGCAATGCACCCAGGCAGCTGCAGCCTCACCATCTGATACAGGTCTTCCCCATCTGCCAGCAAAGGTGGACTTGTCTTTCTCACCCTGTTGAGCACTGCTGTGGATGGGCAGACACATACACATCAATGGCACTAGGTACAGTCTAAGGCTATTCAACAAAGTATCACAGGGCCAGGGAGAAATGTTTCTCATCACGTATTAACAGTAAAACATAAGGTTTCACACATTGATGTTACTGAGGGGAAAGGTTTTCACCTCAAGATTCCAAAATTCAACCAGACCTAAGGCTGGGTTCAAAAGCATGCAAAATGTTGCAATGTTTTGACTCCAAAGTGTAGCGGTGTTGAAAGAGTAGTGGGATTTGCAAGTTCTCTCAGGACTCCTGGTCCACATCCCCACCTACCGGGTGAAAAAGCCAGAAAAACTCCACAGGTTCACCCTTCCTAGGTGATTGCGTCACGCCCCTGGCTAACATCAGGAAAAGCTGTGTAAGACCCACCACTTCCAGCTCGAGGAGGAATGCAGGGGTCACATCCGAACAGGTAAGACCACCGTGTCAATGACTCTCATGCTCTGTATTTGTGCCTTCATGGGAGCCCTGTCACCTGCTGGAAGGCCTTGGCTGGGATGTCCCCCGGACAGCCCCGGAGGGGGCCAGCCTCACAGCAGCACTGCAAGAAGCCTCCTGACCATGTTGTTGCAGATTTTAAAATGACTGCACTACTTTAACTGGCTTTCAAATCACTGGATCACAAGTGAGGTCACTCCTGGTAAGGTGGCTATTCCCAGTAAAAGCACTAGAAAGCCCATATAAAAAGATCAAAACCAATGCCTTTTATGTCTTAATATGATTTATACTTCAGACTGTGTAACTTTTACAGGGCTGCCTAGTATTTGATGGATGCAGCGCTCTTAACAACCCACATATTTGTTTGATTTACTGCGCTGGTCCAACGTGTTATTTTCTACCTTGCAAGAACAACCTCGCTTCTAGGAATCTGCCTGCATGATAAGATCATGAATTAAATGTACAGTTATCGTAAGAGACCACACATTTTACAGTAAAATTGAGAAAACTGATTACAGCAATCCTTCTGGAAACAAGAATAATCACATGATAAGACAGTGCTAATGGGAATTTATCATCTCTCATCACATGTGAAGCTTAGAACAAAGCAGCAACGCACACAAACTGCACGGCTATTACTGCCAATGAATACCAACTGAAAAGCTATTGGGGACAATGAAGAAATGACAGGAGAGCGGGGATCCTGAACAGCCCAACCTAAGCCAATTCGGTATGCTTCAAGAAGCTTATACAGCAGAGCTTACATGCAACATGAGTAAATACTACCCAAAACAACAGCCTGACATCTTTCCATACTTCCTACTCCTTCTCTACCTGCACTATTCCTTTCAAACTCCGTGTCATTCTTTCATTTGTTCTCACTGCATTTTATCACCAGAGAAGTCCAAGATCGTAAGTATCTCAAGGGTACGTGCATCTCAGTACCTACACGTCTGGATGTACACACATGCTCCCTCATGCACACATTACTCCTAAACCACATATCTCAGATCTGAAATACATTTTTATCTTTCCCCTATACAAAAGGCAACAAAAACCTACCCACGCTATTTTCTATTTGAAGCAATTAACACTTGACTAAAATTAACATTTTAAAAGTTGTCTTGGGGAAATGAGTGCCGAAAACCCAAACTGGCATGCCCACAGTTTTAACATGCATGATACATCCACATCGCTTAGATATTCTAAAATTACTTTGCATCAAGCCCCACAAGACGTACGAAAACCCAACAGGTTAATGGTAGACAGTGAACTCTGTTCTGTTGAATAATGGGTACATTTGCTGGCCTACCATATTTTTCCACAGCCCTGTTTCATAGACAGAAGCTTGGACTTTCAGAAGAGATTATTTTTTTTTCTTTTCTAAATGAGAATAAAAGGAGATGGTTACAGTTAGGTGGCGGAGGACAAGATGAAAGAAGCATCCTACGTAAGTACCTGTATGAGTCCTCTGGTGAGCCTTTAAGTGGGAGCTCTTTGTATAAACCTTCCGGCACCCATTAAATTGACAGCGATGAACCCTCTTCTTGTTTTCTGGGGATGCGTCTGCCCCTGTACCTCCTTGTTCACTGTCACTTTGCCCGCTTTTTATCGTCCCCGCGGTTGCTGTTGCTACACCCACTTTCACGGAGCCGAGTGAAGTTTTCTTGGCCACCAGTTTCAACGTCACCGTGCCATCCACCGATGAGAGAGTCTGTGAGGTTTTTACAAGGTGGCGGCTGAGCTCCGGAGAGGAAGGGGGCGTTAATGAGGTTACTGCATTGAGTTGGGCCTGGTTGACAGCTGTGTAGCCTTCTGTGGAAGAGCTGGTAGACTGCAAGCTGAGGCATGTCTCAGACAGCAGCTTGTCCCGTGAGAGGATAATGTCCATGTTGGCACTTTTGTCACACGTACTTGTCTCCACTGGTAGAAGGATGGGATCCAGTCGTCGGATATTGTCCTCTGCATCTGAGCCTGAGGAGGCATGAAGGAAGCAGTCCAAATCCTCACCAAAGGTCTCAGAGATCTTCCGTGGTTCAGTCTGAAGGTATCGCTCCAACTCCAGGCATGTCTGCAGGAGGGGAAGGGAGAAGGGAGGGAGAGAAACTACTGTTAGAAAGAGATTACAGCATAGCTCCCACCTAGGGCAGGAGAACAACGTGGTCCAGAGCCATTCAGAGACATTACCCATGCATGCCAGCACCTTCTCATGAAATTGTCACATTTTGGGAGACATGAGGATTTGGCACTTGTTTGATGCTCCTCCAAGACACAGTATGGGAATATCCACAAACAGTAGGAGAAATTATGGTAGAAGTCAAGATACAACAGAAAGCATCTACTACATTTTCAAGAAAGTCTGTACATTGCCCCATGGATACCAGGGCCTTCCCAATTTTAAGTGTAACCTGGCCAGCAGTCACTTCCATATGAAACTATCCTAATGGCCCCACTGCCTGGCCACATACAAATAAAGTCACCTCTCCAAAGAACTGCTTCCTATTCCTTCGCAAACACTAAATTTCACTCCAAATTTAACTCAGTGTAGTTGGCTGGGGCCGTCTGTTCCTAAAACGGCACAATTCTGAAGCGTAGCATTTTAAGATAGGAGATAGAGAACTTCCAGTGACACCACAGCTTTTTTAAAGGGCCCGAGAGAAGGAAAGATGTGACAGAAAAAACGGACCTACTGCCAGTTTTAGAGGGTTTTTGGCACTCTGGTCAAATGTGGCTTCCAAACGAGACACGAGACTTGCACACAAACACACGCACATGCACCTTATTAAAAAGTAGGTGAAGTTCCAGTCAAAGAGGCTGCCACATAAAAACGTGTTCCTGCATCTCCACAGCAGTGATCATCGGCATGAGGATGGGGTGAACCTCCTACTTGAATGTACCTTATTATGAGGTGCCCTGAGTTAGCCCCAATAAAGCCTCCAGGCACCGACACGCTGCCCAGTGTTCTCCATAACCAACATTATAAACTTTTATTGTTTATAGAAAACCATTTGCTGTAGTTTCAGGAGCTTTTAATGGAGTTTATTAGTGCTATTTTTCATTTCTTGCTGCCTGAAAGGCTAGCTGGTTTAATATCACCACTGTGATTTTACAGGACTTGAAGAAAGAGACATTCTAATACTTTTTAGAAACCTCTAAAAAACACTCCTCAGAGAACCCTTCTAGAGATATTAAGAAAGGGATTTTAGACAAAAGCCTATGGGAGCTGGTGACCCAACTACATCTCAACCTGGAGAGTCCAGTACTTGATCAAGAAACAAAAGTTTTCTATGACTGCGGGAGAGACAGAGACTCCTGCCTTCTGGGTACAAAGATCCCATCTACAGGACTGTAAAGAGGCCCAACTCACAGCTCTCCAAGAGCTGCCAGGTAATGCAAGACAACACTTTCAATGCATCCAGGAAGCAGCACTGCTGGTTGCAGATACAACATGGTGGGATGAGTTCCAGAATTCACAACAGAATTTGCCAGACAGTCATCTGTTGTTTCTTTTTAAAATAACAGTTGATTATAGACCTGAGCTGTAGAGGTGGACTTGAACAAAAAGCAATAGAATGGCAATATATGCAAGTGAGATGTGCTATACTTTAGCATGTGCGTTATTTTCAGAGGGATGACACTGTCTATACGATGTGTCTGTACACAGGCCTGAAGGTGGGACACTTATTGGTTAGTACTTGCCTTAAGCAACCCTTGTTTTCTTTTTAAAGTGCATTTCTGGGGCCGTGAGGAATGGCTTTAGCTGGGGTGGATTCTAGACGAAACCTAACAAGTTTGGGGAGCAGCTTTCCAACATGCCCTACAGTCTTTCAGGAATAACCCCCACCACCAGGAGAGGCGGTGCTTTTGAATTCCCCACATCATGTAATTTGGGCTTTCTGGTCCACTTAGCATTCACCCAGTGGGGCAGAAAGAGGTTTAGGGGCCTAACAAATACAAGGCTTCCAAAGGAAAGAGGCAAGCATAATCACAAATTGGGGGTGGAAGGCAGGGGGGGGGCAGGGGGTGAGAGAGACAGGGACTCAAGGCCATTAAATCTGATGACAGTGACATGAAATTTCAATTGTTGTGGGATCAGAAAGCTGTGTGCCGGCTCCAGGCTGCCCGTGGAGGGGAGGAGAGTGGAGCAGGAGGTGCTGCTCCTTTAAGGCATCACTACCCCACAACAACAATAGTGGGCCTGACAGTTTTTTCCAGCTTCACCATTAATTTTCCATAAAAAGCAGTTTCTCGATGAGCCCTTTTCAGGCAAAGCCTGATGCTTCAGAAACCTGTAATTATTCCTGGCTCCCCCCTCCCGCAGCCATTGCACCTGTGCCATTTCAAGACACCAGCTGGTCATGTCTTGCCTTCTGCCTCTGAAATCCAAAACCAGTGGATCAAGCCCATCTCCCCATAGAGGGGGGAAAAAAACAACTCAAAGAAACAATATAATACAGTCCCTCCCTCCCACCCCCCCTCAGCCTCTCCACAAAGTCAATAGGGGAGAAAAGCCTAGCAACGCCAGCCAGAAAAGCCCTCCACCTAATCTGCATGGCAGACAAAGCCTGGCGAGGGGTTTCGGCTGCAGCCCTTCCTCTACCCCCCGCCAGGGCCCTACCTGCTGCTGCATTTGCCAGAGCAGGCAATTGCCGGCAGAAACAAAGCGTCTTCCCCCATATGTACGTCCCGGCTCCTGCCAAGTACCTTACGCGACCTTCCCTTCTCCTGGCCCAAATCATCCAGGGAGCGGTGAGGCAGGGTTTTGAAACCAGCCTGCTTTCTTCACTCCTGCCCTGGCAAGACAATTTTTAGGTCAGCTAAGCCCTTCGTCTTGAGCTCTGACCTGGAGAAACCAGTCAGGTTGAGACCACTAAGGTCCCCACTCCAGGCCAGTGGACCATCAGGAGGGGCATGAGAGTTCTTCTGATCTCCATTTCCACAAAGTTATTTGCTAGCAAGCGCATCAAAACTACCAATGTTTTGTGCGAGCAGCAGGATATTGACCGCTATCCACAGGCATACGAACCCAAACTGTTGGATTCAGATGATGGTGAACTCCTGCAGATCTCCGACTTCCACTGCCAGCCTGGTAGGAAAATGGTCCAAGGATACTTAAAACAGGAGCAAACTGCTATTGTCATGCTTTTGTCATAGTTCTGTTGGATGTCCAGCTTCTCCTTAACCACTCACGCATGAGGGGGGAGACTCTGTGTAATGGATGTAATACATGTCACATGTGACATTAAGTTTTGATTCTTCTTTGTTTGCTACATTGCAGGCAACTTGGTGGGTATTAAACTTTCTTCCCCAGTGCCTGTAGGATTTACAGCAATAAAGACTTCAAAAACTGCAATGGGAAGAAGACAACGGCCCCCTTCAGGAACATGAGAAGATCCATAAGTGCTGTTTGCTGTCAAGCCGGTTTCACAGGCTAAGGATAAAAAGTGACCCACTACTTCAACCCATCTGCCCCCATTAACAAGGGTCATTCTCCTTGCACCTTGTGCCTCAATTTAGCCAGTTAAAAGAAATGATGATTCATGGCTGACAAATAATAGGATGTGACTTTGCGAGACCCCACATACTTGCAGAAAGCCAGCTAGAAAAGGATGGCAGTCTGGCATGTGGACAATGTCCACAAGGCCTCAGTCTAATTTTACAATTTTGGATACAATTGCAAAAAGGCGTACTTTCCCAGCAGCAACACATTTCCACCACCTGCAAGAAACTATGTGTGTTTCCTGCCTACACGGCGGTAACTCAACACCCCTTTGCTCCCCACATTATACTACCATCTCAGTCCTCTGAGGCACATACAGCAGCAGAATACATGTAAACTGCACACCACGACACTTCCATGCGCAGCACCAGATCCTTCAGACAGCAGAAGACAGCCACTGTAGTGCTGTCCTATGCCTGGTAAGGACCTACTTCTTGTCCTTTCAAAGTCTGCAGTAGCACTGATGCAGGGAAATTCAGTGTTCAGTATGTCTGTCAATTCAGAAAAGTATGACCTCTAATCTACCTTATTCTTACCTCTGGAGCACATCTAAAGCCCATCTAGTGAAAGTAAAGATTATTTACCAAACACATTGAGTATGCTCACCGCTATGAAATATAAAGCAGGAGAAACCCAGTGTGTGCCTCCGATAGTAGAGATGTGATACATGTGTACCATTTTCAGCAGAGCTTAGCACTCACCTAATTCTGCAGCCAGCAGAAATCAAGACAGTGCTGCTACTAAATGCAACAAGAAGACAAAACCCTCTTGCAGGTACTTGGTTTGGCTCAGAGAGCCTAAGTTTCAGGCTGCTTGCCAGCTGTTGAGGTTAAAGTGCAACGCAGAATGTTCAAAATCCAGATACAAAGGAGCTGGAGTCACCACTCAGGATGCTGATGTTTGACTCCACTCTCCCCCAAGAGCAACCAGCAGGAAGGCTCTAACTGGGACCACCACTGCCATCAATGTGCCAAGCCTCAAGGAAGTGCAGGTACCTGATGTCTCTGTCTCCCCTTTAGAGAATGATGGGGGAAAGATATGCCCGTAGGCCAGAGGCCTCTGCCGGGACACAAGTTTGGCATCTGGGTTCAGGTTCAGACAGCTCTGGTAAACCTAATTCCAACTGATGACCTAACACGAACTCTCAGTTCCCGGCATATAAACGTAAACTTGCTCCAATGAACTGCAAAGAACTGGTCTTGATCGGCAGCCACATTATGTATCAGGATTTGATCCATACGTACAGGCTCTTGAAAAATCACAGATCACTTCAGAAGCACCTGCCTATGCTGTGAAGTCTTTACAGCACTCAGACTCCTGGGCATTTTGCACAGCTGAAGACTATGTGGCAACATCAAAATTCTGCCAAAGATAAAACAAAGCCCAAATACTTAAAATTATTCAAGGACAGAAAGTCAGGGAAGACACCTTATCAACATGTTCACTAGGTTTCTCTGTTTTATTGATGCTGAGGTATTTTGTAACATCTTGATTTGGATTTTTCTAGCAGATCATGGGAAGTTCTTATCTGGAAGTGCTAGTTACTTCTAAGTGCCATTTCACTGCAGATATAATTGGACATCAAGCACCGATCTTGGAAGTTATCCAAAACCTAATTAAGTTAGATCAGGCTGTGACAGAGAATGAAAATGTTGAATGTGGTTGACAAGCAGGTCTGATCTACTAGTTTACAGTACTTGTAAGGACTCTCTTTGCAGCATAATTTATATGAGCAAAGTGGAATTATACATGCAATAGTGAAGGTCAAATTCCAGCCTCCATCATGACCCCATTGCTTTCCACTGTCATGTAAAAAAGGAGCCTCATCTTTAAATTAAGACTGCAAAGGAAGAGAAAGCATCACCAACCTGAAGGCAACCCAAAACACTAATTCTAAGGTCAGTGCCACCACAGTTCACTCAAGCTCACAGCAAACAGTGGCACCAGGTCCAGCACACGGCATCAGTATTTCATTCTTCAGCAGAACAGCGAAAGCTTTGAGCTACAGTGGCAGTTGCATTGCTGATGCCAGAGGTAGATATTGAACTGGGTATTGTGGGGCAGCCCTGAGGAGGAATAAGAGATTCAAAACTCACCTGCCCTCCCTGAAATGCCATGCTATTTTTGTCCTTAACTCTAAAACAAGGTTTGAAAGACGCATCTTCTTTCCACTGCAAAAAGCCTTCATTACTTCCTGAACAACAACAAAACCCAATACTCTTGCCCATCTATTCCAAGACTGTCATCTGTTCCCACCCAGCTGCCAAAACCTCCAGCTTTTCCTCTTGGCAGCCTCTGTTGGGCAGTTGCTAGTTGTCAAAAAGCTGTAGCACATCAGAAGCTTAGCATTTGGGACAGCATAAAATAAACAGAATTTTAGTATTAAAATAAGTAGTTTTGCAAAATACACTTGGGAAAATGTGAAAACCACAGTCTGAAATGAATGAATAGTAAGAAAAAGTTTCAGGCAATAGCTAATAATTTCTATTGCAAAAGATTTAAGACAAAACTCTTAGTCATGTGCCAGCACACCTCACTATGTATTACATAGTTCACGGGGAAAAAAAAAGACAGCTAAAACCACTTTTCAGGTACAAGATGATGACACTTAACGACAGCTAACTCGTGGTAAAAATCTGCATGCATGTTCCTAATCTCTTGTATATGTGAAGCAAATCAAGTTAACTATATACTCAACAAACAGGCTTTTGCCAAAAGCAAAAAGCAGCACACAGATAGTCAGCAAAGACAATCTGATAGGCAAAGACTTGTTTTCCTGTGGTAACTTCACCATACGCCTGAGCTGCCAGGCTAGTCCACTCCAACACTGGCTGGATGGGCCTCACCAGCCCCCAGAGTCTACAATGGACAGCTCTATTAACGCTTAAGTATGCTACACAGGACTCAAGCCCCTGTTAGCAAATTTCTTCAATATAATAATGGCCTGTGCCCATTTTCCCCCTTGGTCTCAGCCCAAAGAATGAACTTTCCAGGAAATGTATTTAGCCAAACCAGCCCATTCACTGTTATTCATGCACAACAGCACTCTCAATGAACACTCTCCCACCATGACCCAGATGGCCTTCTCCCTGGATGTTCTCCACAGCATTTTTCTTCAGAGCATAAATGGTGCTGAAATCAGAAGCCTCAACCACATTCAGAAAAGATACATTTTAAGGTAAAAAAATTCAACTGATTTACTTACGACAGAATCACTACCTTCATATAAACACAAGCCATTTTCCTGTTGCTCTGGGGCATGATGCAACCAGGGTTATCAAAGATTTTAATCAGCCCCTAAAGCTCAAAGGATCAAAACCAATTTTGTCATAAATTTTCACCAGCAGAAATAGGTGGTAAAACTAACGTTTCAAACAGAAAGTGTCTGAACCCATAACTCCAAGGAGTTAAAAATCAAGGAGTCAAAAATCAAGATTTGCTCCCAAACTTAGTGATAATGAAATATATCTTATCTACCAAATATTCTTTTAAATGGACAAGTTAAATCTGTTCACTAAAAATCTGTGGTATTTGGGCTCTAAGCATACAGAATTTCAGTGCACTGGTTGTGAGATATTGAACAAAGGACTGCAGCTAAGCGTGGCTGAATTTGATAGGCATCTAGATTAAAAAAAAAAAAAAAAAGGATGAAAGAAATCTGCAAACACTGAACCAGGGCTTTGGAGGGCTTTTGTTGTTTTTTGACTGTTTAATAAAGATAGAAAAAATATCTGCAACCAGCCACAACAACAAAAAATAGCATCAATGTCAGCAAAGGATTAAGGATAGCCAAATCAAGAATTCAAAAGTGCAGGCAGCCCATTGTGCTAGTATGAAAATATGATAAAACCCATGTGTGCTTGCGCACCAGCACTTGCCCTGCATGCTGCCATGAGTCCAGACGGCAAGTAGCCATGTAATTTGAGAAATGATATATAGGTAACCTAAGTGTGTTTCAAAATCTTTCTGAAGAGATAATTTATTTATATAACAACCTTGAATGGCTTTGAATGAGCTGGCCAGTGGCCCTCACTGCAAACTTTTCTCCAAACTCCATGAAGTGTGTATTTCACGTGTTGCTGTCTGGTTTGGAACCAGCTTTAATTTAGCATCATAAATAGAAAAAGGCACAATTAGCTCCTTGAATTGCCAGTCGTAGCTCCCACTGAAATCAAAGGATCAGGTTCAAAGCATGCCCCAGAGTGTGGTAAACTTCTCACAGGAAATGGATATGCAAGAGCAAATGCTGATGGCTGTGGAATGTACAAAGCAGAGCAATATTTTAGGTCTCGATCCTCAATTAAGATTCATCCTTACAAAGTATTGCAGTGGGGTTACACAGCAGAATTGGGTTCCTTGTAATTACTCTGAATAGGATCATGAATGAAAAAATGTACTCTTTGGAGATGTTTCATTAACATCCAGCAACAGCTTAACATTTCCTCCTTAGCATCCGACAACACAAACGTACACACCAGTTGTGTTCGTGCACTCTCAGGCAACAGCACATTCATAAGCACAATTCTTCACAATTAGCTTATTAAATCAAACCTGGAGAAGTGATCAATACACTCAACATACGGTATGTTTCATAAGAGTCCTGGGTTGTGAGTCATCTCTTCTGCTCTGACCTAAAAACATATTAAACAAGAGGATGCATAACACTGAATTCCTAACCCAAAACCATACAATTCCTCATCTCGATTTTGTGCTATCAACATTTTTTGCACTGGGACGACTGTATCTACCCTGTACATGATGCCCATTCATTATCACATCTCGTGGCTCAAAAAGCCTTTTGTGTGTTCCCTTTTGTATTATTTTTGGCTGTGGGGAGGAAGAGGTGGGGACCTGTCTGGGAAACAGGAAGCAGGAGGAAGGAGGGGAATGTGTTGTAGAACAAGGGCAGAACAAAAAAGAATATAAAAGCATTTA
The DNA here is from genome assembly GCF_015220075.1 of Falco rusticolus. Classification (NCBI taxonomy): domain Eukaryota; kingdom Metazoa; phylum Chordata; class Aves; order Falconiformes; family Falconidae; genus Falco; species Falco rusticolus. The sequence goes on from NC_051194.1 coordinate 51,262,097, forward strand.
TAACATTTCTAAATTATAATAAACATATAGGACCAAAGTGCACCTCCAGCCACGCAGGGAGCAGTAGGCTGTTTGGCTGAAGTTTAAACTTTAACGTGACCTGTCCAAGCACATTTACAAAAAGCCATTTGCTGCTTTTTTCTTCTTCTTTTTTTTTTTTAAATAATTTGGGCAATTTGTTATCTTACAAGAGCAAGAAGATGCATCTGCTACTGTGATAAATATGCCAGTCTGGGCAAGGAAAAGAAAAGACAAGATGAGTTTCACCATTGCACTCAGAAAAAAAAACCTCAGACTAAAAACAAAGTGATGGGAAGCACAACCAGATTCTCAGCTGGGGTAAATCAGCACAGCGCAGCCCTGATTTCATGGTTCCTGTTTACATCAGCTGAGGACCTTGCCAACACTCAAACTCCATGAAATTTTGCTCTTGATTAGCACCATTTAATTTTGTGGCTTATGTGAAGCAGAATTTGACATGTTCTTTGACGGCTGGAGCTGGTTATTTTATATTACAAATCTTGCCTACTTTACTAGGAACAATGTGACCCAAATGGAAAAATGGGAAGAATTTAAAAACAACACCAACTTCAGACATCCTGATACTTGTTTTTCTTTCTTTTTTCCCCCTTTTTTATTATTTTTATTTGGGCAGTCTGTATGGAGGTATTCACAAAAATGGTTTGTGCCACTTCTAGGCCAAAGTTTTCATCATCTATGCACAGAAACAACAGCCTTCATGCTTGAATGTCCCACTGCAGGTAAACTTGCCTCTCCCCCAAAAGCCAGGTGCCCTCCAAAGGATGCTCCCCTAAAGCCAATTGTGTTTTTCCATTTCTTTTCTTTTCTATGCTGCTCTGCCAAGGTTCTTTTTCCAAAACCCTAGCCACCAGGGATTTTGATCAGCCTCAAATCTCACAGGCAGTGCACTTGGGCTTCTACACTCCCTAATAAAAGCAGCATGGTCCTCTTTAAAAGCAATTTGCTAGAGCACATTGGTAAAGTGCCTGCCAGTACTGTCCCAGCTGCTCAGCAGCATCCCAGACAGCTGCCTGCAGGCATCTGAGGAGACCTGTATCCCCAAAACACATTAGATCAAACAAAAAGTCGATCCGGCAGGGTGTTTTGTGGATATCATCGGCAACTCAAGGTGTGCTGTCAGAACTGTACGGGGCTACAAACACGCACTGCTCACTCCTCCTGAAAGGATCACGAGATCAGCCATGTGTCAGCACAATTTCCAGCAGGCTGTACGGCTACCAGCTGCAGCATGGCACAGGAAGCTGGGAGATCCCATTAAGAGCCCTGCCATTTATTGACTTGAGAAAGCCCAGCAGGTCAGCTCACCAGCTGCTCAGAGTCAGCACACCTCTGTGAGCCAATTTACACAACCACGGCTCTTGCGCTGGCTCACTTTCTTCGGTCTGTTGACTGTGGACACCCACCCAGTTGTTATGGATTTTAATATGCTGCAATATGAAAGTGCTATTTCAGGACAAAGTTATTAATAGCAAAGCAGACAGAAAATAGCCTAGAAGGAATGCAATGTCTTGGTGTTCCTGGAAGATACGGCGACTTCCCAGCATCTAAGCAGCCACCACGGTTAATTCAAGATGCTTCTGTGCACAAGACTGCCTTTTGTTAGAGGAGCAAATTATATGATAAGCCATCGTGACATGCCTTCAGAGATGCCCTGTAGGGTACCTGCAGAGTCCCAAGTGTGCAGAGACTACAGTGCAGAAAGGCCCAAAGGGTGGTACTTTGTTACTCTAAACAGGCTGGTAAAAAGCAGGGGCTGGGGGCTGTGATGAAGCATCAGCAGAAACAGAGGCCAGGAGAAGCTCTGCCCTTCCTGAAGGAGGTGGAGGATGGGACAGGACCTGTGTGAGCCCTGCTCAGCAATCTGACTGACTCCAGGATCTCAAAGAGGCTCTTCTTCTCAGCCTATCTTTGCCTACAAGCACCCTTTCCTTCTCTTGTTTCTTCATGCTGCATCTCCTTGACAACCCTCTTTACTTGGGCAGAAGCCTCACAGTCAAGCCAAGTCACTGTCCCCTTCCACGCTCTCTGTTAAACCTTCTGTTTCTCCTGGAAAAATATCCCTGGAAATGTATTGGAGAATACTGTGCAAAACCACCAGACCCTGCTTCAAGTTTACCTTGGCACTTTTCCCCCTAAAATTAATTGGGAGGGTTCCCAAATTAATGCCAGGTACATCACCAAATGCAACACCCAGCATCACCTTGCAGAGATGACACCAGATGAAGGCATCTCTCTGCTGGCAAGGCTTCTAGCATCCCTTCTGCCTGCACCCACGCTGCGGAGAGGCTTTAAGTGAGGCCTTTGGCTTTCCGGCCCCATCCATAAGCATCCCCCATGAGTAAACCAAATGAAACTCCACACTGCGTTTTTCCCTGAGACAAAAAGGCCCAAATGATGACGCAAGGAACTGGAAGATGTCACGTTCACAGCCCTACAGCCTTACCCATTACACTGCCATAGACAGCTCCAGCTCACTACCAAACACGCACTACAAGGAACTGACTGCGGTCCCTCACCACTCTCCAGAAAGGAAACAAACAAATCCCACTTACCAACAAGGAAAAGAGGAAACATATTGTAGCCATTGTAATCCCAACAGTGGACATGTTATCTGGCGTATTTCCAACTCAGACATTAAAAAATGTAGTTAGTTTACCTTAAGTGTCCTGTTTTCCCCGATTTCCCTTTTCCACTCTATTTATGCCTATGCAACATCTCCCAAGATAAGACGGCCTCCGTGTGTTGGCTGTATACCATTCCTTCCCTCTATTGTCTTTCTGAGATGGGATGGAAGTCTCCAGTGTCACGGCTTGGAAGACTGTGGCCAGGCTCTCTTGGCTTGATTTGTGGGAAGGAGAAGAGGAGGAACTGAGGAAGGACAGCCTCTCCCACTGCAGGAGGGGGGTCCTCTTCCTCACAGTACAACCAATCTTCCCTGGCATTTTGTTTACAATCGATACTGCTTAACTAAATTGTTTTTAGTAGCCCCCAAAGGTGGAGTCTGTTGCCAGCTATCATCATCCCAAACACTTCAGATCTCTGTCACTGTGCTTTGGTACAATCCCCGTAATAGCTAAACACAAATATTATGTTCCCCCAAATACAAATTACAGCTTTCAGGAGCAGCAATTTTATTTTGGTTATAAACATATGAAGGTAACCTTTATGCTGGGAGAGGAGGAGACCACAGGCTGAGTCTCTGCTTCACAGGGAACATTCCTGGGAGCATTTTGCTGCTTTGCCTCCAGCCAGCTCCGCTTCCCAAGTGGTTGCACTTCCCAAGCTGTTGTGCTTCCCAAGCAGTTGCATGATTTCAGAGCTGAAGCAAGAGCCAAAATGCCTTGTGGTGGCCAGGGCTGCTGAAGGGATCTCCTTCAGACCCAGCAGTCCAGGAACTGGGACTCAAAAAGGGAGAGAAATGCACTCAAACCGTGCTGCTTTAGCTACGGCTGGCACTATTGGTAGCCTACACATTCAGGACAGAATTTTCCAGACATGACTCATGACTTAGTTGCCACTCTGAGCCCCTGCAGAACAAATCACAGCACTTCTGAACACGTGGGGTCTGCTCAGAGAGCCCCGGAGGTGCTCCCACCATCATCAGAGCAAGGTTCAGGTGTTTTCCTCCATTTCAAATGTCTCTAACCCTTCCCTACTCTGCAGATGTCCCATCACTATCCAGCACCAAGCTTGTGACACCTGTCAAAGAAGCACGATGTCAAATTGCCCCTGCAAGCCCCTGAGTGCCCCGAGGCATTTCAGTCCTCCTGTCAAGCTTGCTAATGTGTCCCTTCCCTGCTACGAGTAATGATGCATTCCTGGAAGCAAAAACTGCATTAAAAGTCTTCTTTACATGAGAGCTAAGAGCTTTCTGTGCCTCATACCATTTTTACTCATAAATATAATATCAAGGTGATCGTGTTCTTCTCAGACTACTCAGAGTGTTCTGTAAGTAAAACCTGCAATTGGCAATTTATCAGATGGAAAAATAAAAGCCACATTTGGTTTCTCCCTACACTTAAAAATGACCACATGCAGTCTCTGAAGCAGACTGATCTTTTTAACAAGGTCATGAATATCAGCCGGCGGAGGGAACAAAACCACCCTGCACATGTTTTTCCTTCTACGCTGCCTCCTTACTGATGTTTTGCTCACTTTCTAAGCAAAGAGGAAGCCTCTCCTGTTCCCGTCACCCTGTGTTTATCCACATTCCAGCAGCCAGCAGCTGCTCCTCCAGGCACCTTCCAAGGGCAAACAACTGGATCTCACCGCAATGCATTTTTGAACTTGAGACAGTCCAGCTCTGAGTGGGAATGAGGTGGGAGCCCTGAGAGCAACAATGATAGAGACAGCGGATGGTGGAACACCATGAAATCTTTTGAAAGCGTTGCTCCTGCAGGCTAAGACAAAAAGCACAACACACCCTTCGCCTAGGGAAAAGACTGGAAAACACACTTTAGGAGGCACAGCCTTAGAAGTCAGAATAATCCTCCCTGATGTCCCTGGTGACAAAGTAGTCCGGTTTGATCAATACAGCAGCATTATTAACACTGCGCTACCTTACATGAGGATAGTCATATGTTCTTCCCTCTGCTGAATGTGGGGGAAGGGGTGCAAACTCCTACAGCAATTCACAGGGGAAACGTCTCTCTCAAAATCATTAAGATTGCACAAAGAATCTCTTACCCATTGCCATGCAAGCTGCTTTTTGGGGAGAGCTCTGCTTCATTAGTATTGATCAAGCTCAGGTAGAATCCCAGAAATAGTGCCTGCTTTATGGTTTTCTCAAAAAGAAATGCTGTTTTAATGACTGCAGGATCCCCATCTTCTGCTGTTTTCTGCAGCCATGAAGCCACTTCCTTTTAGGGGCTGGGCACAGACACATAAATGTAGGTGGTTAACAACAGAAGGTAGGACTTTATGGTTAGAAAATTTTGTAAAATGGCTAGGAGGATTAGGGGGTTCGGTTACATGCTTTTGGATTCAGGCAGAAGTAATGCTAGTTACAGGGTATATATCGCTGCCCCAGCCAGAGTCATAGCCTTCCTGCATTTGGCTCTTGACAAAAACAGTTCAGACAATCTTGGTGAATAACTTGGGAATTGGTAAAAGAATGGAAGGGGAAGAAAAACAGTCCTAGCTAATGACCTGCTTAACCACAAACAGCAAATCTGAGGATTTTGTAAAAACTAGGTCCTGTGTGTGCCTCATGACAAGTTTGAAAAATGCTACGGAGGTACCACCCCTATGCCAGGTGACTCAGCATGACAGAAAATATAGCAGAGAAACTAAAGGCTGTGTGGTAAATACCGACAGCATGGCAGGAAGGACTGACTGTAATAATAAACACAAGACTAGCAAATGGCCTTTAAAACCAGGAGAAAGACCTTTTTAGCCACAAAGAGAGGTGTGTCATCCATTGCTGGAAAGAAAAACTACCACAGAAATGCTGCATCGGCAACAGCCATCTTTCTCCAGCACTCAGCTGGGACAACACATCGCCAAACCCAGGGAAAATGACAGACTCACTCCTTGTCCACAGGGAAGAAATCCTGCCATGAAGCCCTTCTGCCATCTCTCCACCAAAAAACACCGAGACTATCAAAGCCAAACCCTGCACCAGGGGGCTGAAACGCTGAGTTTGAGCACACCAGGCCACCTCCACACTGTCTGCTAAGCGTTTCTCACCAGAAAAACGTGGTGCTGCTCCAGAGCTGCTGGCGTAGTCTTCCCAGAATGGGGTGCTGCAGAAGTGTCTAGACAGACTAAAATTAAAAAGAACGTATTATGTGACACTGCCCACCTGCCCACTGCCTGCAAACCTGGGGCAAACTCTCAGAGGGAGGAGTAAATCGCTAGCACCGCAATCATAGCTAGTGGAGTCATCTTAATTTACACTAAGCAAGGATCTGGCCCAGAAAAACACTCCTGTCAAGTTTGCAGCCAAAAATTCCTCCACCAGACCACATTCTACCAGTTAAACTGCCAGGGAAGACAACTGCAGAAACAACTTAATTAAAATGGAGATCAGAGATCTGGTATCCTTTTCAAACTCTGCTCTTACTTCCTCTCTCCGACAACGGAGCTCTTGGGTGCCCCAGTTTCCCATGTAAAATGTAAAATGGGTGTGCTACAGCTTCCCTGCTCTCTAGGGGCAATGGCTGTGAAGCATCTTATCTGTTCTAAGCCCAACCATCAAATCAAACAGACATCTGAATGCTCTAAACCTCTGGGTTTTGGATGAAAGGGTATGCATTTTTCTCTGCTGAAACAGCTCGGAGCTTGGTCACTGCTCTTGGAAAACTCGAGCTTCAAAAAGGCAACTTGTACGTTTTGCTTCCAAGACTGTAGTTGTCAGGTTCTCTGACTTATTGGGAGACTGCTGAGGATTTTTGCTGCTCCATACTGCACAAATTTGCTGGCACAATCTCTGGTACTGAAATAGAGGTAGGCACAGAGAGTACTGCTTTCCCACAATTTCCTCATATTTTATTTCTGAACTTTGACTTTTGTACTGATTAACATCTGGATGGACAGTGGATTTTCTGCATACCTCTCTGTTTTCAACTCTTCCAGAAAGTCATTAGATGGAAGAATACACCCAGGATGAAGACCAGCACAATCACACCATCAAGTTGTATGTATGGTGCAACGTGGTGCCTCATTGTAGCAGGTCCTTTCTTTGTTTTCAGTCCTTAATTTCTTTGTTTTCAGTCCTTAATTTCTGTTAAAAAATTCTGCTCTTAAAGTGCTGGTCTGCAGGATCATTAGCAACAGCACATGGTTTAGGACCTGTTTTTTTACAGTCTTCATGTTCCACACAAAATCCCCTCAGGGATACCCACAGCTTAAGAGTTTGCTGAATAAAGGGGAGAAAGATGACAGTTTCTGTGAGAAGTTTTCAGAGGCAGAACTAAGCAAAAACAGCAGAGCCCTGCTGCCCACAGCCAGCTGTGCATCTCACTGCTATTTGACGAGGCCCCGCTGCTCTGTTACAACCTCAGCACACCCTGTATGGGACAAGCAGCTTTTCTCCTCCACAGGAAGGAAAGGGAATCACCCACCTTCTGAAACACCAGGAAAATATTTGCTGTGCAAGCAAGCCCAAGCTGACTCAAAGGAGCAGAGATGGTTAAAAGCAGCACAGCAGACAAACAGCAGGAAGGTCCAAAGCCTGGGGTGACCCACCAAGCGAATTGACCAGTGCCTTGCAGCACAGAGCAGCTAATGCTCCCCCCAGCTCTGGCAGACTCCTTAGCCTTACGTTAGCAGCTTTGGCAAATCCCCCTTTAAGATGGCGGGGACAGGGTGGCAGGGAGCCACCCTGCTCAAGGCCACCACAGCCACCCACTGAGGTGGGTGGTGGGAGAGGTGGGGACCTCCAGAGGGATGGTGGTGGGACCCTGCCACTGACCCTGCAGTGTTTCAGGCAGGCCTGCTCCCTACCTGCGTCAGAGCAGCTCCCCTTTGCTGAAGAGAAGGGCAGAGGCGTGCTGGGTGTGCACCAAAATTCAAGGGTCCTTTACCCTTGATCCAGGTTAAACACCCACCTCGCATCCATCAATGACAAAACCAGTGGTCTTCAACTAACTAACTAACTAACCAGCACATAGATACTGTTTCCCAAACAAAGGGCAGCAACTCACAGCAACCCTACTCCTCCAGATACTAATACCACCACATGATTTTCAAGCCCACAGTTGTATTGTGTTTTTAGGCTCTTCAAAATGCTGAGATCTTCCACGACTCTCTGTCAATAGCCAGCACTTAGAACCACCTACCACCAAGTCATCAGCCCCAATTTGACTTCATCCCGTTTAAAGTCTGATCTGTTTCCTTAAACAAACAAAAAAAATTTGGCGTAAATTTTTTTGTTTCTGTTTACTCTGATGGATCGCAGCCATCACTATAAAAACATGCTTAATAAAAACAAATTGGAAAACTAACGAAACTGATAAAAAGCTTTCATTGTGAAGAAAAGCAGGGAAAAGGCCTTAAGGAGGAAATGCTAAATTTTCATGTGATGCCAGCAGAGACAGAGGCAGTATATAAAGAAAACCACGCAGGGGCAGGAAATAAATCCTTGAGATTGAATTTGGAAAAAGACAAATTAATGCATTTATGGAAGAAACATCAACACAACACTCATACTCAGTACAAAGCAGAGATCCAGTAAGGCTGAAAAGAGACCTAGAACAGAAAAGACACAGAGAAGACCGATATAGCTTTGAGGACACATTCTTAGCATCTGATATACAGCAAAACTGGAAGGCACACTGAGATGGAAAGTATGACAAAATTGAAAGGGACAAGCACATTTATTACTATTTATCACATCTGTTCCACAGTCGGTATTATAATCTCCAGTCAACGAGCAGGGGTCTCATTTTACATTTAGATAAAAATCCTTGAAAGAGTTAATATCGATAAAGGGGGGGAAAAGCATCACAGACCATGCAGCTATGAAGAGGGTGAACCCAAATAAAGAAATAGACTTGCTCATGGAGAAGAGAGAGGATATAAGAAGGGGAAGAATTACTCAGGTTGGAGGCACAACAGCCTGTTAGATACTCCTCCCCTAAATTAGGTACATGCTTCCAAGGAAAGCAGGGCTTCATGCTAGGTGGATTTCAAATGAGACTGGAAAGCAGCACTGAGGCATACAATAAGAAATGGCACCTGGGCAGAATTTTATGATCTAACAGTGCTAATTTCCAGGCTTATTTGCTTCTGGACCAGATCTGCTTATATACACAGTTCCTGGATGATGATGGTGACTGAAAATGCCTGCTCTTGAATCTCATTTGACTTCAAAATTAACCAGTAAGGCCCCATTGCTGAACACAAGGTCTTCCCTGACTCCCCTCTGACCTTAGTGGCCAAACTGCAGTCAGAATATGTCCCCACACCCTCTCCATGACATGACGTGACATGACATGACATGACATGGACTTGCTTTTGATTCTAGTCAGCGCAGGAGGAAGCCCCCACCTCCACAAACCTGTTCTATCCTCTGAGACACATTTCCAACCTGATACACAGTATGTATGTCATGGAGTCTCAAAATGAAATGTATCTGGCCGCCGTATGTGCACATGCAGGGACCCTTCATGACTTACATTTACCCTACAGCTTTTTGACATCATTAAAACAGACCAAAAAGGTCTCAGAGAGGACTGACTCAGAAGCAGATTTTAAGGTCAGAAAGGGCCATTCTGATAACTCAGTCTGACCCCTGGACAACACAGCCCACTGAATTACACAAAGGGCTCCTTCAGATGCTCATTTACACCCACTTTCAGGTTGGTTTCCACTGCTGGATGTGAAAGCCCGAGGGTAAATCAGAATGGGATCCTTCCTTCTTCCCATGCATTGAGACTGTTCAGAAACCTCTCTCATCTGTCTTCATTTCACAGATGGGTATTACTGTCCTGGGGGAAGCAATGCCCACACCAGACATCATCCTACCTTACAGTGTTGGGGAAGCACATTTAGCGCTTAGAAACACCTTCTCATTCCCTCCCACCCCCACATTTTCTTCATTCCAAAAACCAAAGAAAGCAAATCATGCTACATCCTTTGTTTTATAGAGGGCAGCTCAGGACCTCCCACTCTTTCACGGAAAGAAAATTTCTTTCCGGCACAGTTTCTATTATTTATTAGCTGAAGGTGGGGAGAGAAATGGTATTTATAGGATGCCTAAGGCTATGCTCACTATAAAACAGAAATAAGCCAATATAGCTAGAGCACAACTTAGTGGCCTATTGTGCAACATTTTAAAAAATGTACTCTCTCATTATGGCACTTGAGAGTATCTCCTTCCCCCAACACCACTGGAAATACATTTACGAGAGCCATAGAGCAGCAGTATTGTTTTAATCAAATCATTAAAATGGGTGTGCTGTTTTCTGCCCACATCCTGATATTTATTCCACATCCTGACAAGACCTGGGATTTGTGTAGACCAGTCTCCTTCAAGGTGTCAAGTAACTTCATGGACATGAGGCCAGTGTAAATCCGCATATCACCACTGTGACTTTGGCAGATCTGCATCAGTTTGCATCAGCCCAGGATGTGACTCACTGACTGATGTGAAATCTCCAACGTGATGTGGGTACTATTCTTCCCATTTACAAAGAGAAAAAACATTCAGAACTGAATGTCAAAGGTTTCCTTGACCTTTTCCACTTAAACATGAAGAAATGGAAAGGAGACAGAAATTCCCATCTTATACCACAGTGCAACATCTGACCAGAGATGCAGCTTGCTCAAACAGAACACTGACTGACTTACAAGGCCTTGCAGCTGATACAGCTCTCACTGCATGAAGATAATCCATGTGAGACAGTCCCAGTGAGGAGGCCTCTTCAACCTAGGGTATCCACTCAATGTCCAGCTTGACAGGCACTCAGGACTTGGAAGATAAGTATTCAGCATCTTCTGAAAGTCACATGTGCCAGGAGGTCTCTGAGAGTATGAAACCACCCACACCTTGTTTCCCTTGCTCTCCCTCAAATATTTCCTTCAAAAAAAGGTAAAATGATTTTCTCATGTCAGAAAAAGAAAACCCAATGCAGCCTTTGCAGGGCTCTGTGCACCTACCATTCCTCTCAGCACTGAGAAACTGTGCTGGGAAGTCACCCATCTACCAAGCCCTTCACACCAGAAAGTAACTGCACTGGCATTCTTCTGTTCTCCCTCAAACAACTGAGGCTTATTCGCATTTTAAACAAACCACCAAAGCTCTGAAAGCCCAAAATGAGCTCGGCACACTCAGCAGAGTATTTCAGCTGAGTACCCTGAAACTCATTTACCAGCATCCAAGAAAGATTAATAAAGGAGTCACTCTTGGAAAACACAAAACTGTCTTGAGTGAGTAGAAAATCAGGGCTGTCTGAAGAGAAAGCATGAGCTTTGCAGCCAACTCAGAAGTACAGCATGGTGCTGTACAATGTGGTGCCATGGGACCAGGCTGTTCTGGAGGCACACAAATGGAGCAGAGCAAGGCCCCCGCATTACTTTCTTTAACCCCCAAATCACCCCAGCTCCTGAGGCACTGATTCAAGCAAACATCTTCATCCAGGGAAGCACTGGAGACAGAGATTTCAGCCTGTGTCTGGGAAGGTTTCATCCTATAATCAACGGAAGAAATAGGAAAGCCTCTCCTGACCTTAACTGTACAATCAAACACCAAAGACTCATTCCTTCCAGAAAAAAAATCACAGATTAAACAAGGCCCTTCTGTTTTCAAACAATGTATACACACTCTTTCTTTTCACTTGAAAAACACAGGAGAGCTAAGGGATGTGCTGCTAAGAGAAGTCTACCCTGTTTTCCTGCGGTAGACAGTAGGAAACTACCCCAGGAGGCATCTATTTACCCCGAAATTCTCAAACCTGCAAGAGAACACCTTACAAGCTCTTTCACTGGGTCACATCAGCACTTACAGCAGTCTGCCTCTTCTTCCAAGATACTGGAGACCTCCAAAACTGTAAGTGCTTCCTTCCTCTGGTCTGATCAGACAGAAACACCCTTTACTCTATTTGACTCCAACTCCCACTGCTCTTTCACATGTTTCTTAAAGCCCCAACTCTCAGAGGCTTCTGGTTGCATCAGAACCATCTTTCTCAGCACCAAAACCAAGCTCCTGTTCATTGTGCAGAAAGCTTACAAACCTGACTTCACACTATCCCAAAAGATCAGAAACCAAAGGCAAAGAGAAGGAACATGCACCTTGCTAAGAACCTGATTTACAGCAACCTTCAGATGTTCGCAACCACTCTGAGGTGCTGGCACAGCTGAGGAGGACTGTGACACCACCAGTGAACTAGGACAGCAGCATCAGATGGAGACAGAAAAAAGCCACTTTGCCCAAACTGGCTGTATTCTCAAATCAGTCAGAACAGTGTCCTTTGCTTCTTCCTTATTATTTTAAATTGTGGACAAATTTAAAAATAAAAGCAAGAGATACTGAAGTTCATCCCCATCTGATCTAGTCACTAATAAGGGAGGTTTCTTTTCACTGCCATCAATTTTCCATTGAGCAGCAAATGCAGCCTCTCCACTGTCCACGTGTCGGAAACAAAGCCACTCCTGGCCTGATGCTTTCCATATGAAACACCAGCTCCCATCTTTCTTCTCCCCTCTCCCTTCCTCCTTTCCATACTTTATTACTCACACGGCAGCTGTAGTAGCTTGCAGATGAGTGGAATGTTTTCTTCAGAGCAGCATAAATTTTCCAGGCTGACAGGAGAGGCCAAAAGAAAGAAAAGAAAAAAACAAGCCCCACACCAGGATTATTTAGCACTTTTCACCAGCTTGAAGCAGGCAGCAAGCTCTGCAGGGCTGGCACCCTTCAAACTGCTGTGCAGCCAGAGGAACAGAATAAAGCCCCTGAGCTACTCACCTCACCCTGCACCCCGGGATGTGGGGCACCTCAGACCCAGCAGTAAGCCAAAGGTGCTAGGGGAGGGTGAGTGCACAGAGTCCTTGCAAAGAAACCTGCACGGCACCTTGCTGGCTGCAGCTGAGCAGAGGAGAGAGAAGTGACCAGCAGTTGCAAGGATCTAAGGAAAAAGTGTGATTGCAACACTCTTGTGCATCTCGTGCAATAACATGCCTTGCCAGACCCTTGCCCAGAGGGAGGGAGAGCAGGCACCCAGGTTAGAGACAAGAAGTATCCAGACATTGCTTACGGCATCACATAGGGTTGTGGCTGCAGTTCTCAAAAGATGCAAGAGTCCCAGGAATGCAGACTCTGGATACCTTTTACTAGCCAAATTGCCAATAGCTGGGGAAAATTAACTGAGTTTTAGGGGCCCAAGCCCTGAAACAGAAGGCATTTGACAACAAAAGCCCAAGATGTTAGCCAAACCAAGTCTCTCACACCAAAAACAGGGCCTGCAAAACTGGTTGAAATATTTCTACCAAAGATTCTCCAAATGCTTTGTCTAAAGTATTTTACTGGAATACATTTCGTTTGGAGCCACCATGTTATCCACTGAAATTTCACACATCCAAGATGTAATCTGCAAGGGCAGACCAGAATCAAGCAAAGCAGTGACTCAGATCTGGGTCTCTAACATCACACCTAAGCGCTGTGATGTGGCCAGTGTCCATTTTGGGTGCAAAAAGCAGGCAGACAGGAGCACCTCTCACCCCTCCCACTCTTCCACCCTCTGAACATTTTTGCCATGACCTCTTCTGGCTGGAATCTTTGTTTTCCATCCAGCCCTGGTGGAGAATAAAAGCAGGCAACTAAAGGCAGTCCCCTACTTCACCCCCACAAGCACGGAGCAATTCAGCACAATGCTGATTCCCCTCCTGGGCTGGAGTGCAGACAAGTCAGCAAAAATTGCAAATGTTTACAAAACAAAGAACTTTCGTTATGCTTGACAGTGAACTTTGCCCACTCCAGAGTCAGGATTAAAACCAAATGCCTAACAGCACAGTAGCCTATTAGCAGTGAAAGCATTTTAAAAATCTAATTTACTTGTCATGCCACATGCATTTTTCCTTACTGCACAATCCAAACAGTCATTTTCACTTTGATTTCCAGTCACTTCAGTTGCACGAGAAGAAAGCTGCAGCACAAGAGCTGCAAAGGCAGCAGGTGGGCAAGCCGACCCTGTCCAAAAATCATAAACCCTGCTTCTAGGGCTTTTTAAATTATATAGATGGAGATACTTCCATTGATTGCAGTTACTGTCAGAACATGTTGGTTTACAAAGGTCCATCACGGTCAAACATCAACCCTATGTCAGTGTCCCTGAAAAACTGACCTTCAGTGGCTGCAGGTTTAAAGGCAGGATTTGTGAATCAGGACACTAATTGGAATGTCTCAAAAATGCCTCTCGCAAGCCAGCGTCCTTCTCCTTTGCATCCTTCCCCATCAATCACGCTGTCTCCCCAGCTTGACTGTGTCACTGCCTACTTCTCTATCCCTTGCAGAATAGGAGCTGTTGACCCCCACGCATGATTTAAATCCCAGCTTTGCACTCAGGTCCACAATGCTGGGAAATAACCAAGAGGATTTGGACATGTGAGACATGGCCTATAAACACCATGTTCAAAACCATTATGAGACTTAAATAAGTATGCCTGCTGGACCTTCAGCAAGCATTAATATGCAGTCTGTGCATAAATGACTCAGAGTCTTTAGTGTATGTTGTAAGGTATACCACACGAACTTAATAGCTCTCCAAACAAGAACACATCTAATGAATACACAGTTGCAGTGAGCGGAAACACTCTGGATTGGAAAGGATCCTTCACATGTAGGAACATGGAGAGGATGGGTACCTGCTTTAAAAGGATTAAGAGCATCAGAGCAGCTTAATATATCAGAGCTGATATATTAAACCTTTTAAACAAAAAAAATGCCATTCCTTCCTGCCTGACCTCCCTGCACCCAACTCCAACACCTTTTAAAAATCTAGAGAAGACTTCGAATTAATGCTACGCACACGTTGTCTCTAAGACAACACAGACTTCTGGAAAGGGGGATTTAAGCTTACCTTTCAGATCGTTAATTCCATTTTTTTGGAGAGGTGACGCTGCACCCCGCTGAGGGCTCCCTGCACAGGAGCTGTCCTGCACTTTCAGCACCTATCAGCCCGTGGGGCAGGATTTGGGCCGGCAGCTTCGGAGGGGCTGGCAGCCCATCTCCCCCCAGCCCAGCGCAACCCTCTCCTGCCCCAGCCGCCGTGCCCGAGTACCGCAAACCCCTGGTACAAATCCTCCCAGCGGCCCTATGAGAACGGAAGAGCTGCCAGCTCATCCTGTACCTGAAGAACTGAGAAGCAAAGGTTTGGTGTCCTGATTAAATCCAAGATGTCTAACTATCTTTCAGTATTAAAGGCTGAAATGACTTCTTCTAAGAAAGGAAATGAGACATAACTCTGCTCGCACAGGCACCCTTACAATCTGAACAGCGAGGCAGCCTTCCTTGCCAGCTGCTGCCAGAGCAAGGATGGCAAATACAGCCTGGTGAACACAGCAATACGCCGGCTTTTTTCTGATGTACACACCTATCTCTGTACTGACAGCTCTGAAAATGTCACAATGGTGGCATTTTCGTAATGCTGCTGAAATCAAGTAAGTGTTGGAAACCTCAGGGGTTTATTTTTGAGAATAAAAGACAATAAAAAAAACCTTAAGTGGCTCAGAAGCAAGGAAAGTAAAAGGAACATCGAACTGAAAAAAAGAAAGTCTGTGACTTTAAAGACAATCTCGGTGTCTTGTGAACCAGGCACATGATTTTTTAAACTCAAAGTGGCAACGCTGGGAAGGACACCCAGCCAAGTGAGTACCAAACTCAGACACTCAAAACATGTGTAGCACCTATCAAGACTGAAGCCAATGGAAGAAAACTGGGATGGTCTCAAATACAACAGCATCAAGCTCAGGAATACACCTGTGTTAACATCTGTACTCCAAACCTGTTCTCTACCCAGGAAAATTTGGGAGGAGGGGAGGCTCTTTCCCTGGCAGGTTTCTTTTGTTTGTTTGCTACAGAATCAGTTGAAACCTGCAGTTCAAGTGAATCCAGATTCACTTAGACCAAGGCAGAATCACCCATAGTACAAAGAAGACCTGTGGGGAGAAGAAATGCAGCAATTCAGGAGGGTGATTCCTGCAACTTGAGCCTGAAAGACACTACAAAAACGGCACTCCCAGCTCCTGAGTGTTGCTGGGAGTGTGGAAGGAGTGAGGGCATTATAGATGAATACATAAGGGAACAGGTAGGAGGCACTTGAGAGTCCAAGGAAACAGAAAGGAAAGAAGGACTCAGCACCATTCTTGAAAACACCTTTATTAACTCTCCAGAATTCAGGTTTACCATCAAAAAGGAAAACCGCCACCAATTACAATTCCTGTGGATCACTTTCTATGAGGTTTTGAGTGGGGTGATCAAAACTGAACATTTTTCTTCCCTCTGCAGAATGTGACAAACTTGACAGGAGATGAGATGTACTATTATGCCATTGCTTAATGTACTGAACACCAGTGCTGCTCAGCCAGTGAGCAAAATCCCTTTGTCTTGTAAGGACAATTGCAATCAAGGTAGTTCATATGCGGCTACAGAGTCAAACAGAAGCAGTTTCCTTCTCACTTCTCTATAACATGTTTCTCAATGCAGAATGGAGAAGCAACACACTGGGTTTTTCTCAGTGGAGAGTCATTTGACAAGGCCTCAGAAAATACAACAATATCCAGAAGATACCATTTGCCTCCATCCTGGAGAGTTTAAATGTGAAATTACTGCCTGGAACTGGAGACCTTCTGCCATTTCCACATGGAAGTATTACATTGCAGACTAGCTACAGATCATGATTTTTATGTAGCCTACTCTAATCTACACATCGCCTATTCAATAGGACATACAGATATGTGTGGGCTTGGGGGATGGAGGGTTTAAGCATCCCAAGCAAGTAAGAAAGTATTTTCTAGTTGAGTACCCACATTACAGTTATGTATGTATTGCTTAAAGGTATTTACCCCATTTCAAAATCACTTGACACAAGTCACACCCATAATCAGCTGGTTTAAGACATGTAACATGGATTGTGGGGCTCTACACTTCCCTAATGCCAAGAAATAATCACTTATAACAACAGATTCTGTAATTAAGGAATCATGAAACAATAGAGGGAGCAGTTTCAAGTTTGTCTTTCCTCTCTTTCTCCGTCTCTTTCTGTAAGGTGACAGGAGCACGCGTTCAGCACATGGAGCAAGCAGAAAGCCTGCAAGCATAAATGGAGCGGCAGTCAGAGTCTGAAATACACTGCATTACACATGTGGCTGTTCTTGGAAGTCAACCATTTCTGCAAGTTATTCTCAAGAGGTATGATGTACTATAAGCACTTAAGAAATGTGTTACACTGTGACTGGAACCAAGATGAAATAGCAATATTAAAAGAGATGGTTTAGTTTATGTAGTGGCCAACTATGCCATTAAACTAGAACAATGGAGAGCATGGAGAGGCAGGAATGTTCTCCGGTGTGATTTATTCCTTTCCAGTAGCAGTGGAAATTTTTCCTATAGGCCTGAAAATGACCCTGTCTGCCAAGCAGAAGTCAGCATTAAGATGTAAGAGTTCTGCTAGATTAGTCACTTCGGGATACTCTGCTCTCTCACAGCACAGGGATCTCAAAGCCCTTTGCCAGAATGGGTCAAAATTCAGCCTCCCAAGCCCTGCAGAGACCATGTGTTAGCATCATTGTTGTCAGTGATTTCAGAAAGAGGAAAACTGAGGCTTGAAGGATTGATTAAAAATATGCAAACAAGGCTCCATGACAGAGTCAAGAGTGAAACAAAGGCTTCCTTGATCCTATGCTTTACAGGAAACGTGCATCTTCCTTGGAAGGATCATTGTTTGCTGCAGCTGAGAGCAGCTGGGTCAGCCAAGGCAAGAGGAAATGTTATCCGGCAACTGTTATCATGCAAACAATATAATGCCATTTCCACTTCTGCCAGCCAATTAGACAATTAGACCTGTTCTGCCTAATGACACATGTGGGAAAGGCTGGCTCTTTTAGCATAAGCCAGGGTTTGGCACCTACACCCTGCTGATTTTGTACACCTGCCTCAGCTACACACATGGTGACCCTGTGCATCTCCCTGCTCTTTGTGCTCCCGTGCTCTGACATTACAGCAACTGCCATGCTAGAGGCTGCCCTGTGGCCCCCACAGAATATGAAGAGAGCCCCCAAATGCCTCCTGATCAGAGAGCCCTTCTCCACACAAGGATGATGAGTCCAGAGTCCTTCAAGGGGCCTTTGGAGGAGAATAGGGATGATTTTAAATGTTACCCCTAGGAAGACACATCTGACTACAAAAGATGCCTTCTGCACACTGATCTTTTAGTGACACCCCCCCGCCCCCCCCCCAATAACATTGTGAAGGCCCGGCAGGAAGAACAGACTGAAGCCCCATCTCCAGCCCTTCCCAGCTCTCAGCCTTGCTCTCCCCCTTTACAGCCTGGCACACTGAGAGTGGGACCACGTGCAGCTGCACGCGCTGTGCTCCTCACAGTCGCCTCCCTGAGAAACAGCCTCCTACCCACTTCCTTCCTCTGCAGAGTAACGAGGTGCTCTTCAGCCTCGTGCTGTCTCTCCCAGCAGTCTGTTTCCAATCCCGGGGATGCCACATCAGACAGCTACCCCCAAGCAATGGCATATGTGGCCAGAGGTCCTCCCGCTGCATCACAGCAGCCACGCAGGTGCTGGAATCTCCCCGCACCCTGGTGCTGAACTGCAGAGTCAGCTCGCAGGGACAGAGCAACTAGGACAGTTCAATCAGAGCCAGGATGAAACACCAGGCAAAAACACACAGATGCTGAGATACCAGCCAGCTGACATACAGCAAACGCTTCATTTTCCGATGCACAAAGCCCACCTCTTCCTTTAATCTCTCCCAGTGCCGTGGCAGCTCAACACTGCTGGAAAAGCTAAACAAAGACTAAAGAAAGTTCTCTCTCTCCTGATGCAGTTGTGCTATGAATTACTCACTAGACTCTGACCTCCCCACTCCAAGAAAAAATCCTCCTGACCTCAAAAGTGTTTTGCCTGAAGGAGTACGCCCAAAGCGGACATAGTGAAGCTAAGCTTTTGCTGCCGAAAACCCAAGCCCTCCCATCCAAACATGTGTTTTAAAATAACGTGATACACATCACAGATTCAGTTCCAGCTTCCACTTCTGGTATTTCCACTTTTACAACGTAAACTATGTCCAAGGTGGAGTGAGGATTTTTTTGTTTGTATTTTTTCCTCCTAAAAAAAAAAAGCCTACACAAGAGATGACAATCTCTTCCTACATAAAATCTGTTTGTTTTGTACATATTGCTGGGTTGCTCTCATTCAACTCCAGTGCTAATTGTCAGAACAGACACCAAACTTGCTCACATTTCTCTTGCAGTGGGAAGGAAAAAAGGGAGAGATCAGCTGACTGCATGCAAGCATTTAGCAACCTGCCTGTGCTGTCAGTGCCCTCTGTGAGTGATGGGTGTTTCACAATTGGAAACATGAGCAACTGCCCCAGCTGTGTAGTCCTCAACCAGCAGCTTCAAAAGCATGGTCCAAACTCAGGGGAAGACAGGACTGTGTCAACACTGTCACCCCAAGGTGTGCTCTGATTTTCAGTAGGGTAAATGCATCTTTTATGGTATCACAGTAGACACCGTTTCTAGGAGCTGGAACTGGCACGGACTAACCTCCCTCACCACATCAAGCACTAGTAGCTACTAATCACAACACAACTGGAGCTCACAACATGATAAGGAAGCCTGATCTTAACCCACACAACTACTTCCCCCTTTTTAAGAGACTGAAGTAATCTCCTGGGGTGCTGCTTTGCTGCTGGGAGAAGCACTGCTCTGAAGCCTCTGTGGAGCTCGGGTACGGCATCAGAGCTCTTCATAGGAGCAGAGGCAAGACCCATTCAAGTGTTTTCACACAAAATTAAAGCTGCCGCTTCCCAATTCTGATGCTTCCCGTGGGTAAGCTGCTGCCCTGTCAGGTCTCTTCCCTGGGGTTTTAAGGGATCCCCGACAGTTTTAAGGGATACCTTTAGAAACACACACACATGCACACACATCCTTTGTCCCAAAGTTGCTATAGTTTGCCTAATATAAAAAAATCCCCAAGGCCTGTCTACATCTGCAAGTGATTCAGAAGAACGAAATTGGGGTCTCTGTGTCAGTGGGTCTGCCAAGCCTGCGTGACAGCATGCTCTGTACAGCCAGCTTCAGCTGCTCCCACCACTGATACATGTTTTGCTGCCTGTTGTTTGCAAGGAGAGTCCAGGCAGCAACAGGGGAATAAAAACAAACTGTAAATACAGGATGTATTATGAAACATCATGGACTGGTTGGAGGATTTGTGGGGGATAAGGGAATATGTAACACATTATTTTCAACTTCTCTTTTCAAAGATACGTGGAGAATCAGTGGGGTTTAACCAGGAGAGTGCAAGTCCAAATTCTGCAATGGTAACAGTGGGCTTGGGTAGGCACATTGTACTGTATAAAACAAACTGCCACTCTTCTAAGCATAAAAGAAGGCAGCAGGAGATAGAGTATCACACACAGTACTGCCTAAAGCATGCTGGCTATGTCAACAGATTATCCCGCTTTGGACTGTCTGGACTGTTACTAATGTGCAACTGAATATGCAACCAACCCAACAATGATGCTACAAAATTAATTTTTAAAATGAAATTATATTAACCTCTTCAGTTTAATTAGCATGTTACAAATATAAAAGGAAAGCAGATGTGACCATCATGGATGTGCAAGCTGAATATTAATAACAAAAAGCATCCCCTCCCCCTCAGAGGATAAAGCAAAGTTGGATTGGTCATTTTGCAAATTAAATCCTGAATGTGTTCACACTGTAGCTGTCTATAAATCACTCCTGTGTGTGCACATGCACGCACAAAGCTGAAGCCAAAACAATTTTATTAGGGTAAACCTTTAAAGATCCAGCCCCGGTCCAGCTGGATGACAATGCTACAGCCCGAGTGTTCTCCTGAAGCACTACCATCCATGTTTCTCCCCATACACGCTTCTAAGGAAAAATTAAATGAACACCCCAAGCTGTCACTTACTGGAGACCCTTATGCCAGCCAAGACTAAGGTGAATGTTGGCAAGATAAAATCCAGTGGCTCGTTATTCTTATACCAATAGTACCACGGGTCCGTGCACTGCATTAGCACCACATGTCATCCCAGCCACACTCCACTATTCTTACCCACCAGCGGATTTTTTTTTTCCTTTAAAGAGACACTAGTTTCCAGAATTTCACCTCGCATATCACCTCTGCCAGAAAAATCACACCAAGAAACAGGATTGTCTCACAATGTCCTGCCATAACAAGAAATCCTGCCTTGGCTTTTTCCTCAGTATCCCAGCTGATAACTATTTATAGATCTATGCATTTGGCCTCATAGTTCATTTTATACAACTCTTTTCTCTGTAACCTACTCTTCTCCTTGGTCTTATTTATTCACGCCACCAGTCATCACTTTAATGCATTCATAATACTTGATTTCCATCTTCATCCTAATTCTGTCTGCATATTAACCCTACAGTGCCTCAAAACACTCTGGTTGACTGGAACCAGCCTAGGGTATCATTGTTTTAAGATACAGCAAGAAGTGTGTGTTTCTCCCCACCTTCTAAATAATAAAAAAAAAAAAAAAAAAAACCAAAAAGGAAAAATAAGTCACCTCCCTAGTTACAGAATTTAGCCTTAAAGCTTTTGCTAGTGCTTCTACACACCTGCCCACCCCCCACCTCTGATTTAAGCTACAATTTTTATTGACGTATACTAATTACCTGAAAATAAGAATGATCTATTCCATTTCCACCAGCTGCCAGTTGTTCAGCACTGGCTGGAAGGAATCAGCCTTGTTTAAAAGAACAACAATAACAAAAAAATCAAAGCCCAAAAATAAAATCAAAATAGTAGTCATCATAAAAACAAAACCCTGAAGAATGCCACTGGATCTCAGGTGCTGCCGAGTGTGCTCAAAAAGGGCTGAAGGCGGACAGATTTGAATGGACTGCTCAGTTTGTCATGGCAAAAAATACAGAGATTGAAAGGTCTACCCACGCGGAAAAAAAAAAGAAAAAAGAAAAAAAAAACCCAAACCCAACCCTGAATTAAAGAACAAAAATGAAATAAAGTCAGAAATGCAGCCCCAATGCATCGACTGTCTGCGCTTAAGAGATTTACAGGAGTAATTTAAACGATTCACCTGCTGCCAGTTTTCCTCCAAGGATGGCAAAGCTGAGAAGTAGCCGGTGTCGTGGACAAGCTGGAGTTCCTGGAATATACTATAACTAGCCAAGACATCCATGCTGCTGCTGAGCAAGACCCTTTCTTTCTGCTTTTGTGTGTATTTGTTTGCTCGGGTGGGGGGTTGTTTTTGATCATAAAAAAAAAAAAAGGAGGAGGAAAATCAACCAATGATAGTTCCAGCGTCCCTTTGGCTTTGTTTTGTTTCAGTCACACTTGAGAGAGAGAGAGAGAGAGGGAGAGAGAGAGAGGAGAGAGAGAGAGAGAGGTTGAGGATCAGCGCGGAGGGACGCGAGGGCCGGGGGCCGGGCCGAGGACGGGAGGCGCCGGCGCGCACCGAGCACCCCGCGGCCGCCGCACCGGGGCACGTCCCCGCCGCCGCGCACCGCGCAGCCCCGCGCCGCGGCCATGCGCGCTCGCGCCCGCCCTCCCCTGCCCCCTCCCCTCTTTATTTTCGGGTGACCACATCCCCCTCCCCGTTTTCCTCTCACCCTCCCTCGGCAAACCCGGCCTAGGAACCCCCCCCACCCCCCCCCCGCCCGCGGCCGCCACCGCCGCCTCACGGCCGCCTCACGGCCGCCCCGCCCCCGGCACCCCCCCTCCCCCTCCCCCTCCCCCTCCCCCCCCCCGCCTCAGCGCGCAGCCGCGCGGCCCACTCAGGCAGCGCGAGACCATGTAGGGTAAACGGCGGGGCGGGAGGGGCGGGTCCGCGGCGCGCCTGAAGTCACTGCCGCCCAATGGCAGCGCCGCTCGGGGTGCGGGAGGCGGTGCCGTGTCGCCGTCGGCGGTGCCGATTGGTCGGCAGCGCGGCTCCCGCCTCCTCCCCGCGGCCCGCAAGGCGGTGCGCGGCGAGCTATTTTTAGGGCGCTATATAAGAGGGCGGCGGAGCGCGCAACAGCGGTGTAGTGCGGCGGGATGAGGCGCGGCGGTGTTAGTGCGCCGCGGCCCGGCCGCGGTTGCCGGTTTCGGCGGATGGACCGCTGCTTTTGAGGGGCTGGTTGGCCTGGGGGGGGGGCTGTCCCGGTCCGCGCCGCGCTAAGGAAGGGGCCGCGCGGTGCCTGCCCATCCCGTGCGTGCGGAGCTTCTGTCCCGCCACTGGCACTGGAGTACCAGGGCCTGGGGGTGGCCGGGCCAAGAAAAGCACTTTCTATTCACCCAGTCACAGGTGGCTGGGGAGAGACGCCTGGCTGGTGAGGGTGTTGGAAGGCACTGGAGCGGGAGTGCCCGCGGAGCGGGAGCAGCATGTGCTTGGTGCCCACACATGGAGAGCACAGCAGCCCAGCTTCTGAGGCTGCATGGGCAGCCCTCAGCATTGCTCTGCCCAGGCTACCTCCAGAAATGCTTGTGTGCTCATTAAGGCATCTACCATGGCATTTAACCAGATTTAGCTGTGAGCACTCTGGATGTTAGTGTCGGTTGGCTAATGGGCTGTTTGACCTTAAATGGTTAGTGCAATGCAAAGCTTCCCCAAAGTTGCTCTGGCGCTGGGCACAGTTGCATTTCTCATTTTGGCAGGATTGCAAAACCGAGTGTGCTCACTTAAAGATGATGGGGGGGGGCAGGGAAGTCCAGTAATAGAAGAAATAAGCTCTCTTTGTTGCTCTTGAATTTGGAGGGTCCTATAGTCCCATCAGTTGCACTGCCAGGGCTCTGTCTAGCCTCCAGGCTGCTGAACAAACACTGCCCTGGTGCCCCTTTGTGGTGGGTTGTCACCAAGTGTGAGCTGAACTGGGTATTGGGGCAAGCAGGTGCTGCCGGGGAGGGTAAAATTATCTGGTTTTAGAGTAGTTGCATCACACTTTTCTTAAGTGACTAAAATGTCTCTGCTTGCTATTGTCATCCTTCTGTAACCAGGTAAGGGTGCCTGGGCCAGGGCTCAGCTGGTATAAATTGGTGTAATGCCACAAGTACATGCACATCTCATCCCAGGTGTCCCACTCTGATGTGAAAGTATGAGGCAGCAAAACTCATCAGTGCTAATGGTGTGTTTTCTTGGTGATGAAGACAAATTGCCTTTTCCAAGACTGGGACCACATTAACAATTTTGAAAGCCATGTTTGAAGAAAGCTTCTCAAAATAAACATCTAAAGGACGATGGCTGCACCAACCCCAAATTTGTTTAGGTGCTGGCAAGCAATGCTGCCGTGAGTTTAGAATAACGCAGAGTAAGCAGCACGCTCTAGTTTGAGGAGTCAAAATCTAGAGGGAAAGGGGGAAATGAAGCAGTTGCTGAAGGAGCTGCAGTCGTCATGAGAGGCTGGGCACAGGTGGTTTTCTCAAATAAATGATCTCACCTCTGCAAAAACACACTTTGGGTGTTTGCATTGCAGAAGCAGCTGGGTGGGTTGTGGAGGCTGTTGCTCAGGCTTTGGCCCTGAGGCTGCAGGTCTTGACGATCCAGGGGCAGCTCACTTGAAGATGATTGTCTCCTGTGAGCTGCTTGTATAAACAATGCCTGTTTCACAGCCTTCACCTACGGAGCCTTAGGTTGTCTCCAACAGGAGCATCTCCAGCACCCTTAGCTTAGCAGAAAAGCTAGGTGTGAGGCTGGATGTGAATAATAAACTGCTCTTTCTCATAAATACACCCATAAATGTATGTTTTAGTGGGAAGATGAGAGGGAAGGTTAGTTAGTGCAGCAAACACTGCTGGAGAGGTATTACAGACCATCGTTACCGATTCCAAGCATGCCTCAATCTGGCAAAGCAACACCATTCCTGGGCACCTTGGGAAGGGAAAACTTAAAGACAGGAGAGGAGAGAAATGGACTAAGGTGGTCGGAGCTGGAAAGAAGCAGCGCTTGGATATCATAACACAGCTCCCATCCTGAGAGGGTTATGTAAAAAACACCTGTTTCAGAAAAAGCTTTCAATAAGCATTTATCTTTAAGAGCTTGTCAGAACAAGGCCATATGCATATGCAGAGGCTTTTTCTGACCTAGGCAGGGAAATACAGGACAAAAGCAGTGAAGGTTTATGGTATGAGCTACTTAAACTTGCATTTTTGTCTTCAAATTCTGTAATTCCTGTGGCTGAAAAACACTTTGGTGCTATACTTCTGGCCTTGCTTAGCATAATTACCATTTTAATACGTGGAAAGTTTAGTGCTCTGATGTCCAAGCTCTCCTCTAACACTGGCATGAGAGGAGACCTGGCCTGTGCAAGCTGTGGGTTGCTCACGCTTTGGTTTGTTGCAAAGCTTGGTGTATACAGGCAGCCCAGAGTCCCCTCTGCCATGGGAGTCACCTCTGCTTGCTACTGAGCAGCTCTTATTTGAATAAATTAAAATCTTTCTACTTGTCTGGTTTGAACTTTCTGCTGAACGCATGTTCGGTAGGGACAGCAACTTTTCCACCCTCAGGGTGAAGGTTGTTCTTAGCTGTGGAGCTTGACACCAGCGAAGAGCCCGGACTCTGCCCACGTTGCACTGTAACTGATGGCCAGATCCGGTGAGCAGATGCTGGTCTGCTGCTCTGGCTGGCTTCAGGAGGAATTGTGTCTGAGGGCAGGATTTTGGCTCTGAGCCTTGAGGTGAAGAGCTGGGCTACAGATCTGGCTGCTTGCCTGGGTGGTTTCCAGGCAGACATTGTATTTTTATTGTCTTGGATATTCTGCTTTGGAGGTCAGTCGAGAAAGCAGAATGGGGTTGTCACTTGGAAGAAATAGAAGAGTCTGTACAAAAAATGAATGTGGTGATATGCTGGGTATAATGCTGTCAGCCCAGCACCTGAGGTAGCATCTACCTGCGCTAACCCAGAGGTAGCCGAAGGCAATTTCTGCCCAGTGCTCTCTTTTTTCCCAGGCTGTACTGACCTTACTCTTGGCAGATAGCCACTTTCCCTGCTCCGGCCCAACCACGCCACCCATCACAGAGAGCAATGCAATCAGATTTGGAGGAGGAGCCATACCTCCCCACTGCTACACAGCTGGGCTCAAGGGCACAGAGGACTACACAAAAATTCAGGCAAAGGGTGCAGGCTGGACCTGCAGGGAGTAAGGACAGGCATTTTGGCCATAGCACAGATTTGTCCTGCAATGGGTAAAGAGAATAGCCTGGGTGGGGGGAGGACTTTTTAGGCTGACCCCAAACTTCATCATTCCTGTGACCTTCTGAAATGTGGGGAAGATGCAGGGTGGTGGTATGGCTGGTTGTGCAATAGCACCAATAGGTCTTGGCACCTGGGAAGAAGAAGGGGTTGTATTTTTGGCATCAAGGGGCAATGGGGGTGCTTAGTCCTAGTGAAAGGAAAGAAAATATTTCCTTGTTCCTTCTGCTTTTCTAGAGAAAGAGAAAAGGTGACTTCACTGTTTTCTGGGATGAGCTTGAATTTCTCATTGCCTGCCACAGGAGCTCTGGCAACAAGCTGTTCTACTCCCTCCAAGCTGGCAGTGCAGAATGACCCCCTGCAGTTGCTGGGTCCCTACAAGCCAGTGGTGTGCACAGAATCACAATTTTGGTTGCTCTGGTTGCTTTCTCTTGTGATATTCCCAGCCCCACTGCCCCCAGAAGCAATGGGGAGGGGTACGTAGTGAGGACCTAACAGGGAAGGCTGATTTGCAGGGGACTTTGGGGTGCTGGGTTTGTGTTTCACTGCTCTGGTTTGGGCAGTGACAAGGTGCCATAAAGCCATCGGGTAGTATATCAGTTTGTAGTTCAAACATTTCACTGGATACGCCTCCTTTGGTACCAGTGAAACAGCTACAGACATCCTCTGTGCACAGCTCATGATGCCGTTTTAAACCCTATGGTTTCTGTGTAGTCAACAAAAGTGCTAAAGCAATTTCTCCTGCAGAGACAAGTTGGTCCAGGTGTCCAGGCTATCAGTTTCTTTTACCATCACATCTGCATGTTACACTGCCAGCTGCATCACTTCTCCCCCATCTCAGATCAAAAGTTAATACAGCTTTTCTGTGCTTGCAGCTTGTGATGGGGATGTTCAGATGAGATGGTTCTTCAGTGTTCCTCCTGGAGAGGAAGAGGCTGTGCCTGTGCCTGCAGGTTGGTAGGGTTGAGGTTGCCACTGGTGGTAAAGCTTTGCAAAGATCAAAGGGGAGGAAGAGCACTGAGAAGCCCGCTGGAGCGTGCTTGGATTTGCAGCTGCACCCTCTCCAGGAGTGGATGCAGAAAGCTATTGCCAGGGAGTGGAGGACTCATGGTGGTGGTTTATGGCCAGGTGGCATGGCTGGAAGAGGCTGCCAGAGGCACAGTGGGAGAGCTCAAAAGCCACCCTGCTGTTTAGAGTTGCCACTTCCTGATACCCAAATGTGTCTGTGCATCTGTACCCATGTCCACATCTGACGACAACCAAAATCCCAACAAATATCAAGCAGCCGAAAGGGAGACAACTTCCTTTCCCAGTGTGAAGCATCTCTCTGCAGGCCCTGAACATCCCCTGTTGCCCCTCCAGCTGGATACCTCTCACCCTCCCAACCACGTACCTCCTCCTCAGACCTCAGTTTCCTGAAGAAAGGCCTCTACTGTTGGCCCCACATCCTTCTCACATCCCTGCACAGCAGCATTTCAGTGACCTGGAGGGTAGTTCAGTGTTTCATGCTTTCTTGTGGCAGGTGCAGCCCACGAGCAGCATCCCAAGGGCACAGGGGACAGAGGTGGTTTCCCTTCCTGTCTCCGAACCGGGGAGCAGCATGGCTGTAGCTCTCAGCCATCACCCTCACTGGCACTTGGCTCTGCCTGGATGGGACACGCTGTGTGGTAGGATCTCCATGCTGGGCCTGCGTGGGTGGAGGTGCCTCCTGGCCTCCTGTGAGTCACAAGCTGCTCCCCAGATCCGCAGTGATGGAAACGGACACCAGAGTGTGGCACAGCAGGTTCCTGTGCCTCCCCTCCTTCCTAAAAACAGGCACCATTTGGCTCCCTTTCCCTTTCAAATCAATGCCCTGTGGACATTGCAATGGGTTTAATTGCAGGGCAGCTAATGAGCACCCTCCAGGATTACAGATGAATAGGTTTAACCCATAATCATAGCTCAGGGCATCCGAAAGTCTCGGTGGACTTTGCAAGTTGATTGCTGGCCAGACGGAGAAGATGTTTGGTGGGAAAGCAGGACATGCCATTCCTGAAGCAGCAACGTTAGCCAGCTGAGTTCTCAGGGCTGAGACAAAAAACAAAGCCTGATGCTTCAAGGGAAATTTAGAAATCAGAGCTGAACAGGCCTGATCCTGATCTGACCTGGAGGCTTTTGACCCCATGTCCTGAAAAGGCACCGAGCACACACAGCATGTAACAGGACTGAGTTTTCACTTTGGGGAAGGAGTCTTTATCTGCTGTGGTTTGTTCACGTGCTCTAGGGTTTTCATATTTCTTGCAATCATTTTTTACCTTATGGCTGTGGCTGTTTGCATTAGGATCGATCTCTGTCTCCCAGTTTTCAAAGCCAGAACACAAAGCAGTGCTGTCCTGGAAAGCACTGCAGTTACACCCAGAGCAGTATGGTGATGGGTCAAAGCTTCCAGAAGCACACAGGTACAACCCCAGTGTTACCAGTGGGACACGCCATTTCCTTTGGGCCCCACTGAGAGCTCTGAACCCATCTGGATCTAAGCGCTCCCTCTGCTGTCTTTTGAGTCCTCCCTTCTGCCCAAAGTGATCTGTACGTTTCTGAACCTCTTGGCAAGGGCAGTTATCATTGCTATTCTGTTGGTGTTCAGCATCTGACATAAACAGTCTCTGATCATATTAGTAGGCTCTCAGGTACTTCTACAGTACAAATAATAAATAATAATGAGCTGCAAGGAAGACCTCTGAGTCTTGGGCTCAGGCTGGACTCTTAGGGCTTCCACACAAAGTGTCCACTTTGTAGATCTTTCTGGGCTGCTGTTGCTAGCAGTGCATCAATGCTGCTGGAGGGTGGCCTGGGAAGGGGGTCCCAGCAGCCTTGAGAGATGCTGTGCTGCTGTCAGCAGACATGATAAATACACATTTATGTTCTGCGTCTCTGGATTAGTGGCCTTTTAATGACTGAGTTGGATTGCACTTGGGTAATTTATAGGAAACCTTACAATAAAATAGGAGAATATTGGCATAGTTCGGCAGATGGTAACTGGGGACTGGCTTGTGTTATTACACACGTTACTCTGGGCAAAGTGTTGGTTTGTTTTGGCTTTAGCCAGCAAGAGTCCTTTTAAGAAGAGATGGCATCGCAGCACAGGTAGCACACGCAACAAAGAGGACTTGCTGTGTGTGGCTCTTCTGCAGCAGCACAGCAAACACCAACAGCACTTGGTACCTGTGGGAAGGAGAGGGCTCTCCAGAAAGCAGGGGTTAGAGCAGCGCTGCTGGGTTTTTCTCCCTCAATTTTTCACAGATGAAGGAAATGCAATGCATTGAAAGCTAAGCCTGTCTTCAGCTGGAAGCTGCAAGACTCTCTCGCTGTGCTGTTTTCACATTGTCTTGGGGGTTCTCTGTTAGTCCTGTTACTTATGAGAAGCTGCTGAAGACGTGGCTCTCACAGTCAGGTACAGATGTGTGAATTAATAAGGAAATGATGGAGTGCAGGGAAGCAAGCTGAGGCTCTGAGCTCACTTGTCAGAACAAGTCATGATGGGTGCATGTGTGTGTCCTGGCTGTGCTGCTTGCCTGCTGGCCAGCTTTTCAGGTTCCCCAGCAGAGATGCATGAAGAATAAAATACCTGGCTTGGCACAAGCACACACATACCACACAGCAGTGGCCAGGCTTCATACAAAGAGACTGGAGCCAACTCAGCCGCAGGCCAGAGTCCCTGCTCTGGTTTATCAGTTGGGCTCTGCTTGCTCTGCTGGCATGACACAGGGACATCACCTGGGTATCACAGCATTTCCCCCTCTACAGAGCATCTCTTTGGGGACTGCTGTTCCCATGCCAATGCTGGCTGCACCTCTAGGGCTTCTCTCTCTCTTAAGCCCTCACCCTGCTTGAAGACAGACCTTTGAACTGAGCCCTGCAGACATAGGCTGTAAAAAACAAAATAGCTCACCACTGAGCTCTCCTGGGGCCTCAGCCCTTGTCTGTTCGGCAACTGTGGACTGCTGAAGGAAAATGAATGTTGTTCAAGAGGGGCAGTCAGTCTTTGGGGCCTCTCTCCCACCACAGTCTTTGTTCTTTGGCTTTGATTCCCCTTGAGGGTGTACCTGGCTCTGTCTATAGCATGAGCAGCACTCGGCAGAGCATCTCATACCTG
Source organism: Falco rusticolus (assembly GCF_015220075.1). Lineage (NCBI taxonomy): Eukaryota > Metazoa > Chordata > Aves > Falconiformes > Falconidae > Falco > Falco rusticolus. Next base: position 51,292,117 of record NC_051194.1, read on the forward strand.
TTCAGCTCGTGTTGCACACTGCATCACTGGGTCAGAAGGATACCTAGCTGCTGGTAGAAGGGCATTAGCACCAAGAGTGCTCCATTAATCTTGAGGTGTTGGTTGCACGACACAAAAGCTCATGGGTTAAATGTGAAAGAGATAAAGCTTAGCTCAAAGCCACAAAGCAAGTTAGAACCCAGAATAAAACCCATCTCCTCTGAAATTGCACATTAATGTGCAGGGATTGGCCTGTGACTATCATATCTGCTCCCTCCGAGCCCTTGGTAGCTTGAGAAGACTCCTAGCTGCCCACCTCAATTTGGGAGTCAAGGGAGCTCTACTGAGCTGTGCTTTCCGCTGGGGCAGTGCTTAGCAGGGCGGCCAGCAGCTTGTCATCCCTACCCTTTCTACCCATAGCAATTCCTGCCAACAGTGTTATTGCTATTAAAGCCGCGGGGAATGTTACAGGATTTTTTACAAGGTTTGGGGGCGAATAATTTTATAAAGTGGAGGTTGCCTGCAGAGGTGAACTGGGAGGTTGTTCTTTCTGAAGAAAGAAATTAAGAGGTCACACAAGTGCCAAGTGGCAGCTAAGAAGATCTAAGTGTTGCTCTGCAACACCCTGCCTTGAGACCTGGTTTGTGGGTGGCCGATGGTAGAGGTACTGGGTGTCATCATTCCTGACAGAGCTTTGCCAAGCAGAAGGCAGGTGCCTGTCGTGTCTGATGGATCCCTGCTGATTTCTGAAACCAGGAGTTGAGAGACAGGTGAAGCCTTGGAGGAACAAAGAAAGAGGGAGACACATGTCTCTTCCAAAACTCTTGCAAATTCTTGGAAGCAGGTGTGTGGGCCAGCATCTGCCTTGGTCTCTGACATCAGTTTTTCTCCATGACAATGCACAAAGGCATTACTGGTTTTTTGACAGGGGAGTCGCAAGGGCTTGCATGGCCTGGACAGGTGATGTACAACACTGCCTTGCCCTTGCTGTCAGCTCTGCTGGGGAATGAGCCCTCTTCTGTTCAGATGAGAAGGAAAACTCCTGGCCACAAACCTCCCATCCTTTGGCTCCTGCACTCTAGGTAGACCCCAGCTCACCAGGGGCCACCTGGGCAGGCTGACTGTGGGAGCTGAACCCCTGCCCTCTTGCATTTTTCAAGCATGTAGTCTTGCTGCAGAGAGCACCCTGAGAAACAATGACTAACCCCTTTCTGGGCAGAGCCACTACAGTACGCATGTATATTTTTTTAATAATTTTTATGAACCTATTTGCTGTATTCTGCACAAATTTGGGTGTTTTTTTCATAAGTTGCCATGATGAAGGTTAGCAGAGCATTCCTACCAAAACTTTCACCCAGCACTTGTGTTTTAAATGGGACCGTGACTTTATAAGCTGGTGGGATTGCTCGTGCTGTGGCAAAACTGGGGATGCACAGTCCATCTTCGTAAGGAGAGCGACTGCTGCGGGAGCTCGCTCCGGGTTCCTTTGAAGTCAGTGGCAAATTTCCCATTGGCTTAAGTAAGAACACATGTCTCAAAGAAATGAATAATATGAAACTCCAAAAGTGAGGGGCAGAGCATGGCCTGGTTTGACCTGGAGACTCAGCTTGCGATTTACTGCTACATCTGCCTCCATCTCTCAGCTGTACAATAAGCAGTACAAGTCTGATTTGTGTTGGAAGAGAGCTACTTAGTATTATTAGTGACCTATGTTATTAGCATTAATTGGATTAGGACTGATAAACTATGGAAGTTTCTTTGTTTTCTACCGGTAATTTCCACAGGAATACAAAATAAAGCAATCTTTGGAAACAAAACCTTAAATACAGGCTTGTTGAAGCAGCTAGTATTTTTCTTGTTCAGAGCAGAGGAGACAGTTGATAAAATTACATTGACGTTACTGTGGTGAGATGATCCTTATGGCTGTCACGGTGCATGTCCCCAGGTGTAGCACTCTCTAGCTGCAGGAAACTGGGTGAAGATCCTCCAAGCCCCCAAATGAGCAGGCATCATGGGAGAGTTTCAATACAGCCTGTCCTCAGCTTAACCCATTTGGACACCCCGTGTGCCTGTGCAGGACCAACACAGACCTTGGTTGCTGTGGCACCAGGAGGCAGTGCTGGGGTCTCTAGCTGGGTCTAAGTGTTTGTTTTAATAAAAGCCACTGGTCATAAAGTCAGGGATTTATAAAATGGTGCAGAGGCAGTCTGGAGCGCAGGGCCGCAGTTGTGTGGCTGTGGTGCAGGGTACCGGGTAGCTCAGCAGTGCTTTGCAGAGCATGTTGGTGGAGGCATCTCCATGCAGGACTGCAGAAGCAACATGTCCATGGCCGTGGTGGGCAGCTACAGCCACCCAGCCTGAAAAGGGCACCAGCCACCATGGGTACAGCTGCATGGGGAAGCCCTGGAAGGCGAGGCCCAGCCTGTGCGACAAGCACCATCACGGTCCTCACCATCCAGGCCACCACAGTGGGGCCAGGGGCTCCTGTCCCCTCAGGGCCTGCTGCCCAAGGACCGTGTCCTCCCTGCTAGACCGGTGGGAGTCTGGAGGGGCATCACCATTTGTCTTGCAATCCATTGCAGGACAAATGCTTATTGAAACGGTTGCCTCTAATATCTTGGGAGAGGCCGTTACATTATGGTCTGCCCAGGCAGTGATCTATGGATAATGGTTCCCTGCAAGATCTCCTCACTCTCCTGCAATCTCCACATCAGGTGGGTTAAAACTGACTTGCAAAACAAAAGTTTTATTTTCTGTATCTCTGTTCTTTTTTAAAAAAAAAATAAATCTTGTAGAGTTTTGTGAAATACCAGTGTTATTGACTTAATGTGAATATTATTGCCCGTTGCTTCTCTGTGGTAGTACCAAAAGGGTGAGCCTTGCCTTTTCTGGAGCAGGGAGACGAGATCACTTATGTTTTACCTTAGAAATGGGGACTGTTGAGTCCAGCCTCCACTGGTCAGAGGGAGTGTGTGGGTCTCAGGCAAGGGGTCCAGATCCTTAACCAGAGGGACAGTGGTGCCAGGTGTGACCAGAGGAACCTGCTCTCCCAAGCCTTTCAGCAGGAGCAGCTGCAAGGGTCTCCAGCAGAAGTGAATTCTCGTCTGAAGAACATGCAGCTTTTTTTGAAATTGAGGCATTTTGTGAGGATGTGCCAATCTGGACATAAATTTCAACAGGAAAGTCAAAGTGAATCATTTGGGCTTTTCTGTTTTGTTTTGATAATGGTGAAATGTCTTGTTTTGACAGACAGAGTTGTCATTTCCATGATGCAAAAATGTTTTACTTCCACCTTCTCATTTTACTATATTTTCTGCTAGCTATAAATACACTGTTCATAGCAGTTATTAATTTAACATCTTTTTCAAGATGATATTTAATACTGTATCTCAATTTTTAGATATGCTTTTGTGTTTTGACATCTAAGCCAAGTGTCTTTTTATTTTAGTCAAATGAAACAAAATTAAATTAAATGACGAGGCATAACAATTCACTGTTCATTGAAATGAAATATTTTCTTGGTTTGAATTCCCCTCTCCCCCCCATTTTTCCACTTCTTGATGGGGAATGCAACTATATTCTAGGTGTGAGACTGTGGAAGGCAGCTGTTTCTAGTCTGTAGGGTACTCAAGTTTAATCAGTGCTAGCAATTAAAAAGAAAGCAAGCAGGTTAAAACAGTATGCGCAAAAATAATTTCCCATCTCAGTTAATGAGGTTTCACGTGGAAGAAGAGAACATGAAAGGCTTTGGTGTGGCCTGTTGTGTAGCTCTTATCAGCAGTAGTGCCTAGGAATTGGCCGTAGGATGTCCATGCTTGCAGTCCCCATCTCATCAGCTCCCAGGCTGGAGTTTATGAAGTTTTACCTAGAAGTAGTGGAGAAGCTGGTACCGCTTCCCGAGCAAGAGGGCAGTACCTCTGCCTCACATGAACCTACCTTTGGGTGCTAGGGTTTCTGTTATCAGTGTTGCTAACTTGTTGTATGATGCTTTCACATTGGGCTGCGATAATGGCATTTATACATCACACTTTGAAGATGCTTTTTATTGACTTAATGTGAATATTATTGTCATCGTTTATTACAGGGAAGTATCTCATAGTAATTGAAATACAATATGGTGTCATTAATCACTCTGAATATGAAATGCTAACTTTAAACTGTTCATAGTATATTAAATGCTCCTCTAACCATAAAACAATTTGACTTGCAGTCAGATAGTTTACAAATGGCCGATGTTTAGGGTGCGCAGCGATTGACATTTATGTGGTGGTGTTCACATGCTCGTGTTCCTGAATAATGTATTTTCTTTGGGGTTTCTGTGAAGGTGTCGGGACTTGCACCTTTCTGGTTCCCTGATACAGAGGTGTAAAGGATGTGAACTGCAGGCATCACTATTATCTGTTTAACAGCATCTCCATGGCAAGCCCACAATATGTGTGACAGTCTGAAGCACCCAGTGGGCTGTGTACAGTAAGTCACCCTCCTAAAACGTCGCTGCTCTTTTTTCCTTGAGATGCCTGGTGAAGGAAAGCAGTAAAAAAAGAGTCAGGAACTCAAACAGTGAGGTTTTAGCCAGGACTGTTGAAATAAAGCCCGTTTGCTTTCATGGGACACTTTTCTAAATTCTCTCTCCTGTATTACTTAGAAAGGAAAGGCGTTGCCACTTTTACAAATCATTCTCAATTAAGAGTTAATCCATCTACCAAAAAGGAAAAAAATAATTTAAGCTGATATCATAGTAAAATTATAGCAGTGCCGTCCACAGTGCTCCAGTCAGCTGTGATAAATCCCCTCCAGATCTGCACTGCTTCTGACCTCTCCTTACTACCTGCACCCAGAGCATTAAGCAAAAGCCTTTGGGAGCAGCTCCAGCCTGGCTCCTGCCTGCCATGGTAGTAAAGCCCTCCACGCTCAGTGCCCCTGGATTTCAGCAAGAAGCATCAGGCATTGGTGTCGGACTGTGTCCATCCCGGCCACCTGTGGCACGAGCCCCATGCGCACCCAGCGCCCCTGCAGCGCTTGCAGGGACAGAGCGGGGGGCCATGTGCCGTGCAGCTGTGGGCACTGACCACACGTGCATGCATGGCACTGCCTGGCCGGGAGCAGGGCAGGTTGGACAAAATGCAGTATCGTAGAAAGCTCAAAACGTTTGCTGCTGCAGTGGCTGCGAGAAGCACCGCTATTAAACCGCTTATAGGAGCCTCACTTTTTACTGCCTGATTTTCAAAGCGTACTTCAATGGCATTCACAGGAGGGGAGAAGATGTGTAAGGTCATTTCGCAGGGCACATGTTTAAAGATTTTTCAAGAAGAGCAGAGCAAGGTCTTTCTTCTGGGGAGGGAGCGGCTTTTTTTTTTTTTTTTTTTAGCTGCAGCTTTTATTGTCAATATGTATTTTTAATAAAAGGGAAGCAATAGAAGCGGTAGCAGGTGACACAGCCCACTGCTGTTCAGCTGCTGACATTTATAAGACAATGCCAGTGTCTTTTCAAAACAGATGCTTGCTTGCCACTGCTGTATCGATGTACACATTTATTTTATAACCAACAGCAGCAAGATGAAAATGATAATGCATGAAGAAATCCCAGAGGCACAGCCCAGCGGTTTTGCGATGCAGCCTCTTTGCCTTTGGCATCATCAGGAGGCTAATGGTCCTGGATAAGTCAGTATGAAACAGCACGGGCTTCTCTCATACATGCTCTGTGTTTGCTCCTTTTTCCTGTTTCTGGTGACACCAGCTGTGTATATCTTAATCATCGCAGTGCGTTTACATTTCTTTCTCAATTATCAACAAACAAACCTGGGCAGTTACATGGCAGGTGATGGCTGGGGAGCACTGGTCAGCTGTGAGGTTGTGTAATGTGGTGGGCACCAGAGAAGCGAAAAATAAGTCTAGTACAGGTTGTGAAAGAGGAGAGGTAACCTTCCAAATAGCACGTTGGAGCAGAATAAATGTAGTGCACAGGATCAATATAGACGGGGGGGGCAAAAGAATGGCGGGTGCCAATCTGCAGGCTTCAGCCCTCGCGTCACCAGCTCAGACCCCAGGTCTTTGCTGGGGGAGCATTTAGGTGCCATGGGACTCACTCTGAAAGCCCCATGTGTAAGGGCTTCCCTTAGCTGGCTCTTGGGTGCCTCCTGGGTCGAGGAGGAGCAGGAAGAGTGGTTGTGCTGGGTTAGAGCCCAGCCCTGCAAATCAGCTCTCCATCAAGCATTTTTGGTCATGTAAGAATAGTCCCTGTGGCAGCAAGCTGACCTTCACTCCAGGAGGAAAGCTTATTCCTGGGGCACATCTCGTAGGATGCTCCTTACTGCAAGGAAATCAATACGGCAATATTATGATAATGTTATACACAAGCTTTTATTTCTGGATGAAGAATGAAAATAAAGAATATGCTGTATCTATTGATTCTTTGAATTTACGTATTTGGATATATATGTTTGATGTCTGCCTTCTGTATGCAGCTGTTTGCCAAACGTGACAGGATTTGTTTTTTAAACCTGGGGGCGAGTTCTGCCCTGTGCATTTAAAATAAGATTTCTCTGAATTATTGAATATGTCAATAAATAAAGCAGAGGAAGCAAGCAGGGAAAAACCCAGAGGTCCTTGGTGAAAGGAAGTTGTAGACACTGGTAATAGGCTCTCACAGCAGTAAAAAGAGGGAGGAAAAGGGCAACTTAAAAAAATGGAAGGGACAAAGAGTCGAATTGGGTATCTCTGCTTTGGTTTTCTCTGGGTTTGATGGTGATTACTGGCTTGGCCCTGGACTGCATCTGTTAATTTAATTCCACCTCATGGTAGAGGGTTAAGAGAACATTTAAATGAATGCTGCAGTGAAGGGAGGACAGGTGCCTGAGATATGTGGGTGTCGCAGATGTCTGCAGGATGGGGGAGATGGGCTGTGGGCTGGCGAAGCCCCGGAGGAGCTGCTAGTGCCCAGGCACAAGGTGGGACAGTGCTGGGGGAAGCCAAGAGACTGGTGAGGAGGAGGGGGCATATGTACGGCCAGTGACAGGGCTGGGGGCTGCCTGCAAGCACCTCCACCCCGACCCCACTGCCCTGCCAGCTTTGGGGGGGGGAGCTGATGAATAAAACATCGTGTTTTACGGAACATGTGTCATCCCGGCTCCAACATTATAAAGTCCCTTACTCTCCTCTCAAGAGATCTTGCATGAGCAACCATTTAAATGAGTGTTACATTATTTACAAGTTGCACTATTATTAAATTAATGTTACATTCATTGGGGCTTTTGTTTTGTTTTGTTTTCAAGGCAGAGCTGTAATTTGAGCAACATATTCATCAAGTCTGAAATGGTAGCTCCAATTACTTTAACATTCATTTGCCCATTCAGCTTCCTCTGCATCTGCTGGTTTTCTCCCCATGACAGCGTGTCAGAGCCGGGGACGCGTTTGTGCTGCTTGGCAGCGAAACCACCACGAGACAGGCAATGGGACACATTTGATCCTGATGTAGCCAAGGGTGGGTCTTTGCAACCAAGACACAAGTTGCAAAGGTAGCACATCCCCGTGTGAGAATTTCCTTCCTCCACTGGCAAACCCCTCCCAGCATCAAACCATGTAAAGTCAGGGCTAGCAACTTCTTAAATTCAGGCAGGGTAGTGAAAAAAAGCCCTATTGATTTGCTGGCATGTGAGCCTCAGTACGGCAGTCATGTGCATGTGTTGTAGCAGTGCTCGTCGAAGTGAGCATGGGCTAATTGGTTAAAATCTGAAAGGATGCTCTTGAGTGCTGGGTAAGTAACCATAGCAAAGCATCAGCCATTCAGCAAGTGCTGAAAATGAGACAGAATAGCTAAAAAAAAGAGAAATTTCATTATTTATTTTAATGCTGGAAGTGTAAGCTTTCCTGACGTGATCATAAAATCATATCATTTATTAATGTTTCTTGCTTTGAGGCTGCATCCTGTACCATCCCCAGCCTCCTGCCATTCCTGCCATCTTCAGCCTGGTCCCACAGCTGTGCCTGGCGAGGTGGCTGCCTATGCTGCTGTCCATCCCACGGTGGGTGCCAGGGCTCCCCTCTGCCCAGCCACGGGCTCTCATAAGGTGGTGAGGGTGAAGGAGTGGGCTTTTTAAAAAAATAATCAGTAACTGGTTTCTTTTTCCTTTGCTTTCTCAGCCAGTGAGATTCACTCAAGCTTTTCCCTGCAACCACAAGAGCTAATGACATGCTTTAGGTATTTTATTTTATTCTATTTTATTTTATTTTATTCTAATTTATTTTATTCTATTCTATTTTATTTTATTTTATTTCATTTCTCAGATGAGACTGGATGATCTTGTATGATTTTTTACCTGCAAAACTAGAGCCTCTGGGGTAGGCACAACCCTGTGTGAGGAGATGGCCCTGATGTGTGAGCATCCCTGTAGGATGCTGATGTCTGTGTGATGAGGTCTGTGAGTTGTCAGGGACCCCGATTTCATGCCTTCCCTGGCGCACCCCTCGGGGTTCCTCTGCTGCTGCAGCAGTGCAGGAGCTGTGGGGCTGCGTTTCTTCAGGGACCAGCTGGAGCATCAGTAGGGTGCATGGCTGCGGGGGGGCAGTGGGGGAGGCAGGATGGTGTCTCTCGGAAAGATAATGAAATGTGGCCCCGGAAAGACCCTCAGCGACAGCTCCTCGGATGTGCCTGGGCTCTGTTCATTAATCTGTGATAATTAGACTTATTTGCAGAGGTTAACAGCGGTGGCACATGGTAATTAACCACTCATTCCCCGCCAAACAGCTCGTAAAGCTTCTCACATGCCATGGGTCCGGCTGCAGGTAGTTACGGTGCTGGTGGGTCCCAGCGCTGGGAGGTCAGGGACTCCCTCCCAGGGAGAGGTGTCCCCCAAACACCCTGTCTGTCCCGGACCTGCTGCAGGACGGGGCAGGCGGAAAACAAATTAGTAACCCCTCCGCTGCTTGCCCCTCTCCCCTCCCACCCTGCCTTGCCAGCCAGCTGGGGACTCTCGTTTCCCCGGGGCAGGGGCAATATTGCCCCAGCACCTGCGGGGCTGCTGCTGTGGGCAGGTATTTTGGCAGGGCAGGTGGGAAGGGACCAGTGTGCCCCAGGGTTTTGCAGGGCATTGGCTGTGGCGTTAGAGCCACCGAGCACCAGCCCCGCAGCGGGTCCTGCCAGCCAATGTCAGTGGAGCTGTGCTCAGCTTGCCCAGCGTAGGGGTTAGGGAAGATGGAGCAATGGATGGATTTCGGACAAGATCCCCCCCCCCTCCCTTTTCATCCCTTCTCCCCCTCTCTACCCCCACACCCCCTCAGCGAAACCAAGCTAATTAGTCAAATAGATGAAGTTAGGCCAGGCGGGGAGAAGCCCCGTTGCGTGTCCTATATTAGTAACTCACGTGGGAGTAGCCAGATTGGAAGGAGATTGAAAGGGAAAATTGTAGGTGTATGTCGGAAGATAAGTGGGCTAAGCCTTTCCCCCAGCCCTGCGCGCCTGGCTTCCAACACGAAAATGATGTCATTCTTCTCCGTGGCCGGCCAGCCGCCCCGCATCAGCCCCCCGCAGCGTGACGGCCAGCGGGATGCTGCTCGGGGTGTTTCAGCCCTGTGAATAAATGATGAGCCGCTGGTGGGAGGGAGGCAGGGCAAGCACCTCGGGATGCATTAAAGCAATTAGCTGGGAGCGAGGAGGGAGCAGCACTGGTTTTAGCCCCTGAAAAGTTGCACCAGCGGCTGCGCAGGGGGACGCGCAGGCAGAGGGGCAGCCAGGGACAGGGGTTGCAATAGGTGCCGGTTACATCCCTGTTTCTTGGGCTGCCTGCCCCAGCTGCTGTGGGGAGTGAGGGCTTCATCCTGCTCCTGCCTGCCCAGCCCCAGCCGCTGCCACCCCCACCTCAGGCGGAAGCGATCTGCTTGCCAAAATACAGCCGTGGTCTCTGTGGGCTGAGTTGCTTTGGAGGTCGCAAGCCCTGAATCTTCCCACCCTTACATGGGGTTTATCACAGGCAGCTTCCCAGAAAGCTGCTGCGTGCCAGCACGAGCCCTTCTGCCTCGGCCATTAGAAATCCTTCCTGCTGCCCGGACCTGGAGTCTAGTCCCATCCCAGAGGTCAGTGCACCAGGGTGCCCAAATGTTCTGAGGACTTTTGGAGTGGGCATCGCAAAAACGCATGTGGTGGCTCTGCAGCACGTCCATTAGAAAACGTCTTAAACAAAGAAGCACACCTTCTGCTGCAGCAGGCAGCAGCATGGGGGGTGATTTTCTGGCTCACAAATTTAAGGCAAAGTCAAGTATTTGGGGGCCCCATGCGGTGGTTTCTGTGCCGGTGGCAGACCCCTGCAGCGAGGAGAGGCACCGTGCTGGCTGGCAGAGCACTGTCCTGCCACTCCAGTGGAAGCAGTGGGTATTTGCAATTAGTGCCTTCACCCTGGCCTCTGGCGTTTGCTTCAGTTATCAATCAGGCGAGTGCAGCCGGTGGCTGGGGAACCTGCAAGACCTGAATCATCCCCACGGAGATCTTCAGCCTTTGCCAGAGGCAGGTGCAGAGCAAGGCTGCGTACAGTGCCATGGCTTCGGGAGGGCACGGGCTGCTCGCTCTGCCTGGCATGCCGGCAGCTGCCTGTCCCACTTGCTGGCTGGCGCTGGCAGTTTTTGGTTCCCAGAGCGATGGCAAATGAGGTGACAAGTCCAGTCCTTGGCTCTGTCAAACCTACTTTCCTGCCCTACTTTTATTTCACTCTGCAGTGGTGGAGCAATGCCCAGTGTGTGCCCTGAGCTGGTGGCACTGCTGCATGCAGGATGGCTCTGCTCCAGTTGACTGGGAGGGCACCTCCGCAGCAAAAGCTTCCAGGGGAAAAAAAACGACGAACAAACCACGGGAAGGAAAAAAAAATGAGTGGAGCAAAGAGCATCTCCTGCTCACACTGTGCAGCCAGCAGCGCCTGTCTGCCCTTGTGAGACCCACCAGCCCTGCTGTTAAGGGCAAAACACAGCTGTGAGCCAAGGTGAGGGGACTGAAGGGATGGCAGGCAAAGGAGGGGCTGCCCTGGTTGTTCCCATCACTGCATTAGTTGCTGTTGCCTTCAGCTTCAGGGTAAAAGCCAGGCAAAGGTGCTGTCACCATTCCCAGCGTTTTTTCCTCCCAGGTCAAAAGTGTTTAGCTGGGGGGGCAGTGAACCATGGCTTCACTGAAGTCCGTCTCTCTTTGTATGGCCGTGTCTCCTTGGTGGTGCTGGGGAGCACCAAAGGCGGTGCCTGGTCGGCTCCCAGCCCTGGAAAGAGAAAGCAGTGGTGAGGGGAAACACGTCTGCTGCCGACCTCTACCTTCACAAAGAAATGTTTCCTTGCACCTGGGAAAAATTGCGTTGGGAAAAATGTCTTTGCTTTTGACTCCAAGGCTGGTTTTGCTGGTGTGTGGCCCCCCACCTCTCCCTCTCTTCTCTTTTCCTCAGCCCACTTTGCCAGTTTGCTCTCGTGCTTCCCCGCAGCTGTCCCTCACAGCTTTTCTGTCTGCCTGCTCTTCTTGCCCTAGGACATCTTCATAGTCACAACCTGGCGCCTTTGCTGCACCAGCTCCTGCTTGAATCTCTTGGGCAGCGTCAGTGTTCACGCTGCCTGCATGTCTGTGGTTTGCATGTTCTGTTTATCATTTCAGCTCTTTGGGGTGTCAGATGAGTTCATCGACTTCTTCATCCCAAGTGACGAGACACAAGAACCTCCATGGGTCTAACACACAGCTTTGCTGGTGCACAGGCTTTCCAGTTCACAGGGTATGCTGTTGCGTCCAGAAATTAAGAGCAAAAAATCCTTCTGAATTAGGCTGAAACAAACACTAGCTAGATTTCCCCTCAACTGGAAGAATGTCATGACTGAATCTGGGAGGCTCCTCAAATCCTGGCTCTGGGCAGACCCACCAGGAGCCCAGGCATGTCCTTGTGGATCCTTTTTTTTTGGTTCAGTGACAGTTCATTGAACAGGAGATGAAACATTTCAGGCTGGTATTTGTCAGTGAATTTCTGACTAGCTGCAAAAATGAATGCTTGCATCTGAAGGAAAAACATAGACAGGCGCATCTGTAGTGATGGGAATAAGCATTTGGTCAGGAGGACAGTTCTCTCCCAGCTTGCTGGCAGTGCTTGGGGTTCCTGTGGTCCAGGATCTCCTCTTACCACCTGTCTCAGCAAAAAAAAAGACAATGCAGATCCCAGCACACACAGCCCAAATGCAAGGCCAAAGTGCTGTGCTAGTGGTGGCTCACCAGAAAGGGGCACGTGCTGATGCCTTAGCTGCATCCCTCCAGCTTGAGGGTCTCCATTCAGATGCTGCTCCGGTGTGGCATGGATCCGTCTGCAGGCTCTCAAGGGCTTTGTTTGGGTACCGCAGCTCTGCTGCTGCTGTAAAGCTCTGCTGCTCCGTAGCAGCCAGTGCTGCTGTATTTTAGTAGTAGTTTGGATGAGGGTGACTTTGCATGGGGGTGGCACTATGGGACAGCCTAGCGCCTTACTATAGCAGCAAGAAAGTTTGCAGAAGGACTCTGGGAATGATGCCAAATGATAAAAACACAGTTTGAGGGTTAACTGGAGACCTTCCTCTGAGCCGCACTTCACCCCCTTCCTGGAGCCCATCTACACATCCACACAGGCATGCTCAGCACGCACAGAGGGCAGACGTGTTTCTGGAAGTGTTACTGGTGACCTCAGTTTTCTGAGGTCTGAACACATAACAGAACATTTGCATTTTTTATATATTTTTTTTTTATCAGAGGCAAGTGGACCATGAGAGCCATAGTAACTACACCAGAACAGGAAAGGAGAGGCTTAGCAGCACGAGTGCTGACAATCCAAACCCATCTTCTGAGCCACAGTTCTAAGGAGTGATTTTCTGTAAAAAGGCAGAAATAATGCCAAACAAAACCTGTTCCTTTGTGAGGCCCACAGAATGAAAATGAGTCCAGTGTTTCAATTTTTATTTCATGAAAACAGTTTCCCCATTTTCCAACCTGCCATTGCAAAAGGATTTGCCATTAGTAACAGAAGAAGCTTCACATCTGGTCAGGGTTTCACCATCAGACAAAGGGGAGGACGTCAGCGAGGCATTAAATGTAGATAATGGATTATCAACAGGGAGAACAGACCTTCAGGGGGTGGGTGTGGGGAGGGATGAGGGGATGGGGCATAATGAGGCACAAAGGCAGCAAAGTGAGACATCTGGGAGGGCTGCGAGTAGCTCTAGGGGGGCTCCTGCTCCCTCCTTGGGTGGCTGTAGCTGATCCCCCGATGCCTCCCAGACACAGCAGTCAGGAGGGAAATCAAATATTAACTGGCTCCTGCTCCCAACCTGTGTGAGGAAGAAGATGAGTGAAGCAAGAGGGAGACCGGTGGAGCCAGAACAGTAGGAAGCCATGCAGAACCCAAACACTAAATTATTAGTGAGCACGAGTAGCAAAGCTCTCAAAGGCAGCTTTGACAGAGACACTAGCAAAATCGCCAGGGTAAGGAAGAACCTTTCTTAAAATTAGTGTAAGACCCAAGAAGCAGCTTTGGTGGATTCGGAGAGCAGCCCTGGGACAGAAGCCGGTGAGCAGGAAGGAGCCGGGAGACAATGAAATGCCTGGAAGCAGCAGCAGGGAGACTTGGCGGAGATGAACAAATCCAGGGAGGAGGAAGATTAGCAGTTAATTACACTGCCGTCCTGCCCAGGACCCTCCAGCCCGGAGCAGGACCCCGGGCAGGTGGCAAGCCCAGAGCCGAAGCCGGCAGCCTGGGCAGTGTGTGCTGGGAACCCGTGCCCAGATGAGCTCTGCCGCTGGCAAGCGCCGGTTCACGCGGGGTGCCTGGAGCAGCGGGGCTGGAGCCTCAGCAAGGCTCTGCCTGTCCCCGGGCATGGGGAGCATGCCTGAAGCGCAGCTCCGAGCGCCTGTCCTGGCTGGATCCTGTCTTTGGATGGGCATCTCATGCCCCCCTGCCCCCTTCCCCTGCCATCGTGCCCTCCTTCCCAGGGGAAGACAGCCAGGGCAGAGGGGCGGCACGGGCCCCTTGCACACTGCGGCTGGCATGGTCTCTGCCCAGGTGATGGGGGACCGGGGTGCTCTGAGCCCCAGCACCTCGGGACTGGGGGACAGGCAGTCCTGCTGCTTGGGGACAGCAAAAGTGAGCACTGGGAATATGGACACACGCCTCTTTGGGGATGCTGCCTTGCTGGGAGAGGAGTGCTCCCTTCCCATGGACCTGGTGCTGGGCTCCCCGCTGCAGCCTGGGGCCCTTCCCAGACACCCGCTGCCCCTCTGGCAGCCCAGGGGACTGGCTGGTGGCCCGATGGCCCCGGGAGCCTCTGGGTGAGGGAGAGCCCGGAGAGGCCCCTGTATAAACCAAAAATGGGAGAGCAGGAGCCGGAGGCAGGATCCCCAGGGCACAGGGAGGGCAAGCTGGGGAGGAGACGTGATGGGCCATGAAGGAATTGCTTTTATTCTGCAGACCTTCACCTTGTCTCTGACGGTGCAGTAAGGACCCAGCCTGGGAGGGAGATGCTGAGATGCCCAAAAGGGAGGGGAGACCCCCTGGGACAACCTGAACTCCTGGTTATTTGGCATTTGCAGTATTGCCTTTGAGACATCTTTGGGATGATGGGGTTTTGTGATCAGTCTCTCCAGCTTCTCCCACAGCACAAATGTCAACCAGAACTGGTCCCCTCAGTCCCCAGGTGTCCACAGATCCTGGTAGCAATAACATTGTCCCCTCAGGAAACCTTGCTGGGAAGGAAGATGTGAAAGGATGATGGGTGTTGCTTGAGGAGCTGAGTAGAGGAAGCCCCATCTTCCCATGCAACAGCTGGGGCTCTCAGGCCAGGGAGCACAGCAGGGCCGCTGCCCACACCAGGAGCCCTGAGGTCTCAGGGGCAACAAGGTGGATGGGACCAGCCAGCCAAAGTGAGTGGATCTGGTTGAGCTGTATCCCTGGAGGGCCCTGCCGGGGCCACTGTGGACCTGCACCCCGCTCCATCCTCACTGCCGTCAGCAGAAGCAGCATGGTTTAAAAGCAGCTTTGGCTTCGCCTCCTCTGAAAGATGGGCCCTGGTCCAAATCCTACTGACGTCAAGAGGAGCCTGGCCCCGGCAGAGACTGCTTAAGATGGTTTTGGTCTGGTGAGAGCTCATCAGTCATACCAGAGCTCCAGAAACCCCAAACAAAGAGTGGCTCAGCCCTAAGTATTTTTATGGCCCCGTTGCTATAGTGTCCAGGAACCTCAGTCTTTAAACACAGCCATTGTCACAGCAGCCTGGAGAGAAAGGGATGCATGTCTGGGTCCCAGGCAGGGAAATGGAGGCACAGGGCCCAAAAATCAGTTGTCTGTGGCTGAAGGGAAGGAGAGCTCATGGGCTGTGAGCCTCCCAGGGTGCAGGGCAGGCCAGTACCTCCCAGCCTTCGCCTCCCCTGTGCTTGCAAGTGTTGACAAAGGGCCAGCATCTGAGTCTGTCGTATTGCTGAAGGCCACTTTGGCGTCTGTCTGGCCCTTGCATGGACATAGTGATGCCCACAGCTGGGCAGTGCCATGGGATGGGGCAGAAAGGCGGGAGCCATCACTGTGCTTGCGGGAGGACAGAGGCACGGGGGGGGGGGGGGGAGCAGCAGCCTGTAAATAAGCTATGGCAGCAGCTTACCAGGTCTGGAGGCTTTTTTTGGAGAAGGCCCAAACATATTGCTTTCAACATGGGGCATGCAGCGCGCACAGAAGGGAGTCTGCCTGACCAGGGCAAGACGGGTGGCTGGAGGACACAGGGAAGGGAACCATGGGCAGCAACAGGAGCTACCGTGAGGATCAGGCTGTCTTATCTTGCAGAGATTGGGCTCGCAATGCTAATGCTTTTGGTACCTTTCCAGCGGCGTAGGAAACAGAGGGACTTGCAGAGCGTCCGGCGGCCGTGACTCAGCAGAGGCAGAGCTGCAGCAGCGTCCCCAGCCCTGCGCCACTGCCCTCCTGCCTGCCAGCCCCTGGCACGCTCCACCCTGAGCCAAGGGCTGCAGGAGCCTTGGCCCAGCAGCACGGACTGGAAAAGGCAGGGGCATGACAAGGAAAACCTCAATGCGTTGGAGAGTGGTGTCAGCCCCATGGGGAGTGGTCTTCTATTAGTGGTTAAATTCCCTGAGTGTTTTTTACTGTCAGCTGTATAGGCACATGCCCGGGGTCAGCAATGACCCCAGCTGTTAACAGTGACTCTGGAAATAAGGAGGAGAGGGGTGGGGGTGTCCGTGCAGAGGTGACAGGGATGCAGCTCCAAAGACATGCACACAGATTGAGACAAAAGCTGGCACAAAGATGTACAGGCTTCGCAGCAGTGGACTCCCATAGGGGGACAAGCACGAATCCTGCCCCAAAATGGGATGCAGGGGGTGGCTGTGCTGAGGAAGGGATGTGTTCACGGGGGGACAGCACTCACCTTCGCCCACAGCTTGTGGAAGAGCAAAGAGCCCTGTGCAGCCAGGGCAGCCTGGGGGCACCTGGGGCCTGGGACTGGGGTTTCCCTATTTAGATTGCTGTCTTGTAGGTATCTTTTCTGTATGACAAAAGTCCTGGAAGGGGAAAAGCTGTTTTCCTAAAATATATTTCCTAAAAGATTTTTCCTGTTTGCTGTTTTAGCTGATGGACGTGATAGTCTATGTTTTGCAGAAGCAGATGGAGGATGAGGCCACAGAAAGTATACCATAGCAGGGGGAATGATGCTGAGGCTTTAGTAAGGGCTTTTTATCTAAAATGTCAGTTGGTCATTGAAATTAAGTAATGTTAATAACAAAACAAACAGAAACACTGGACAGCAAACAGCCTGCTCCAGTCACCTCTCAGCAGCTCAGCTCACATCATTATCATTTCTGTAACCGCACCATATGCGAGTCCTTTTGCCTCCCCAGAGTCTTGAGGTAGAGCAAGGATCCACATTTCCAATGCCAAAAAGTAGCTTTATAAAAATACCTACTTCCAGGTCTTTTTATTCAGCACAGGGAAGCAAACACTGGGCATGAGCCCAAATTGTGCTTTCCTTTGTGGGTCTCCTTTAAGAATTGAACAAATGGAGGATCTCAGCATTAAAATAGAATATGACTGGAAACTTCATCAGCGACCAAACTCCCTTTGGCATGCCTCTGGCCCTCCCTGACAGCTCTGCTCCCTGGGATGCAGAAAACCTGGAGCTTCATAAAGTGATATTGTCTGGGAATCTGCACCGGCTCCTGGGAGAGGGGTCCAGGCATCCGCTCATCGTGCCGGATGCGCTGCTCTGCTGAGATATGCCCTGACCTTTACGGTGCCGGGCCTTTGGGGGTTAGGAAAATCCTGGCCTGGCTGAGAGAAAATCCTTGCACAGAAATAAGCTTTGCAAAGACACCCCCCTTGCTGCGGAACTCCTGCACCAGGCGGTGCCCCCACAGCAGGCATAGCCACTGGGGGAAAGCAGGGATGGGGAGAGGGCTCTGGGGAAGGGGTGTGCAACAAGACAACAGCCTTCCCACCCCCCACCCCCTTTCCTATCAGTGATGGGGAAAATCTACTGATGACCTCTGGGGCTGCTGTGAGCCTGCTGGGCACCTGTGCCTGCCAGCGGTTCAGCAAGCAGGGCAGCAGGCAGCTCCCTCTGCGCGCCGCCTGCTCTCTGAAACTGAAATTTGCTGAAACAGCTCCTCGCCCGTGTCTCGCCAGGCACTGGAGGCTGAGCTCAGACTGAGCAGCCGCTTGGAGGGCAAGGAAAACCCAAACCATCCCCATGGTGCAGTTGGGACCAGCGGGGCTGCCCAGGCATCTTATGGCTGGTGCCAGCAGGTGTGGTCTGTAGTGGTTTAATTCCAGCTGGGTACTAAGTACCAGCCACTCACTCACTCCTCCCCTCCTCTGGGGGGACCGGGAGAAAAATGGGGAAAAAAGGTAAAACCCATGGGTTGAGATAAGAACAGTTTGATAATTGAAATAGAGTAAAATATTATAATAATAAGGATAATAATAATAATAACAATAATAATTAAAATAATAATAATAATTGTAGTAGTAGTAGCAGTAACAGTAGTAGTAGTAGTGGTAGTAGTAATGAAAAGGGAGGTAATGAAGAGGGAGAGAGGGATAAAACCCAAGAAAAACAAAAGAGCACAATACAATTGCTCACCACACACTGACCGATGCCCAGCCAGTCCCCGAGCAGCCGTCAGCCCCTCCTGGCCAGCTGCCCCCACATTATATACTGAGCATGACGTTCTGTGGTGTGGAATATCCCTGTGGCTAGTTGGGGCCAGCTGTCCTGGCTCTGCCTCCCTCCCAGCTCCTTGTGCACCTCCTCACTGGCAGAGCACGGGGAACTGAAAAGTCCTTGACTTAAGGTAAGCCCTACTTAGCCACAACTAAAAAATCAGTGTGTTATCAACATTATTCACATACTAAATGCAAAACACAGCATTGTACCAGCTACTAAGAAGAAAATTAACTGTATCCCAGTCAAAACCGGGACATGGTCCCTCCCTAGTGCCACATCTCATCCCTTCATGTCAAGGATGCGGTTTTTTTCTTGCAATATTTCAAGCCACATCATTGCAAACTGGGACAGCAGGGCTGTTTCTCACAGCAGGAATTGGGGAGAGAGACCTATTGCCTCCCAGCAGATGGTGGTGGGAAATGGTCCTCGGGCAATGGCCCTTCAGGCACCTGTGGAAAGGTGCTCAGTGGCCTGAGCCCACCTCTCAGCTTTTGCTACCTTCTTCATCTTGTGCTGTGGTAGCAACCAGAGCCCTCAGCTTAAATCCCAGCAGGTAGGTTGACAGCATCCTGCAGGCTGGACGAAGCTGGGCAGTGAGAGGAGAGAGACCTGCCTGGTGCTCTGGCTCACTGGGCATCAGCCCTGCTGCCACCCCCCCCCGCCATGCACTCCTGTATC
Organism: Falco rusticolus; assembly: GCF_015220075.1. Taxonomy (NCBI): domain Eukaryota; kingdom Metazoa; phylum Chordata; class Aves; order Falconiformes; family Falconidae; genus Falco; species Falco rusticolus. The sequence goes on from NC_051194.1 coordinate 51,310,960, forward strand.
CCCTCGCAGGTGGTGCAGGGGGGCCTTTCCTCGATTTCCTTGCTGACTTCTTCCCATACCCCCGACACCAGGGTCCCCTCCTCATTGACCACCCACTCCTCTTACCACCTCCTCCAGCTCTCGTTCCAGGGCTGGACAAACTGCACACCTCCTGCCCTTGCTCGCAGCTGCAGCTTCCCCCAGCGACTGCAGCACGCTCTCATCCAGAGCTCGTGTTAAATAAATCCTGGATGTATCCGGATTTATAACTTAATTGGCTGGTTGTAAAAAGTTATTTCCCTTTTCAGCCCTTGTGCAATAGGCTTGCCCCTCCTCTCCTCGTTTATCTATTACTATGAATATTTGATGGCAGACTGTAACGAGAAATTTAAATACCTAAATTTATTCCCTAGTACAGGCGCGCTGGCTGCCCTGCTGATGCCAGGGAGCTGCACGGCAGCCTGGGGCTCAGGAGGGTGGGGGACACTGTGCAGAGCTATGGGGGGCCAGGGAGCCCCCATGTGCCAGCACGGGCTGTGGGGTGAGACCCTGTGAAGGCACAATGGCTGGGCTTCGGGAAGGCTTGGTGAGGACAGGGGGTGGCACTGCTCCTGGGGTCACCCCTGCTGCTGCCCTCGCACCTTGGTGGCTTTTCCTTTCCTTCCTCTGCTATCCTGTCCCCCCGTGTGTCCCCATCCCTGCAGGGAGCGCACTTCTCACCTGTCACTCCACGGGGGCTTGAGGGGCTGATGGCATCATCCCCATACAGCAGGTCAGCCAGCGGAAAGGGAACGCATCCTGACGGTGTTTGCGTGAGGATATGGGGCTGTAGGAGAAAGGGAAGAGTCGCCTTATTTCTCACTTGGGCCAGCTGCCAACTCTGCAGATAGATGGCCACCATGGTCAAGGCTGTGGTCTTGCATCAGGGCTGGCTGCCTCCAAAACCTAATGTGAGCCACAAGAACGAAAGCTCCCGCTCCTCACTGGCTTGGCAACTTGTGTACCCAGATTTGCGTGGATGTTTTCTCCTGGCAGGTCCAGCCCACTCCGGCGTTGCCCATGTAACATGTCTCTCAGCAGTGCCACCACATTTTCTGCCTGTCCCCGCCAGGCACACGCTGAGCCCAGACAGCCCCTGTGGAGCGACACGAGCCCAGTCCCAAACCGAGCGCCTCGCATCACATGCACTGCACGTGGGAGCAGGTTTCGCTGAGATCTAAGAGCATCCAGCTGACTCCATCCAGATTCATTATCAGCACCTAGGAAAAAAATATCACATCTAATTGGTGGGAATTCAACTTGGTTTGGTTTTTTTTTTTTTCCCGTTCCTGGCTCCCTGCCAGGGGAGCAGAGCAAAGCCAGTCCTGCCTGCCCCTGTCCACGTAAACCTGCCCTTGCTCCTGCACCAGTCAGCGAAGACTTATTGGAGGGCATCAGAAGTACAGCGGTGCTTTACTACCATCCGTTACGCCTTTATTGCGAAGACAGAGCTAATAGCCAAAAGAAAGTGAGGAAAATGCCTTCTGGAGCGGTGCATCTTGCACACCCTGTACCACCCTTGAGTCGCTGCTGCCTGCCCTGAGCACCGCATGGAGGCTTCCAGGGCATAAATAATTCAAGAGCTGTGAAGAGGATTTCTCCCCCCCCCTTCCTCCCTTCCCTGGCTTATAACAAATGTTAATTTAATCAATTGGCAGTAAATCTGGCTGGTTGCTGACTCACGGCAGACGGTGCCCCTGCGGGCTGTAGCAGCAGCTTCCCTCCCTCCTTTGGAGACAGAACAATGCGGGAGACCGTTTCCTTGCTTTTCACCTTTTCCCTCTTTTCCTTCAGTTTGTACCAAACGGAGACAACTGCAAAATACACCCGAGGCTGCAGGTAGAGGTGCTGAGCTGGCAGGGGGTAGCTGGCTGGTGCATGGCCCTGGATGTACGTAATTTGGGGCTAATGAGGCCACAAGGCACGCGGGGCTCAAAGGTGCAGTGTTGGCAGCGCTGGCAATGCCAGTATTTACTGGCACCAAGGGGCTGTTGCAATGTCCGAAAGCCTGGCAGGTGACATTATCTGGGCAAACAGAGCAGCTTGCCATGCTGGTGACCCCGTGTTTCCATGCCGGAGAGAGCAGGACCCTGCTGGAGGTCTGTTGCCCACTGCCCCCGTCCCACTCCTCACCTTGCACAACCCCAGCCGGGCAGGTGGGAGCTGAGGGCACCAAGGCTCTTGGGAGCATGGGACAAGGAGCATTTCAGCAAGGGGACTGGTTTTAACAGGGGCATTACTTGCTGGCTGTCACCCGTGGTGCTGGTGCTGGTGCCTGCTGACCTGAATGTGGGTCTTACTCCGTGTCTGGTTGAGAAGGTCGTTTAGAAATGGGAATAGGGAGAGGGACAAACCTCCCTGGGATGGGCTTGGCATGAACATGCGGCTACCTAGGGCTGTTAGTCTCTTGGGCTGATGGAAAAAGAGGAAAGCGGCAAGGCAAAACTGTCTGGAAATAAATATAAAAGTTCCAATTACCGCTAAAACAAGTTTTTTGTACTTTTATCAATCTCCTGTGTAATTTGACCTGCGTAATAGTGGGACAAGGAGGATGCGATGACACCAAATTGGAAATTGTATGTTGAAATCTTTTCCTAAATGAAGATTGGTTTGCAATGAAATGGATTTTTTTTCTGCTTGAACATGTCCATTTTTGCTTACAAAAAAAATCAATGACAGCTTAAAAAAATTAAAACATTTCTTCGAAAGTTTAATGGGAGAGAAAAAAAAAAGAAAAGCCCTTCTATGATGAATGTACCATTTCCATCAGATAAAACCTATTAATATTAGCTAGAAAGCTTTTACTTAGCGGGTTAAAAAAAAATTACTCCAGTGGCCTTTTTTTGCTGAGATCAAGAGCAGTACGTTTAATATCTGTTACAGCCTCTGTCAGGAGACTGCCTCCTGCCTTGGCAGGGGATACGGTCAATTATCTAATAGGTAGGTAGCCCTGCCCACGGCAGAGCATCAGGCTGCTGCGGTGCTGCCAGGGCCAGGGGGATGAAAACAAGGGTGCTAGTGGTGTCCCTCCCTGGGTGCTGAAAAGGGGAGGCTGTCAGGGGTCCTGCCTGGGGATGCTGCTCCCACGGCATCGCCCTTGCTGCCTGCTTCCCCTCGAGCAGGACCAGGACCTGGTTTTGAAACATGCAGTGGAAACCAACTGCAGGCGGGAGCACCTGATGCTGGGATTTTCTGCAAAAATAAGGGGTGAACCACAAGCTCCCAGCATGGGGTTTGGCTTCAGATTTTAGATTAAGATTCCGGATACTGCTTTGGGTAGAGGAAAAAAACTTTATTCTTCATCCGTTGTTCTGTGTTTCCTCTCCCGCGCGTGCCAGGCACCTGCTCACCATTTTTTGCAGACTTGTTCCTAAAACCCATTTGCAGCTTCAGCCCAGGTTTGGTGTCTGGCACAGACTGCGCAGCAGAAACTTCGTCTCCTGGCCTTGGTTTTCCCTCTGTGCATTGGTTCTCATCTTCCTGGGAAAGAGATGGCATCTTTTATGTCTCGAGTGCCATCCAGTCCAGGACCAGCAGATAATTAGCAATGGAAAACAACACCACGACCATTCTTTCGATGTCACTTACCTTGAAATGGGAAGCGGACGGGGGCTGTGAACGAGCAGCACTTGCCGTGGAGAGTGCTCTTTCAATACATCGATTTCATATTGTGCAGCTCCCTGAATAGTGTGCAGGTTTTGCTCACAAAGCTTTGATTTGGCTAATCAGCAGGATTATCTGCTGTGGCATGTCTTGGGACTCTCAGAAATGAAAGGAATTATAAAAGTGTATTAATATATTACAACATGCATATGCCAGCAGCTCCTGCCCAGCACGGGCCCTGGCACCCACCACAGGGGATGCTGCCACGGCTCCCAGCACGCCCAGCATCTCCCTCCTTCCCTCGAAGGGTCCATGTCCACGCAGTGTTACTGTTGCTCTGTGCTGGAGTGAGGCTGCTGCTGTAATCCCATTTACTATCACCCTAAGCATCTTCCCAGCTGTAGGAGAAATGAATGCCCCTTCCTTGACGACCTCTGTGTCGGTGCCACCGAACCGAAGGGTAATGGGGAGGAATATCCGAACACTGGTTCTGTTCAGTTCTTTGATACAACTTGAACTTCTGCAACACCTCCACAGGGCACATCAGAGCAACATCATCCCAGTTTGTGCAACACCGGTGGGTTTTCCCTGCCCCTGTCCAGCCACTAATCATTAGCACCCAGTGGTTTGTTTTAAGAAGGCTCAGCTCTGGGCTTCAGAGCATGTTAATGCATTTTAAATTGCCCACCGCTTGGAGTTGGTTTCCATGTACTCCAGCGTGACAGTTTCCAGGGCAAGTGTCACCCGTTGCAGCAGCATGTCTTTTCTACCCCTACCTGTGGCCCTGGTGTTGTGAAGTAATTAATCCCTTCCCCATGGACACAAACCACTCTTGAGGCAAAGCACATGCATGGCGTGGCTTCTGTAAGATTTGAAAAACCTGTTTTTAAACCTGCTTGTAGAAATCTTGGATTTCTGCTAGACCACGATGCTCTGGAGGGGAGCCGCATGGCAATTAAAATGCTAGTGTTGTTCTGTTTCAATTAGAGGTCCTCTTAATTGCCAAGTCTTCAAGGTTTTTAAAGTAGCCTCTGGTGAAAGACTGCAGCAATGTGCAGAGATAGATTGTATTCACTTGTCATCTCACACGCCAACAACCGTCGGAACAGCTACTCCACTGCAACCACATCAGGCTATCACGGCTTGCTTCTTTATTTCTTTTGTCACTGTTGTTCATTACCAAAGAGCTCGGCTGCTGTTCAACAAAGCACTTAAGGCCTTCCTTCATTTGCAGTGAAGTCAATTCCCTTTTGCGGTGCTGCAGCACGTCTACATTAAGGATTTACGTGGAAAGCCCACCAGATCGTCACTTCTGTCGCTCCTCCCAGTCTAGGCAAGCTGGAAGCGATGCTGTACCTCCCAAAGAGCTGCAGAACAGGGCTGCGTAAAAAAAGTGTATATATTTCACACAAGTTCTCCAAAACATGCCTAATTAATTGATCTTGTACTTATTCAAAATTAGGATGAGCGCTTCCATACAGATTCTTATGTTTATTTGACTAGTTAGGGAACAGTATGATACTGTCATCCCAAACCTTGGTATGACTGTTGACCTTCTTTTCTTGGGGCATTCCCACTTGGAAAGGAAAGAGGTGCTGCGTTCCCATGCCCGCACATCCTCAGCACATCGTCTGCTGCTGCTTTTTTCCAGAGTCCTGCGTGGAGACAGCCAGGTGCTGTGTGCTGCCTGGCCTCTGCCGCACTGGCATCGCCAGTGGATGGCACCACCAGGGATGGCACCACCAGCGAACGGCTTCCCTGGCAGACGGCAGCCCTGGGGGAAACTCCATTTGGTGTGAGACTGAACAGGGGGACAAAGGGGAGACAAGCTGTGGGTAAATTACGGCAAGGTGCAGCAGTGAAACATGGTGCGCTTTGCTGCTGGCCCTGCTGCAGCTCCCAGCCTCAAGATGCCACGGCACATCCCTCAGCGGCACATGGGAAAGCCCATCCCGGTCAGGTCTGGTCCTTGCGCTGCTGCAGAGCCCTTTCCCGGCTGGAGTAGCTGCCTAAAGCACACCAGCACCCAGCACAGGCAGCTGCCCTACAATAACTTGGCTGCTCTCTTTCGTTTCAGTGATGCCTGTCAGCACCAGTCCCCTACCAGGAAAGTTTTGCCATCCCTGTTTATTAATATCAACCCACCCACGCCCCGCAAGCTCCTGCCCAGCCGGTGGGTCAGTGCCAAAGCAATGCGCTTCGGGGCAGGCTGTGCCTGTGCCCGGGCATCGCTGACTGGTCACCCCCCCATCGCCAGCTGGGGCAGGAGGGGTCTGGTGCCCGGTGGGGTGCAGCCCTCACCCCCACCCACGGCAGCCCCGGGGCATGGGGCAGCTTCCTGGGAATGTTCAGAGCCCGCAAACCAAAGCTTTGAGGCACTGGGGGAGGTGGCTTTTACCCCCATTAGTTATCTGCCAGCCTCCCCCTCCCTCTCATGGCTCTTTGTTCCGGCAGTGGTTGTACAACCCGTGTCAAACACCTCTGCTGACAATAACTGACTGCACGTCTCTTCATCTGGGCTGTGACAGGGGACAGAGTAAGGTACCCTGCTCTGGTGCTTTTGGTGGTGCCTCTATCCCACCGCCCCTCTGTGCGTCATTTCTAAAGGGGCACGCGTTGCCAGGGGATGCATGTTGGGGAGAAGAAGAGCTAGACTGGTCTGGGTGATCAGAGGAAAATTATTTCCATGTGCACAGAGGTTACTGCCTGCCTGGGAAGGGGATACAGAACGGAATCACTGCACGGATCCTTACAGCTTATGGCACGCAGAGAAAACCAGTGTGGGAGGAAGAGGAAGGAAGTTTGCAGAGATGAATTTTGGGAGGCTGATTTAAATAAATCCCACAGAAGGGTTTTCTCACAGGAAATATATTTATTAGATCAAGAAGGCAATAAACTGAGCAGATGATCCTTATCGAGGCTTCTGTGCTCAGGAGGAGCAGGGCCAAAGGCAGCCATGATGATAACACAGACGACCTCAGTGATGATTTGCTTTGAGTGAAGTGCTGAAGTTTCACATACTTCTCAGATGCCCTGTCATTCAGCCACTCTCCTTGCTAGAAAAAAGGTTAATTGATGCAAACCACATTTTTTTTACCAGCATGTGCCAAAGCAGCCAGTGTATTTTACGCACACAAAACAACAGCCAGGCTTTTGCGTGGCTTGAATTAGATGGATGACAAGAGCTACCAGGGGGAGTCAATTAAGCTGCAACCTTGGAGTCAAACTTGCAGATTTTGTAACAGTGCCTAGTAAATAATGGGTGCTTGCACATCTCCTTTCACTAAGAAGCACTAGCATATGTCTTTGAATATGTTCTCCTGGTAATTGCACAGGGAGCGTACACATTCGGTCCTGTTGTCTACTATGAATAATGCATGGTGAGGAGGGGGGAGCCAAAAGTGCCGAGCTGCTCGTTTTTAGATGGACTTTCTTAACATTATTATTTAGGTGTCACAGCCGTTCTCCTAAAGAATTGTTTGTCTCCTTTGTCACTGCAAAAGTGTGCTTATTTAGGAGGGGGGAACAAATAAGTGAACGGCAGAGTAAAGCTAATCTGAGATTATCCATGCAAATTGGCAGCTGAGATTCAGATGTGAAAATCTACGCCTGATAAAAATTACTAAGAGGATTTCTGCTGAATTTCGTTTTTCTCCTGACTTACTAATCCATGCTGGGGGAAAATCCTCCTGTCCAGTCTTGTTTAGGTTAAGTAACATTAATAATCTTAAACTGAGGACGGCAGGTATTGGGATCCATTTTAAGCGGGCGCTGCTGACTGCCGATGCGCCGCTCACAAAGCGGAGGCTTCGCTTCTCCCCGCGGTATTTCCCACATTCGCCTTAAATCAAAATGGTTAGTCAGCACAGCCGGGTCCTTTGCTTTCAACCTGCTGGGTTTTTTTTCTTAAAACTCCCACTCAAAAGGCAGAGTCAATTCAAAACCCAGGAAGCCTAAAGGCTAAGCAAGCTGCCCGGGGAAAATACAAAGAGTATGTGTTTGCAGGCTGAGGTTTGAATGTCTCGTAGGAGCCAGAGCTCCAGCTGTGTCTGGATTGTACCTTAGCAGTATTAACATGCAGTGGGAGCGGCTTTCGGAGATATTGCCGTGCCGGCTCTGCCCAGCACCAGCAGTCGTGGCAGTGAGGGTGCAGTGATGCCTCCCAGCCACGCAGGCAGTTTGGGTTGCCATTTCCAAGGAAAATTTGATGCCACTTTAAAATCCAGCTTGCTAATTAGGTATTTACTGTACACTGATTTGCATCGTACACAATATAATCTGAGAGTTACCTCCAGCAGCGACGGTTAAACTTGTGCGAATGCATTTAGAGCCGCTGAGGTAGATGTAGCACGTGTCGATGCTCATGCATCCAGTATGCAATCATTTGTCCCTTGTAACCACTTTTATCTGCATCGTTATAGCACGTGCAATACAAATTGCTTGCTTCAGTTCAGTTAAGCTAAAGTAGATTGTTACTTATTAATACAAAGAGCTTTTTTTTTCCTGCAATAAACCTGCTTGAAGCCTTCTGGGGATCCTGAACAGCATGTGCTGAGGTGCAGCTCCCAGTGGGGTTTCACTCAGGGCTTAGGATAAATACACACCACCAGCTGTGGCTCTCAAAACCTTGCTTAAGACAGCTCAGTGCGTAGGGATGCTGGACCAAAACCACCCTCCCTTGTAAAAGGACTGAGGATGCCGTGCATCTCTTGGTGTGCGCAGAGGACAGTCATATAAATGCTCCTTCTTGCAGGACCTGGTAGCAGGCCATGGAGGGAGGGGAAGGTGCTCACACCAAATGCCACTTGACCACCCAAGCAGGTTGGCCACAGGGCACCACGGGGCTGGGAGAGCTGCCCTGGTGTGGGGCCAGGAGCAAGGGCCAAGGCAGCCTCCCCGCATCACCACCAGGCCCCCTCAGATGTCCATCCCCACCATGTGGCACAGGGGCTGGAGAGGAGGGAAACTGCCATTTGTTTTTTCTTGTGCTTTTCAAAGGTTTTTTGGGTCTGCTTGCTTTTAATTTCATTAAAATCCCAGATACTTGGATACATTCCATGACTGACTGAAAAATGAGGGGGCTGGAAAGGATTATGTGAAAAAGTTGTCAACATATTCCTCTTCCCACACTCTGCTCTTCCCCCAAAGTGCCCTGAAAACTCCAAAAATGTCAATCAATAATAATTAGCCCATCAGACACGAGTGAGAAATTTCAGGCCTGGGAGCCACCAGGCTCTTCCCCCGCGAACGCCGTGGCGGCGCGCACGAAGCCGGCGGGTACCGCTGCCAGCCTCGCCGCCTTGCTGGCAGCGTGGGAGGATTTGGACGCGTCTACGGCCGCGGTGCCAGCTCTGGGCACTGACAGCCTTGGCAGCAGCAGCCATCTCCTCGGATGCTCGTGGCCTGCAGGGATGCGGAGGCTGCAGGGCAGCACAGATGTGTCCCCGGGGACCCGGGTTCCCATGGCAGGGACCTGCGGGGATGGGCTTGTGGCCAGGTGGATGGAGGAGGGTGGAAGCCCCCTTGCCCTGCATCTTGCTCCCCTGTGTGCCGGGGGATGTGGGGTATGTGGTCTGGTGGCAGCATTAGCATCCAGGCAAAGCTAAGGTCAGGAGCTGTCTTGCTTGGACAGACTGGAAATGTCAGGGCTGCGTCTCACCTGCTCCCCTAAGCGCAGCTGTTGATGCAGCAGTGGTTTTTAGTCCCACAAGACAGCTAGTTTTCAGGAAAAGCTTAGAAAGAGCTGCCAAGGCTTGTGCCAAAGACATCTGGGAGGGAAAGAGCATTTCTGTCCCCCCACTGGCGAGTGCAGACCCCACCACTCGCTATTAATCACACGTTGGTGGCACCTGGTTCCAGCACACTGCTTTTTTCTCTAAAGACATTCCCTCAAGCTAACAAATGCCATTTAGCTGGAGTGTTTCAGAGGCCTGAATGTACCCAGGAAAGTGTCCCTAGGCAGAGGGGCTCAGCTCTGCCAGAGGGAGCGGGTGGCACTCCGGGTTCAAAGTCTGCTCGACGTGTTTTAACATTTAGGTGCCTGGGAAAAGTCTGTGTTTTCTGTAGGAAAACTGCCATTTTATTATCACCCCTAGATTTATTAATGCACAAAAAAACGCCCAGCTCACAGGTTCAATTCTTACAACAGTCACCTTTTACCTGGCAGCAAACAGGTAAAACACCTTTAGTCTTCCTCCCTCATGGTGGGATTTCAGTAGACTTTGAACTCTTACGGTCACATTTACTTGCTCATATCTGGGGGGTGCTTTGCTCAGCTGCAAGGGGACCCAGGGCCTCCAGTTTCTGCTGGATGCCAGTAGCTAAAACTGCCCTGTCTTCCAAACAAAAGCTGGCAAGCACACACGTGAGCACACCCCTGCATGCAGCCACACTGCAAATGATGCAACCGATGCTGGAAATGCATCAGAGCCCCAGAGGGAGCTGCTGGCGACTGCTGCTCCCAGAGGCTGTCATCTCCGGCTTTCCGCAGCAGCAAGATGTCACGGTCGGATCACCATGCTTGGGAGAGTTGCAAAATCAGGACAAGCAGTGTAGCTAGTGGAGAAGCTGATATATTTCACTTCGAGGTCTCAGAGAAGGTTTTCATGAGTTTTTAATTATCCCTTGTTTTAATTATTGATCAGTGAGTCCCCCGGTGAAGCAAGATTGCCAAAAAGGGGGTTTCAGGACAGAGCAAAGGCCATCTGCATCTCTCTGGGAATTAGTTGCTCAAGGCACATCCAGTAGGGCTGTTCCCTGTGCACTACAACACAGGCCGTAGGGAAGGGAGCTCGGGTTCATTACTAAACACGCTGCAGACATCAGTCCATCAGGAGGGATGCCTTTAGCCTTCAGCTAATTCCCATCTCCTAGAACTATCTTTCATCAATATTCAGAGGCAAACATCGCTGCCTCCGACCCACGGCCAGCAGCAACCTCCCCTTCGCAGAACTCGGGTTACCTGAGCCCCAGCACTGGCACACACACCTTCCGCACCTTTGTCCCCTTCTTCTGCCACATCCCACTGCTCTCCTCGCACCTCCTCCCTCCCACCCATGTCTCCTTTGCTGCCCCTCTTTGCCACCGCAGAGCCCCATCCCCTGGTGCTCCCCCAGGCTGGCACCTGCCACGGCCGTGCAGACTTTGGTTTTGCAGGGAGATCAGCCCAGCTTGCCCACACGTATGCATGGAGGGAGAGGCAAAAAGCCCATCATCCACAGAAGTGCCATTGGTACCTGCCCCACCGGGGAACTGAGGCCATGGCTGCTCCATCCCCAGGGACACTGCCAGGGCTGTGCCAGGGCTGCTGGAGGGGTTGGGCACCACATGTAGCCACACATCTGCATCCACGATGCTGCCCAGAGCAGAGAGGAGCAGTTGCACAGCTGTGCCCAGCATACAGTGCTCTCAGGACAGACAGATGGGCAGATGGACCGGCACAGCATCCCAGAACCTTGTCCTGCAGGCTCTAAAGGCAGTGGGAGGGCTTGTGCTCTGGCAAGGGCAGAATGGCAAAACTGTCATATAACAGCCCATTTTGGCCATCACGTGGAAAGGTGGGAAAGAGGGGACAGAGTGAAGCCCTGGCTCGTTTATTCCCAACCCTGCCAAGCATCCCCATCCTCCCCTCCTCCAAGGCTGGTGCTGCCCCACAGGGTCTGCACCAACCGGTCCCACCCTGCGCCCTGGGGACGCTGGGCCACCACCCTGCCCTGCAGCTCCCCCCTGCAAACAGGGGGGCATGCGCTTCAGTTTAGCAGCATGAGGAGTCCCTCCGGGGCTAATTATAACTCCGAGGATTTTATCAACAATTAGCTCAGCACGGATGGTCACATATCTGCGCAGCACAAGCTTTTATTGTTGGCTGGACTGGTAATAATGCTGGCTACTAATGTTCCCCAGCACTTCCCATTACAAAACCTTGCTTTTGGTCACTCACAGTTCAGCAACCTGACCTTTTAACCATTTAGACAGAAATTCTCCATCCCAAGGATCTGTCTCCAAGGGTGGTTTTTTTATGTCTAGAAAGATTTAATTCAGGCTAAGAGAAAGACATTTCTGTGCTCATGGAAAGCCTGCTCTGGTTGTAGGGAGCTCTGGGCTTTCCCTGCTTTGGCTTTGGCAACCAGATACTTGCAAATGTGTTTTTTAGCCTATGTAGCCCACGTAACTCACTGCTGAGCAACCTCAGGGGTTGGAGGGACTCTGTTTTGTTTCCTGACAGGGCAGGAGGTGGTCATGTCACCGTGGCTTCTAGCTCATTGCTTCTCTCTGGAGCTGCCAGCACTTGAGGTTTGCTGCCATTAACTACCGTAATGCCCTGGGTACTTTTTTCCAGCACAGTCTATACTGAGAGAAGCTCAGCCCTGCGGCTCAGTGTTCGTATCTCGTATGTCTGTACACACTGCTAACACAGGAGGAAAAGCTGGCAAGGGTGCTGCCCTTGCAAGAGTAACAAGGCACAGCAGGAGTCGTGCAGCAAAGCCCAGAGGTGTTGGGGCAGAGTGGGCTCTGGTCCCTGGGTGATAGGACCAGTTGGGATGAGTGGGGTGATGGGACTGTGGGGATGAGGGGGCCTTGGGGAGAGGGGGCAGGATGAGCATTCCCGGGTGGATCACCTCCCCTGAAAGGTGTCAGGGAGGAAGAGGAGGGTTTGGGCTGAGTGGAGGTGAAGGGCAGTGCGTTTCTCAGCACTGCATCACTGCAGGCGCACCTCTGGAGTGCAAAGGGGTGAAGTTGTGGAGAAAACTGGGAAAGAAAGGAGAGAAGCTGATGGGGGAGAGTTAGCAAAGAATGAAAGGACAGGGTGGAGACATAGGGCTGGCAGGATGATTAGCACCATATGGCAGGTATCAATTATTTACCATTTATGTACAATAAAAAAATACACTTTAACGATGGGAAGAACACAAAACAAGCTCAATAGCAATTCAAAAGCATATGGAAATAAAATGTAGCAATTGAAGGGGTTGTAATAAATGTGCATCGTTGGTTGTAATGCCCCTGCAAGAATTACAAATGTTAAGCCGTAGTGAATTACACTTAAAAATAAATGTAACATAAAAAAGAAATTAGGTACACAAATAACTTTACATTCAGGCATTTATAAAAGAAAATCTGTTTGCAGCAGCTAATTAGAAAAGGGCTCTAATGAGCCTCACTTTACCTTAGAGACAAGGCTGAAATGTTAAACATGGATATAGGTATGGTGGGTGCCATTAAAAACTCAACTTCCCTAACTTTCCAGTGATTTCAGAAATTAGATATCTCTTTTCCAGAGATGGGAGCTGAAACTGTGATGCCGTTAAAGCTCCGCTGTGTCTGGAGAGGCCATCTGTACCTCTCTGCGGATGCCCGGATGCCGGCACCACCTTTCTTTAGTATTACTGCTATTACTCAGTCGCTGTACCAACCAATTATGACGGGTGGGAAAAGAGGTGACCACCTTAAGCTTGAAATGTGCAATCCTGGTGAAGATCCTGCATTGCTGTAAGCGGTATTTTTTTGGTTTGCTGTAGGATGGGTACCGCTGGAGCTGGAGTGAGCTTACTGCAGCGAGCAGTGCCAGCGCCACCAGAGCGATGCACTTCAGGTAAAGCAGCATGTCAGAAGCAAAAGAAGGAGGTCAAAACAGATTACTCATGTCTAGTGGATTCAAAACTTTCCATCAAAATATTATTAAAGTGATCGCTTCCCACAGAGCATTTGCTTTTCACTAAACTGCACTTTCCAGCAGTTGTAAAATGAACAGCAGTGCTCTTTGGTTGGCTCCCCCCACCCCACATTACTGGGAATGGCTTTGAAGTTCTCCACAAATAACATTTCACTGGGCATTGGCCTGGGGAACGTTCGGTTTTCACTTAAACTGCATTCCCCACCCACTCGTTTGCTAAGGAGCACTGGTAGCCACAGGAGCAATTGCCAGGAGTGGCCAGCCTCATGCCCTGCAGTTTCTGTTGTGGAAAATCATGTGGAAAGGGGAGAAATGTCCCACAGATGCCAGCAGGCAGGGTGATGGGCAGGGAGGCTGCTCCCAGCCTGTGGAAGCCTTGGTGGCAGTGGCAGGGCTGCAAAACACCAGCGTGGGCCACAACCCAGCCGCATGGATGGAGCACGGAGATGCCGCTTGTCCCAAAGTTCTTGCATTTGCTTCGCACGCCAGCATCGCTTCCATATTTTTAAATATTTAATCTTTGCAGCCCGGTTGCCATGGGAACCTTCACGCAGAAATCTGGACTTTGGGTTAATCAGAAGGATCCTTCCCACGGCTGGGCAGGAGCCAGATTTTCCCCTGGTGCGGTGCCACGCCAGCGCCGTCCCTCGCCGAAGGGGGTGAGCTCTGCCCCGCTCACGCCCAAGGGTGTTTTATTATCAGCCCCTAATGCACCGTCACGGAAGTCTGGAGAAATCCCCCCTTACACTCAAATAACTCCCGCGGGAAGTCATGGGCTGCCTCGGAGTACTTATTGTGGAAACAGCTCTTCTCCACGAGCAATCCAGGCAGCAGCTGTGACGCCCGGTCGGATGCCGTGGGCCAGCCCTGGTCCCCCTCACACAGTGCGCGGCTTTTAGTGCGCGGCGAGAGAGCTGGCCTGCCTGTCGCCCGTCGGGATTCTCGTTGTGGGCTGGAGCTGTTGTTTCCCTTGCTCATTTCAACACCTCTGCAAGCAGCGGAGAGAACACGGAATAAAGCACGCAGGTTATCAGCAGGGCTCAGCCTCTCTGATCTGGCCAGTATGCACCGGTGTGTGTGAAAAGACAAGCCCGCTTAGGAATTTCACAGTCCTTTCACAGACCACCCTTTTTTGTCTTCCTTTATTTTCTGGTTGGCAGTGGGGAGCATTTGGCGTGCTGCAAAGCACGAGCAGCCCCCCCTCATGCACTCTGGCCATTAGATGCTTCCTCGCTTTGAGCCCCCTCCTGCAGTCTCCCACTCCCACGTGACTCCCGTAGTTCATCCTCCAGCCAAGCTGCTGGAAACCACAGTCGGACCAAAGTATGGACTTCTCACCCTGTACAGCTGTCCCAGTTACTCCCAAAAAAGGTCATCAATCACAGGAGGTGTCCGAGAGCGAGCGATGCTGGCAGAAATGCAGCAGCGGCCACAGCCACAGTCAGCGGCACTGGGGGTGATGGAGCCCAGACCAGCGTTACGGAGTGTCCTACTGGTTGTGGTGGCTGGGACACGTGTTAGCCACATCGTCCCTGTGGCCTCACCCCAAGCTTTTTGTCTGGCATGGAGGAGTTCACATTACTAAGCACTAATTGGGAGCAAACTGGTGGCCCTTGCGCTGCTTTCACGGCCGCTTTCCCCTTGTGTCACTCCGGGGAAGCGAGGTGTCACCAGTAACCCCAGCTCCCAGCACCTGCCAGCAGCGGGGGGGAGGAGGGGGCTCCTCGCTCACGGCCAGTGCCGCTCCTTCCCTCTCTTCTATTTTTAGATGTCTCCTCCCACTCTTGTTTAAACATATTACCTAGATCCATAATATTTGCCAGCTGGGGGTAGTAATGCTGGATCCCAGGGTGCCTGCGGCATTTACACAAAATTAGGCAATGGAAGGAAACCGTCTCAGCAATTATGTGAGAGATGACGGTGAGCCAGAAAGAAAAATGTATGCGAAAGGTATGCTCTCCTGCCAACAAATTAGGGCTAAATTACAGAGTCTGGAATAAGTTAAATGTTGTATTACAAATTTAGTTTCAATTAACAAATTAAATAGGAAAACAAGCTCACCGCTTAGCAGCTCCCGCGTGAGGGGAGACATTCTGCAGTGATGACCTTTCCTCCTGTCACCCAACGCTACAGTTAAACAA
The DNA here is from genome assembly GCF_015220075.1 of Falco rusticolus. Lineage (NCBI taxonomy): Eukaryota > Metazoa > Chordata > Aves > Falconiformes > Falconidae > Falco > Falco rusticolus. The sequence continues at coordinate 51,326,395 of NC_051194.1, forward strand.
AAAAACCCAAATTAAAACCATATCCTCGGTGGCCACACTTTGCAGCCCTCTGCTCCGAGCAGGGGTGCCAGCACGGGCTGGCTGCGCGTGGGAGCCGCACGAGCCTCTTCCAGGTCTCCTACAGCCCTGCCTGCGCCTTGGCACGGGCTGGATGCCCCGTGGGCTCCGTGCCCCCCAGCCCGGGCCAAGCCCCCGCCGTGCCGGCTCTGCCCTGGCCGCCTGCGGGCACGCCAGCCGCGGGGCTGGGGCTGGGGCTGCGCGGTGGGTGCCGTGGCTCTTGGGGCAGGTCAGCCCTGCCGCAGCCCCTCCAACAGCATTTCAGCAAACAACCCACTGCTGACTGCCCTTTTTTATTACTTTACAGCACAGTTTTTCCTCAAATTTTATGGCATTTCATTAAAGCCGCCAGAAGGTGATACTGCCCCCTTTCCAGAAGTGAAATAAATTCAAGTTTTATCGCTTCTGGAAATGCTGGAACAGCTGTCAGGACATTTGATGGATTTTCTCAATTACAGGACTTGTGGAGCATTTTATACTTACATCCTCGCTGAAGTCTAATATACTGTACTAGATGTTTGTTCCCCCACCCCCACCCCTTATCTCTTTGCATCTCCCTCCCTAATAATGGTCAACTTGTTATTCTCCTCTTAATTCCCTTTTTTACTGTAACCTTTTTTCCTCCCTGATAATCATCTAGCATTTTCCTTCTTTATTTCCCAATAACACTTAACTTTTCTATAAAAGCAGGCAGTGACCCCAGAGCTGGCAAGTGCCTCTGTGGCAGCTTAATCAAAAGAGCATCCCCCCTCCACCCTGGCAGCTCTTGGGTTGGGATGAGTGAGGATGACCGACTTGCTGGGCTGCCCTGTGCCTTCTGGGCACAATTTCCTTGGAAATAAATTCCCTCTCTACCTCTTCCTTGATTTCGGAGCTTCCCAGTGTGGGCAGCATCCCACACGTAGGGATACATCCCTGTCCGCAGGTCCCTCTGTTAGGGCTGGGGCCATCTCCACCTTCTCCTCAAGACATCCCTGACAGATGAATATTCTTTACCCAGCTCTCCCAAGGGAGCCCTTCTCATCCGGGCTGCTCCAGGGACTGTTTTCCAAGTGGTCTATATGAAATAATTTCTCAGGTTCTTCTCCACCCCGTCGTGTACCTGACAGGCTGTATCAGCTCATGTGCCATCATGAACGCATCCCATATTGATGGAGGCATTTCTCTACATTGTGTCTTTCAGCAAGGATGCCCCACTGAGGCTCGGGGATTGTTGGAGAGACGTATTTTACCAGGGTGAAATTATCTCGGCTCACCAATAAAATGCATGAGGATGCCAAATTACAACTTTTCCTTCTTTCTGGCTGTAATCCGAAGGGGAGCGGCAGCTCCGCATCCACAGGTCCTTGAGACAGCCGGCAGTGCAGGGGTTTGGACAGGAGTGGCCCCGTACAGGCAGCCGCGTCCTACCCCCAAGGTGGGGAGAGGGCTGAGGGCAGCGGAGCCAAGCGCTGTTGAAAGAGGCTGCTGCTGCTTTGCACCACTTAAAATAAGGATTTTAAATCAGTGAGCTCCTCTAGGGCACAGGGAGAGGAAATCCTGCAGAAGTGAGAGTCCCAGCACCGCATCTACCTCTGGAAAAAGTTTTATTGATGAAAAAACCCACACGTGTATTCTGGGAGTTGCCTCATTCAACACAAAACTTCATCTCTTTGAGAAGATGGGGACAGCCAGGGGGAAGGAGGAGGTGCCCACTCCCTGCAGGAGCAGGAGTGAAACAGAGCTGAGGTGAAGCCGTAACCCATCCGAGAGGAGCTCCGGCTTTTGTACCCTCTGGCTGCCTGGAGCTGACAGGGGTCTGCAGGAGCAGCTCCTGGCAGGACACTGCAGGTCCTCCACAAATTTCCACAAGCCAAGGTGTGATCCCAGATTTATTCAAATTAGAACAATTAAGGCAATTAAAGGCAAAGAAGTACTTGGGGAAGGGGGAAACTACTACCAGACAGAGTTGCTATTGCCGTCTATCAAATCGACACAAAAAGATTAAAAAGCTGATTTACATTTTTTAAAAAGGTAAAAAGGAAAAAGGCTAGCGTTCCCTAAAATAGATAACACATCCTGCTGAGAAAATCACTCCACACATAAAAGAGAAGCAAAGGTGATTATATATAACAAAACTAATCTTCTCTATTGCTTTAATCACCTCAGACCATTTCACCTGCTTATTTGGAAACTGTTAACCTGAGGAAAAAATTATTGAGAACATCCTCATTTCCAGCACCGCACTCAAATGGGCTCGTTTTCCTAAACATCCATCCCCGGAGTCTTTAACAACGGCCATTGCTTTGCAAGATAAATGTTTGCTTAAGACAATTCTGGAGTTAATACATATATTCATGACTTGAGAATGATGCAGCAAGGCAAGAGGGTGCTGGGAAGCCACGAGCGACCCACCAGGGTCATGGCAGGAGTCTGGCTGTCCTGCCAAGCTGGCAGCCAGTAGTAAGTTTTTCTCAGCTTTTAGGGGAGCATGGCATGGGGGCCCGATGGGTGGCCAGGGCACAGGGTGCACAGATTTTGCTCGGTGTTTTCTTCCCAAAATCGTGGCTCACAAGGTCAGGACGGAGCTTGCCTGGGGCTGTTCACGGAACTAGTGACCCGAGCGTCTGTGGGCTGAGCAAGATGAGGGGTGATCATCTGTTCTTTCATAGGGCGCCTTCCACCCCGGCAGCTCTAGGAGCTCCTTGCATGCCAAAACTGCCACCGCTGGGACCCCACAGCAGCTCATACCCGCACCCTACGGCAGGGCAGCACCAGAGAGGGCGAAGAGAAGCTCTAGATCAGCAGGAGGATTTGCTCCCACCATGCTGTCAGCTGGGGTCAGGCTGGTGGAGCGGTGCGTGCCTGCACGCCTGTGCATGCCTGTAGCTGTGTGCAACTTACAGACGTGCCCAGGCGAGCAGAGCTCCCGCCTGCCTGCGGCTGGCCCCCCTGCACACACCAGACTGACACACAGCCTGCAGCTGGCCCCCCTGCCCGCACACCAGACCAACACACAGCCCACCAGTGGCCACCACTCAGCCCTGCGATGGCCACCCAGCCTGGGAGCCGGGGGCTTGCCGCTTCGCTCCAGAGGAAGGGACGGTGCGGTGACAGGCTCAGGCATGGGGGAGCATTTGCTGTTAAAGCCAGCGGGTTTCGTACTTTGATGATGCTCTGACTTCTAGTTGGGGTGAGCTGGGAAGAGCCTCAGCTTTCAGGTCCACAAGGGTTTATCAGCGACCGCTGCCTCTCTACTGCCAGTGAGAGCAGGCGAGCCCCACCGGGCTGCGGGGACCTGAACACACCAGGTCCACAAGGATGAATGTGTTGGCCCTCTGCCACACGTGCGTGGTTATCTCAATCGTATTTGATACTGAGAGGCAACACCTCTTTTGCTAAATCAGACATAGTACATTAAGCACTGATTCTTTCCTTGCCCAAGTAGTAGCTGGTGTGATTTTACAGACAGTTTATTTTTATGTGTCACAGCTTCCATCCGAAGCCCACTGCAACCCATGGAAACCCACCAATGCGGGAGGTTTTGTGTCAGAGCTACAGTGAGTAAATAAACATGCAGAGAGGAGCCCTTCAAGCAGCTGGCACCAGGCACGGCCGCTGTCACCGGCAGCTCCGTGTCGCAGTGGTAAATTCTCGCAGGTCTCCATAACTCATCCCAAACGCCTCGCTCATTTTTCTTACAAATGCAGTTTCACCATGATCTCTGAATTCAGGACTGGCATGAATGATACTTGTTATCCTGGGATGTCAGCAAGGACAGGTAAAAATATTCCTTCTTCCACTTACTGGTACACAAATTGGTTTCGGCAGGACATACGTGCACCACCCTCGCAAAGACTAATCACCGGCCAACCCCCAGGTAGTCAGAAGAGGGGAAGGCGTCGAGCCCAAGCACACAGAGGGACCAGGAGGACAGCAAGCATCCTCCTCGTAGCCGTAAATCACAGAAATCGAATTAGACCATCTCAAATTGAGGGACAAAAAGCCAGTTATAGATCCATTTTGCAATGCCAGCCGACATGACTTCCATTTGTGACTCACTGAGTGACATTACTTATCCTGAGTGCTCCTCTGACAATATAAGCACTTAATGTGAAGACGTGTGTAAAATTACAGCAAAATGAATGAAACCTAGGAAATTATGTAAAGTTTATAGGGTTGTACTTTTTTGGGCTTTTTTTTTTTTTGGCTTTTTTTTTTCTTTTTTTGAGGCCTCCTCTCAATTCCTGCCTTCTAAATGAGGATCTGGGCAATGCATCAGCTGACAGTGGCTTGCCAGGGCAATGGGCTCTTCTGCTCTTGATGCATCTGAGCGACTTGAAACTAATACTGCTGTGCACTGAACAACGAATAGACCTTCATGTTGATGAGGCAAATCCTGCGGCACTTAAAAGCTATGCTGAAGTGTCCCGTGTATCTCTGTCTTCAAAGTGCAACACACTTATGGAAATTGCAGATGCTGTGGTGCTATCTGTCTGGAAGGAGACATTACAGATGACATATGAACCTGATTTCTCAAACAGATGAGGTCTGTGAGAGGATTAAGGAAACATCTATAAATTAAGATGCAGAATAAAGTTCCTGCTGTCTTCCTTGGCCTCTCTCTCGTTGGCTTGAGAGTCAAGTGCTCACGACTGCGTACTTGGCAGAGCACCAGGCATCCCTCCCTTGCCTGCTGCTATCAAACAGGCAGATCTCATGCCACGACCCCCCTTTGGTAGAGCGGGCAAACCCCCAGCACACGGGGCTCTTGGCAGTGCCCCCTCCCCAGCCACCCGCAGCCAGCCTCTCAGCAATCAGCCCCTGTAAGCCAGGCATCTGGCATGCAAAATGTGTATTCATCTCAAAATTATTTTTCTTTTTCTAGCTGTGCACTGCAAACCTGCGTGGTGTCCATTCCCAAAAGCCATCAGAGGCAGCATGGAGATGTCACCCTGGCCGGGAGCGCAGGCAAGCCGGCAGCTCGTGGGACTGTGGGTACAGCCTGCGGTCCCCACACCAGGTGGAGGATCCCAACAAAAGGCCTCACCTTTTGTTCAAGACCCACACGGAGATCTCTGGGTTTCTTCAGTGTTCTTTATGCATGAAATAGGGTTAAATGCAAGAGGAGAAAAGTTCATCTTTCTCCACAGTGACCACATGAGCGGCATAATTAAACCCGTTTCACAGCCCCATTCGCACTCCGCAGCAGCCCCTCTCGCAGATGTGCTTCCAAGGAGAAAAAATACGGGAAGGGAAACCAAATTCCTGCTGCCATCTTCAGCTCTGCCCTGATAATGCATGTGCGCGGGGCTGCGCAGGGGCAGCCGGGCTGGGGTAACCCACAGCCCCTCAAAACCTCCCACGGGCAGATCCCACCCTGGCTGTGCCCGGGAAGAGCGCCCGGCAATGTGCCAGGAGCAGGCACTGGTGGCCGAGCCAGGGAGCGCCGGGCTAACACCATCCCAAAATCAGCACCCAAGGAATAAGTGTTAAAAGTCCCAAGATGTTCGCAGGATTCTTATAGAGGATTCACAGTGACAGAGCAAATGGGAAAGCACCAAAATATTTTTGGTTTTCTTCAAAACAGATTTTTTTGTTGTAGCATTGGACATTGATGGGTTTTTTTTAGAAAGGGTGAAATAACTCTAAGCCATGAGGGTCTGTACCAGCCAAACGATCTGGGCTGATCTGAACTACATCTTTTTTCTTGACCTGGTCAGAAAACGCACTGTTTGTGTGACTCCACAGACTGTGTAAGAGGAAACACACAGTAAGAAATTACTCTTTTCTTTAATGGGCACAAATCTTGGTGGATAAGGTCCCAGGTAGGAAGGCAAATAAAGGGAACAGAGATGACTTGGTCTGACCGAGGTTGCAGCAGATGCTGTTGCCAGTACCCGTGTTTGGCTGAAGCAGACCATCGGCCAGCGCTATCCCCCGGGACAGTACCGTCTGCACAGGGAGTTAGTTAGGAAGGCGCAAGAGGTGAAGGAGCTTTCCTCTGTCTTTAGGGTCTCACCTTTCCTGACTGCAGTGGAAGCAGGGCAGCAGGCACCCAGTGAGACCAAGCCCCGAAAGCAGCCTGGGGGCATTCAGGCTGCGCTAGCAGCTTGGGGCACCTCACAGAGGCCGGCTGCAAGCCATTCTCCTTTTTGTCAGCACAGTCTGCTTCACAGGAACAAGGAAAATCTCCAAACCTGGAACATAAAAAAGGCATCAAGCAAAGACACAGAAGTATTTCCATTTATTTCATTGCAGATAATGGGTGGCAGCTACCCATCGAGATCAAGTCTTGCTCTGCTGAAGACCTCCAGCTGACACATCACCAGTCATTTACAATCTGCCATTAAACATCCACAGTCATTACAGCTCTTTTCTCTGCTAGCTGCAGCTTCAGGACTTTTGCTTAGGTTGCACATAAGGTCTTGTTTGGAAGATTTAAAAGGAGAAAACAAAATAACAATCTTGTTCTCCCAGAAGCTGTCTTGTGGTGCTGGGAGGGGAGATCATGCTAGTGCCCCAGCAGGGTGGCAGCTCAGCACTGGGCATGGCATTCCCGTGGGTGTTTCAAGGGGGAGCAGGGCAGCGTGCCCAGGCACAGAGCCCCCAGCAGAAGGTGTGCCCCGGCCCCCCGAGCCCCCAGCCAGGCTCCTCCAGCCTAGGAATGGGGGTGGCTGTGGGAAGGGCTGGGGAAGCAGGGTCCTGCCTCTGCCTGGGCTCTGTCTTTCTGTGATGGGTTGACCCTAGCTGGACACCAGGTGCCCAGCAAGCCACTCTATCATTCCCCTCCTCAGCTGGACGGGGGAGAAAAATACGACGAAAAGCTCATGGCTCAAAATAAGGACAGGGAGATCATTCACCATTTACCATCATGGGCAAAACAGACTCGACTTGGGGAAATCAGTTTAATTTATTTCCAATCAAATCAGAGTAGAGTAACGAGAAATAAACCCAAACCTTCCCCCCACCTCTCCCTTCTTTCTGGGCTCAGCTTCACTCCCTATTTCTCTGCCTCCTCCCCACTGAGCAGCAGAGGGGACAGGGAATGGGGACTGTGGTCAGTTCATCCCATGTTGTTTCTGCTGCTCCTTCCTCCGCACACTCTCCCCTTGCTCCAGCGTGTGGTCCCTTCCATGGGAGACAATCCTCCACAAACTGCTCCAGTGTGGCCCTTTCCACATGTTCTTTCCACAGGGTGCAGCCCCTCAGGAACAGACTGCTCCAGCGTGGGTCCCCCGAGGAGTCACAAGTCTCACCAGCAAATCTGCTCCAGCCTGGGCTCCTCTCCTCATGGGTTCATGGGTCCTGCCAGGAGCCTGCTCCAGCCTGGGCTTCCCACAGGGTCACAGCCTCCTTCGGGCATCCACTTGCTCTGGTGTGGGGTCCTCCTTGGGCAGCAGGTGGGTATCTGCTCCACCGTGGACCTCCCTGGGCTGCAGGGGGACAGCCTGCCTTAGGTGGGCTTCACCAGGGGCTGCAGGGGAATCTCTGCTCTGGCACCTGGAGCCCCTCCTGCCCCTCCTTCTGCACTGACCTGGGGGGCTGCAGGGCCGTTGCTCTCACACAGTCTCACTCTCTCTCCTGGCTGCTGTTGCACAGCAGGGTCCTTTTACCCCTTCTTAAATACATTATTCCAGAGGTGCTACCACCGTCACTGATGGGCTCGGCCTCGGCCCACTGTGGCCCACCGTCTTGAGGCCAGCTGGCAGTGGCTCCACTGGACACGGGCGAAGCTTCTAGCAGTTTCTCACAGGAGCCACCTCTGCAGCTCCCCCAGTACCAAAACCTTGCCATGCAACCCCACTCCTGCCCTCCCAAAAGCAAGACCAGATCTGCAGGGAAAGGTGATACCCTCCATCGGACCTGCTGCTGCAGTAAAAGCAGTAGAAGTTTCGGCACTGCTGGTGTTCTGCAGGCATCGCAGCAGCCACCCCTGTCCCACGCTGCACAGCAGCATGGAGAAGGGCCTGGCCCGAAGTCCACCCCGTTTTTCCAACTGCATGCTTTATTCAGATCAGAAATATCACCTCTCCCTACAAACCTTTCATCACTTGAGATGCCTCCCCGCAGAGATGACGTGAGAGGAATGATGGGGAAAGAAATGATCAAAGAACACTATTATCAGGATTTTTGGCAGCTGAGCTGCCGTAGGCATGGCAGACACCGCTCCAAAGCGCTGACAGGCTCATGGCTGCATACCTGGGTGAGGCATCCTTAGCAAGCGGGGATCCAGCGCAAAGAAATCAGTGCTGGGAAAAACATTCCTTCCCCCTCACGGTGTCTGTCATGGGGTAGTTCAAGTGAGCTGGCGTAACAGAGCAGACACCGTCATCTGAATTTGAACTTGGTTAAGTAACCAGCATCCAGCCCGGCACCCTCTGCAGATGAAGCTAACCCCAGGTTATCTGGACTTCACAGCTGTTTAACTCAAGGTTATTCCTGCTGGACTGGGGTTGGCACCCTCTAATAAAGCTCCAGTGCTGTGCTTACAGAAACAGCATGTTTCTGTTAAACAGGAGTTAGTGCTGTATCATGGTGCTTTCTCTTGCATTTTTGGGTTTCTGTGGCTCTCACCCTTCTGCCTTGCTGAGATATTTGTGTCAGCCAGCCCATGAAAATTTGGCACTGAAATTGTGCTGTGTTGCGTTGCACTCTCACTGTATAGCTCATGACCCCTCGCGTTCCACACAAATCACAGTAATCGTAAGGGCTGCCAAGCCTTGAAGCCAAAAGCAGCTTTGAGATATTTATCCCACCTTCTTGTTTGACATGTTGATGTTATAGCCACAATGGAAGTGGCGGTAAAGGCAAGCCCAGAGAATGAGAGGAGGATGAAATCTGGTGCTCAGGAGCACAAAAACTGCTGTAACTCAGGGTGGGTCTCGTGTCAGCCGTGAGAATCTGCGGTGGGAGACATCAGGAGGGAGATCATATCTGTCTATGGCTTCGCAAACTGCAAAGCTCCTACTGCGTTTCTGTTTTGAAGAAATGCAGATTCATCCAGATGTGGTTGACTGAAAACTCCAAATTTCAGTGAGAAACCTGGATAGACAGTGTCCAGTTTGTTCCTTCTCTGCTAAAAACATCCGTGAATGAAAGCAAACTGTTGCCATGGGTCTTACCATTGGTTTTATCTGCTTGCTTATGCTGCCAGAAGAGCTGAATGTATTTGGCAGATTGAGATAGGTCTGATGGGTGGAGGGCTATAGATCACCCATGTCCAAAGCCAGATAAAAGTGAGGAAATTACGCTAAGCAGCCTCAGGTCCCCACGGGCTGGTCTCCCACAGCATCCTTGCCGCTGTCATCCTTAATCTCTTCCTACAGATAGAAATGGGCAGGAGAGTTCCTCTCTCATGGTAACTTGCTCTTCATCCAGGGCAGAGTCTTTCCGGCATGATGCTATTCAAATTAAATCACAAATCTTCTCTTCTATGGATAACACCCTGCTGTCTTCCCAAACCTGTTCTTGTTTTCTTTTGCTGTTTTGGCACCATTAGCCTTCCACAAGTGCTAGCACACACACAGAGACAATACTGTTAATTTTATTGTGCTTGAAAAGGCACAGAAGAGCCTAAACTCAGCCAAATGCTTGGCTTTGCCTTTTCCCTATCCTTTTAGTTATCTTGCCAAAGAGATCTGCAGTCAATAGCTGCCCGTTTTCCTGCGGGCAGGGCCAGCGTCACAGCTCGTGTGTGCGGGCTGCCTGCTGCCCGGCCAGGGGGAGCGCGCCATGAAGCTCGCTGCTCTCCAACCCAAAAATCGTCCAGCGGATACAAACCCACAGAGAGGACGGCGCAGGCCAGCCAGCTGCCTGCAGAAAGCTTTACCATGGGCTGCTGCCTTGTCTGGGAACCATGAGCATCCTGGGGCTGCTGGTCATGGCTGTGGGTCGGAAACATGGCACATCTGTAGCCCTCGGGGTTAGGGGGAACAGCAGAACAGGAGGGGAGCGTCCACTTCCACGGCTGTAAGAACAGGGGCTTTCCAAAAAAAAGGATGCTTTAAGCTGCAGATGAGGAACTGCTCTTCAAACACTAATTTCTTGTGCAGACTTTCATGCAGACGGTCCCAGGGCTGTTTCCCCAGCCCTCAGCAGCAGCTCACTGGGGCTCGCTGGGAGCAGCCAACAAGGCGGGTGCACATTGCAGCATCAGGAGACCCTGGGCAACACTGAAAATGCTGCTGAGCATGTTCCCAGCAGTGGCGTGTGGGGGTCACTTCAGTGGGACTGAGGGCCATAATACCAAAGAGGGGGCACCAGGTCAGACAGGAGCCTTGGGGAGGGCTGGAGGTCACTTCCCACCGCAGCCCTCACCTTCCCCCAGGACATCCCCCCCAGGGAGAGAGACAGAGGGAGAAAGCAAACATTTGTTCCCCAATTAACTGACCAAGATTTTTTAAATGACTAGATCCCTTCTTTATGCACAGTTTTTATATCAGGCATGGTGTAGAAAAAAATCGATTTGTTTTTCTCAGTCCAATTCCCTTCTGTCTAATAGGTCTGTTGTAAACGCCAATTTTACTGTCATTTGCACTGTGCCCATCTGAGCTATTTTATCAATAGTTAAATAAGAATACTTTAAAGTAATGTGATTTTTTATTTGAATTCCAATTTATGTTCAGATGGTTTGACACAAATCTAGTAAGGAAGGCTCACTATTTTCATAGAACAAATTAAATTATATGTTATATAGCCACACAAGTAAATATGTTATATAATTGGATAAATAAATACTTGTGATTAGATACAGTATCTCATTCTTACCTACACATAATAGCAAGGCTAGTGGAAGTATTGTACAAATCACTGTGCTTTAATAGTTAGCAGGCCATGAAAACCAATCTGAAAGACAACAGGCAAGAACAAGTACAAAAAAAGCTAAACCTAGTTATTTGAAACAAGGTTTAAGTGTGATTCAAATCAGCATAGAGTCATTTTCCCTTAAGCTAGTGCATCTGGGCAGAGAGGTCAAAGTCTAATTAGTTGTGCAGGTGGTGGTGGTGGTGGATAAAAAGTGATGAAGGACCCTGCAGGTGGGATGGACAATGGGGATGAGGATCGATGATGGGGATGGACAGTGGGGATGTGTCACCAGTTACAGGGCACAGTTAAAGCCTGCAGGGCCAAAATCCATACCTGGACAACCAAATGGTTGAAATTGCTCATTTGCAGGGAGTTTGAGACAGAGCATTGATCTTGGTTCGTGCTGTCAGACAACGCTTTCCTCCTGACTGGGGAAAAGAAAATCAGTTCTTTTTAAGCTGATAAACACAGCCCAGCTGGGACCCAATTTGTTGTTTGGATGATATTACAGGCTGAGAGACAGACCGGAGTCCTGGCATGTTTTAAAGAAATCGTGGCTCCCTCATGCAGCTAAATTAGTAATGGATAGCACACGCCTGTGATAGAAACCAAAGAAGGCTAATGGTAATCGTTCCTCTCTTCCACCCACCCTCTTTCTTGTCTGCATTTTGCTTCAGATTGACCTGTGCTACTTTTTAAGAGTTTCCACTGTTTTTTCTGTTCCAAACAACCTCCCCCTCCTCCCCACAACTCCTGCAACCTGACTTCATAGTAAACGGATGTGCTAAAATTTGGAGCTGTTGAACATACGCAGACATTTGTTAAACCAAGACAGTGAGATAGTGACCCTGAAACTGAGCACCACACGCAGGCTCTCCTCTTTCTGCCACCACCAAAATTATTCACCAGATTAGTGTTTTCTAGATTCTTGCATGGAGGAAAGGCAGCTAGGGAGGTGTAGGATTCATTTTTTTGAGGTATGAAAGTCAGTCTAAATAATACTTTCTATATGATAGGAACTGACTCGAAACCAGCAGGCTGTGCTGATAGAAAGGGGGTATTTACCAGAGCAATGTAGAATGTAGACAAAAATGGCCCTAGCAGCCACCCTTAGCTGAAATGTGGGCACTCAGGGCCAAAGCCAAGGGTTTTTCCAATAATTATTCCCTAACAATTTCCCCCCCTGCCCCCCAATTCATTCTGACAGCAGTTACTGGGTTGGGTTTGGGGTTTCGTTTCAGCTTTGACTTCCACTGTGCCTCATCCAACAGCTTTTTCCTTCATGTGCGGCAGGTGACATCCCATTCCCATTTGAAAGGAAAAGCTCTCCGACTGGTGGGTTACTGGGAAGCCCACACTCCTTCTCCCTAACACGTAGGGCCGATGTGGCCTCATGACAGCAGTTGCTTCATGGCATGCAGGATCCCGGGTGTACTTGCAGCACCTATCTACGCCAGGTCAGTATCCCATTCATATTGTATTTGCCATGTCTGCTACTTTAATGAGCTCTAATAGTATCAGTCATCACTTTTTGTAACTTTTAAAACAACAGAAGGTTTCTGAGGTATGTGATAAGAGTTTAACAGAGAAGAAAAAAGGTCACCATCATTTGGAGCATAACCAGGTATTTATGGTATGTCTAAGCCCCTCCCTGGTCAGCAATTCATTTTAGTTGTCCCTTCTGTGTGACAGTCTGTCATGTGAAAACACAAGATGCACTTCAAAGCTTGTGTAACCTTTAGAGGCTCAGCCCAGAGCAGTTTTGCTGACATCTGGCACACGAGGAACTTGCCATAAGTTGGAATAACAGCAATAACCAAGCTTCTGCAGGGCCATCATCTGTCAATCCCAAAGCAGGGAAAGAAGCACAGAGGAGTGAGTCTGAGAAGCCGCAGCTGAGCTTGCACTGCAGCGCTGAGGCTGTCACACCTTCGCCAAGTCATGGAGGGGACAGAGGTAGGGACAAAGGAGGCAGCCCGGCAGGAAGGGAGTTTAGTGGGAACACAATCATTTATCTTTGGATAAAGAGTGGGGCCCCCCAGAAGGCACTGGAACTATGTGAGCCAGGGTATCTCTGTGATGAGAAGACACTGTGTGGAGAATTTGATCTAAATTCACAGTTAACTCAGAACAAAGTAACCAAACCCAGAAATGGTTAAGCAAGGGTTAAGCAGGAGTCAAGCAAAGTGAGAAGAAATCCAACTTCATGAGGAAGACAAAGAAAAGTGAAGCTATAGTGGCAAGAAAATTACTTTCAAGAGGCATTTTTCATGGACTGAAGAGAAAGCCTAGGCTTCTCCCTAGTCTGCACGGAGTTGTTCAGACAGTGGGCTAGGCTGAGCTTGCTAGCGTGCTCGGGGAGCCAGAAGATTTATTTTACTGGCTAGGCTTAGAAAACACAGCACACAGCATTAAAAAGCTAGTTGTGTTCATCTACTCCTGCGCTCCTGCCCTTGAAATATCCCTTCTGCTTCTGGGGGGGATGATATTTGATAATTCAATTCAATTTGATAATTGAGTTATTTAGCAGAGAATGTAACTAGAAGTGTTTGGGGATCAGAAATTAATTGCTACGCCGGCCGGAGCAGGCAAATCCTGCTGTGGCAGCCTGTGAGCCGGGAAGCTCCTCTGCTCCACACAAGGTGAGGCACGGCATGCTCGGAACAGAGGATTTCCCCTCCCTGGCTGCTCCTTCAATGGAAGAAACGGATCCTGCTCCAGCGGGATGGTACGGCAGCGGGGCTCCATATTTCAAACAGCAGGGGTTAAGCAAAGTGACCAATTTCCTTAGACTAATTGAGCATGCAATCTGCCTGCTTGTAAAGCCTGTATTTGGCCAGGAAGATTTATTACTTTTAGCAATGATGAATGTCCAAGAGCAGTGAGGGCAGACCTGAGCTGCAGTTCATTAACTTTAAGTGGGATGATGTTGAAAAACCATTTCTATTTTTGGTTACTTTGTTCTGAGTTAACTGTGAATTTAGAACTACTTCTCTAACAAAGTGCTCAGGGAGTCCAGTGAATCTTGTTCTCTGTGGCAGATATTAAACCTGTAGGGGTTTCTCCTTATCCTGATGAGTAAGCAGTTTCAGTTGGTCCTGGGAGGATATGAAATGACAAAAGACTGCTTTGTACAAGAGTTTGAAGTTGAGCCTCCATCTGTCTCAGAAGTAGAGACTGAAATGGAGGACTGACATGCCTTTCTCATTGGGTTTCAGCGTAACACCTCTTCATCATCTTCGTCTTCTCCTCAGAAAGTGATAATCAGTTCAGTGCTTTGCCTGTGCTACCGAATGGCCACCCATCACAGGGGTATGGTGACACCCCTACCTTCCACTACATCTGCTTTTAAATCAGTTGCTCTATTTGTATAGAATAGAAAGTGCAATGCAATACTCCTTCCACTGAAAAGTGCTGGATACTTTACTAACTGTCTACGTAATCAATCTGCCCCCTTCCACATTTATTATTTGCAAATACTCTCTTTCCTTGGGGGAATACCCATTAGTGACAGTAGCTGTAAAGCCCCAGAGCAGACCCTGCCTTCTTTTCTCCCCAGCAATACTTGTGCTTAATGTCACACACACCCTCTGTGTCCCTGCACTGCAAGACCACACTGGTGCTCTAGAAAGTGTCAGTGAGCGTTTGATGCTGAAAGATTATTTTGTCATAAATCATTCCCAGAGGTGGCTGTAAAAAACACTTTTGTGTTGCTGTCTTTACAGCTGTGTGTAAGCCGAAAATGCATGTCTGTCTGTGTTTCCACAATAAATATTATTGTGCATGCTACCAGTGTCAGCAGTGTCCACTGCTCCAGAGTGCTTCGTATGCATTGTGGCTCTGCCACGCCTTACAGCCAAGCGTGAATCTTTCTTGATCTATAAGTTACCCGTTAGCCTCTATGAGCCCTGGGCCGTGGGCAATCAACCTGCAACGCTGTATGCAAGGAGTCCACTGCCCAGGGTAACCAACCTGGAAGCTGCAAAGCTAATGAATTTGCCTCTGAGGCTTAATTGTAAGAAAAAGTAATTAATCTTGCTGGTTTCACTCATCATCAAGCAAACTTTTACTGATGAAGAAGAAAACTGCTGAGCATTCAGTTCACTCCCCAAGTCAGGCTCTCCCTGTTGGACTTTGTGGGTAATTGGCACATCATTACTATCCCATTTTCCACAGATTCCTCAAGAGGCAACAGTGAAAGGAACATGTAGATGTCAGTGAGGGAAAGAGGCTTTGCAGCGCAGGCCTTCAGTCTCACTCCCAAAGAAGTTCCAGTTTTGCTTTGTCCTGATTTTGCTCAGATGTAATGTGAGGCAAAAAAACCAAACCAAACCAAACCAAACCAAACCAAGAAAACCCGTAAAACCTGTAAAGGAAGGAGGAATGTACAAAGCAGCTGCTCAGAAGGTTTCACAGCAGTTGTGTATGAGATGTTCACCCAGCCCTGCCACTGTGCCAGCATGAATTAGGGATCAATCCAGCTCCCATCTGTGTACGGTCTAAACCTCAGCAATGGGGCAAGAGATGAAGATACCAAAGACACGCAACATTGGGTGTAATCTCAAATCGCTTCAGGCATCTGGCCTATCTGAGGCATCTGTTTTAGTCTGAGAGATAAATTGCTCTCTTGAGTTGTCTGTTATATGGGGAGCCTACGCTGGCTGGCAGAGAAGTACCCACCACTGCAAGATGCCCTTTGCAAACTCATCAGTGATCTGCCAGACTTTCAGAGAAGTGCTAAGGAGCTGGCCAGAGAGCTGTGAGTGAGAGCAGGGCTGGCAAGAATCAGCAGAGAGCCACAGTACTAGCCCTAAATGGGCAGCAGGATCAGAGCCATGCAAGGAGGCACCTAGCTAAGGGCAGTCCTGGCTGGTCTGGGGGACCAGGTAATTCAGTACCACCAGCAGCACCCTCATCACTCAGGTTGCAAGTGTTGCCCAGGTTTCTGGTAGGAGCCATTTGCTGAGATCTGGTTAGAGCATTTTAGTTGCTTTTTGAGGACAAAGAGTTTATTCCCTTAAAGGCTTATTGCTGTGATTCTTCAGATTTGCTGAACAAGGGTGAGCAATACAGTTCTGGGAAACATGCACAGGTGGAGAATGTATGCGATTATGGTCATTTGGGGGATAAAAGAAGCTGATGCAACACAAATATTAACACAAAGGGAAAGAGAAGGATGGCAAAAAAGGTAAAGAAATCCATGACTCAAACAGGAGACACTCAGATAGCTACATTTGTTCTGCTCATTATAAATATTTTCTCACAGAAAGTAGTTTACACCTCCTAAGAATAGCACAAAGGCTGAATCCTTACACTTCGATCTCGGAACCCCTCCTTGAAAAGCAGGAGTTTTAGAAAACTTTAAAATCCACACAGCAAAATGTCCATGGTTTAGCTGAATTAAATCATATTTTTTAATTACCTAATCTGATTTTGTAACAAAATGCATAGAAGACACTTTATGACACACACATTAAAATATCAAAATGCTGTGCAATGGGTCTAGAGTTCAAATATCAAAACTGTCAGAAACAACCTGCTACCTCAGTACTGGAATGAAATGAGAAGGGCATGATTGTGAGACAAGCCTTTCGCATGTCTACCAGTAATTTGGAGTGGAAGTATTTCCATTCGCTATCAATGAATAGACCAAATTAGAAACACTGATTTTAGATTTCTCACCTGTCTCAGAAGCTTTAAATGGCAGAAAAATTCTGCTCCCAATAGGGGTTGCAAATGACTTATTTAGTGGGTCGAGCTCACATATCCTAGCAGACTCTAAAAAGAAAAAATAATTTCCAAAAATTATGTCAGCTGTACACTGCAGACAGGATTGGGCATGAGCCAAAGGCACAGCACAGGTCCATAACACCCAGGGGGAGAAGCAGGCATGAGGAGGGTAGCTCCCAAGGCTACGCTGTGCTGCAACCTTGGAACTTCTGTCCACAATCAGGACAGAGGGAAAAAGCACAGCAGAAGCAGAAAATGTGCTGCGGCCCAAGCCATAGTATGTGTCGTCAATAAAACAACATTTTATCTGTTTAACTTCAGCTGCCTTTTTTTCTAAAAAGCATCAAAGGTGGATTGTTTCAGTTTATTTTAGAATAACTGTAATCAACAAAATCAAAGGCAAAGTAAACCCATAATTGCTCACTGTCTTTTGTAATTTTTGATGGAGTTATGATATAAGAATTATTTACTTTAAAAAAGGAAGGGAAAAAATCTAAATATCTATAGTGAAAAACAAGAAAAGAATCGGAAAACAGAGGATGTTAGTTAAATCCTTATAAACAGTTAACAAAACATGGCCTTGGGAGAAGGAATAGACATCATAAATATGTCAAGCTGGGACACAGCAAGATAAGCTCAAGGAGAACCAAATGGTTAATGAGACTAAACAGAAAATTATTTGAACTATATGTGAACTATGCTAATTAGCATACTAAAAGATCCACCCTCGAGCAAAGAGAGCCCCCAACCAACAAAGCCCCCTCCCCACAGAACATGCGCAGTGAAAAAAAAGGACACTGTACCTTTAAATGGAGACGAGGCTTGTAAGAACCAGTGAGAATTAAGTCTACATGTAATTGTAAACAATTGTTTGAAGTGTACAAGAAGTTCAGCTATGTGTTCCACCTCTGCCCAGGCCTGCTATTAAACAAGCATCTCGGCTCTTGCACACTGATGCTGTGCATCGGCTCTTGCACACTGGGTGAAGAACCTGGATTTGGGATAAGAGTTTTGGCCACCTGGATGGGACTGCCATAAGGCCTTGCCCGGATCATCCTGCCATCCCTGACCAGCAGAACATGGACCAAGCAGGACTCCAGCATGCACCACCCTGTTGATCGGGGACTCCTCTGGCCCATCTCAGCTGTGGGGTGGTAGGCAGCTCAAAGGTGCAACACCCTTAGAGATATTTTTATGGGGGGGACGGGATCGTGGAATTGGTAAGCAGCCGCTATTATTCCTCTGCCTAAGTCGTGCTCAGAATGTTTGCAGCAGTAGGATTAAAGGTTGTAAGTTTCAACACACAGACGCGTGACAAGGAAAGGGGTAAATACCTTGTCTTTGCTGACAGAGAGGATCAGAACTGAGCATATGAAACTTTGGGTTAAGCGGAATTAAGTGTAATATGGGTATGGCTACTTCCAAAGAAGTTTCCCTGTGCGCTCCTCTGGGATGCATCCTGAAACACTGGAATAAGTTTGGAGGGGAACCCTTAACTAAAGAAAACTGACAATGCTGTTGTAACAACTAGAGGCCAAATTATAAATTGGGTGATGGTGAACGGTAGCCAGAAAAGGGGTCTTTACAATTTAATACTGTATTACAACTGATGCTGTTTTGTTGCCAGTTGGGGCAGTGGAATGAGGTGCTTTATACTGATGCCTTCATATAGAGACCCATGTATTCAGAAAAAGTGTAAAGTGAGGGGAGATGTGTTCATGCTGTATGTGCTAGAAAAGAGAGTGCATGTGGAGGCAAAAAGAATGGGACTGTATATTGTAGGGGGGGAGGAACCAGATGATGTACACTTGCTGGTGCCCACAGTCCTATCCCTATATGGTACAAATCCAGGAAAAATCATCAGATACTTCTGAAAAGAAGGAAAAAAAAGAAAAAAAAAAAAGAAAAAGGAAAAAGAGAAAACCAAAAATCCAGATGGGTGACGAAAACTTTAGTCCTGCTTCCAGCAGGCCTGATCTGAGACAAGCAGTGGGGGTGAAGGGCTTACCAGTTTTTGTACATGCGCTGTTTGCTACCTCTGATTTATGGAACTGGAAGCAATCTGTCAGCTCTTGTCGGGAAAACTCACGGAATGTACTAGCTTTTGGAAAACAGGGTCCTAAAGAAAGTCCATTGGCTTAGATAGCGGAGCAACTTATTCTGCAATTACTAGTTGTAAAGGGCCTTTAAGTAAAGTGACAATCCCAATTGTTGGGGCAACAGGAAAACAAGCAATACAGCCTTTCTTAAAACCTATGGAATGCACAATTGGAAATCCTAAATTAACTCATAAATTTCTGTATATGCCAGAATCCCCCCTCCCTCTACTAGGATGAGAATTATTATGCAAACGGAACGCTCACATAACTTTCTCTGAAAATTCTGTACAGGTCCACATCCCACCTGATGAGGCATGGAAAGCACAAATTTGCTTGCTGACAGATAAAACTTTTGAGGAGCCTGAGGACAACATCCTGGATGGGGTACTGAATGCAGTAATTCCCATGGTTTGGGCATCTAAGAAATCAGGAAGAGCAAATAATATGTCTCCTATTGAAACTGAGTTGAAACCTGAGGTAAAATCGGTAAGGAAAAGACAATAAATGCCCTATCAAAATGGAAGCTATGAAAGGGTTGGAACCAATAATTACACCTTCCTAGAACATGGACTGTTGCGAGAATTCCAGTCTGACTATAATACTCCCATATTTAACCTGTAAAGAAGCCCAAGACTCATGAGTACGGGCTGGTCCAAGATTTAAGGGAAATAGACGGGATCACTGTGGATGTTCATCCTGTGGTGCCAAATCCATATATGCTTGTAGCCACAATAACTAAGACATGTTTATTTCACAGTTCTGGATCTGAAAGATGCTTTCTTCTGCATACCTGTTGCTGAGCAGAGTCAAACTCTCTCTGCCTTTGAATGGGAGAACCCAAGCACCAGAAGAAAAGTGCAGTTATGCCGGACCATGATCCCGCAAGGTGTCAAGAACAGCCCCGCTCTGTTTGGTAATGTATTGGCAAAGGAACTGGAGCCATGGCAAGGTAAATACCCCGATATTACTTTACTTCAATATGAAATAAAAAGAAAATTGATGGAAGCTCCAGCTTTAGGCTTACCTAACATGAATAAGCCTTTTCAACTCTATGTACATGAAAGACAGCAGTTAGCATTGGGAGTGTTAACTCAGCTGCCTGGTGATTGTCGCTTACTTTTCTAAACAATTAAATGAAGTAAGTAAAGGCTGGCCTGCTTGCCTAGAGCTGTAGCTGCCACAACACTGATAACTGAAAACCAACTTTAGAACAACCAATAACTGTCCTAGTGCCCCATGCAGTAACAGCCATTCTAGAACAGAAAGAACATCTCTGGATCTATCCTAGTCAACTAGTGAGATACCAAGCAGAGTTGCTTGAACAAGATGACACTAATCTTAAAACAGTAATCTCCCTGAACCCTGCTACCCTATTGCCCCTGACAGAACAAGAACCTAATCTTGGGAAACAGATAAGCAGATGCAGCAGCAAGAAGGGAATCAATAAATGAGTCAAGACTAGGAGCACCGATACCCAAAAGAAAAATGGGTTTGGAGTTACCAGAGTATACAGAAAAGGAAGATAAATTGGCTGAAATACTAAAATGTTCCAAAAATTCCGAAGGATGGTGGGTGATACCTGACCATCAAATATTAATATCAATAAGAATGATGGAGAAACATGCAGAAAATGCATAATGAAACCCATTTGGGAACAGAAGCCTTAGTAGCCAGTATCAAAAGATATGCAGTATCACCAAAATGCAGACCCTTGCGGACATCACTGTGAAGAAGTGTCAGACATGCTGTATGAATAATCTTAAAATCCAAAAGCAACCACCAGCAGGAGATGTGGAAAGAAGAGTTGCTCCTGGGGAACACTGGCAAATAGATTTTTCTGAGTTAATGAGGTGTAATCAGTATAAGTAGTTGCTTCTTTCAGTAGGTACCTTTTCAGGATGGCCAGAAGCTTTCCTTTGCCATACCAATCGGGCAAGAGAAGTCACTAAGGTAATAGTAAAAGAAATAATTCCTAGATTTGGGATTCCAGAAGGATTGTCCTCTGATAACGGACTTCATTTTGTCGCAGAGATACTCCAAGGAGTGTTCAAATTCCTCCAGTTTAAATGGGATTTGCACACCCCTTAGAGACCACAATCTAGCAGGAAAATAGAAAGGATGAATCAAACAAATAAGAGACAAATAACAAAATCGTGCCAGGAAATTCATATGAAATGGATTGAGGGATTACCTGTGGCCTGAGGAGAATTAGGATTGCCCCTAGAACAAAGAAAGGGGTAAGCCCATTTGAAATTTTGTATGGGAAAGCATATCCAATTAATAGCCTAACCACAAAAGAGGGCCAAATGCATATTAAAGGTGAAGAAATATTAAGGAGATGCTTAATCTCTCTGCCACCCTCCTTAAATAGATAAGTAAATCAAAGAGCTCCTTTGCCTTCAGATTCACCAGTACATCAGTTTCAACCAGCAGATTTGGTTCACCTCAAAAGTTGGAAAAATGAACCACTAAAAGAAAAGGGTAAGGAAACATATACTGTTTTAATGACTGTCTACAGAGTAGTGAAATGAGAAGTCAACTCCTGGATACCTTACACCCAGAGGAAAAAAGCACCTATAACAAAACAGTGGACCACTGAACAAACCGGGGACTGTACATTAAAATTTACTGTATTTGGGTGAGCTCCACAAAGGATTCTGGAAAACCATGTCTTGAATTAGATCGCGCTTAAGGATTAATTTTGTATTATTGCATGCTAATAATAGTAATACAACATAAAAAAGAATAGTAGTAGTAGTAGTAGTAGTAGTAGTAGCAGTAGAGTGCATCCAGAAAAATATTAATTTTCTTGCAATGAGAAATGGTACTACAAATTGCTATCCTTTGCTTATTTATAGTGATAGGACCTGGGAGAAGCAGCCATTAAAGACCTTTGGGAGAAAAGTAGGCATTTTTTAACTAGTACAGGTAACAATACATACAGCAAACAGAACCAATTGCTGGATCTGCACACACTTCCCAGAAGCCTTGGAAAGAGGAATACCTTTCTAATGTATCTTGGGGAGAATTATGGAGCATTATGTCCTTTAATACAAGCCAAAGGATAGAAGAACAGGAATGGGAAGTAACTACCCCAGATCTCCCAGCCCCAAAAGGAGCAGGTAAATTAGACTGACATGCTGTTAGCATCTAAGGGGAGTGTATGCGTACCGAAGGGGTAGAATATCTACCGACCTTAACGAGATTTGAAAAAACCCTAAAATTTTACATGAGATACAAAAGAATGACACTTCTCTTGGCTTTGTTGAAACGTAGAAATGGCTGACCTCTTAGGTCATTTAAGTTCATGGATAAAGTGATACGCATCGTGATTGCAAGAGTTCTAATATATGACAAGTATATATGTATTAATTCAATGTACACAGAGATGTTGTTTGATCTTGTGTGAACCAATTTATGAAAAGATGAGACTAATATAAGGGAAAAATACAAATTCTTCCCTTATACCATCACAAATGGGGGATTTGATGTAAGAAGTATTTACTTTAAAAAGAAAGAGAGAGTGAAAAAATGTAAAAATCTATAGTGAAGAAAAAAAAAAGAAAGAATACCAACAGTTAACAGAACACAGCTTTGGGAGAAGGAGAGACACCATAAATACATCAAGTTAAGAGTTATCAAGCTAAGCTCAAGGAGAACCAAACGGTTAAGAGACTAAACAAAAAATTGTTTGAGCTATGTGTGAACTATCCTAACTAGCATACTAAAAGATCCACCCTGGAGCAAAGCAAGCCCCCTACCAACAAAGCCCTCTCCCCACAGAACATGCCCTGTGTACCTTTACGCGGAGAGGAGGCTTATAAGAAATGATGAAAATGAAGTGTGCCTAAACTAAAGATAATTGTAAACAATTGTTCAAAGTGTACAAGAAGTTTTACTGTGCGTTAGGAGGTGTGCTGGCTTTGCAGGGTTACCTCCTAGTACCCACCTCCGTCCAGGCCTGCCATTAAACAAGCATATTGGCTCCATGTGCATCAGCTCTTGCACACCGGGTGAAGAACCCAGATTTAGGATATAGGATAACAGATGAAACTCAGAGTGAGTAAAATCAGTTCGACCTTCTTGAGAAAACAGGGCTTGACAAGAGGAAAACTAATGTAAACCACACACCAGTATCACCGGACTGCACGGTGGCCTGGCAGCAGGTAGGATCGCTGGGTGGCTGTGCCATGTGGCTGCAAAGACGAACCACATTTGGAGCTTCAAATCTTGTTGTGTAGTGCCATCTTGAGGTTTTGTGAAACGAAAAGTAGCTTCTCCAAGGCTTTCTATAGTTTTTATCTGGTTGTAGTTCCAGCAGTTCATTCTTCAGGGTGGATGGTCAGGTGGATGTGATCACCTGTGTGTGTGTGGGAAGCGGCGGAGCCGGGGCTGGCCTGGCCCCGCTGCAGCTCCACGGCAGCATCAATGCTGAAAAACCTCCACTAGGAAAAGTCCACCTACCCAGCGTCCAAAATCCCCAGCGACAGACACCACACGGGCACTGCCGATGGGGTCAAGGGCCACAGAATGCAGCTGCTCCTCTTCAATGATGAGATACAAACCCGCATCTCATCCCCTTCCCGGCCGTGACACCTGTCCCTGCGGAGAGGTGGCGAGGCATGGGGCCGGCGCCATGGTGCAGCCTGCCGCCTCGGCCACAGCCGCTCCGAAAACGCCGGTGTTACAGCGTCAGTGCCAATGCAGGCTTGTCCCCTCAGCGCTGGTGGAGGCCTGTTGCTCAGGGCTGCGGGATGTCACAGGGATACTTGCGTGGCGATGGAGCAGCAGGCACCCCGGGCCTGGTTCTGGGCTGCCAGGGCTGGCCGCAGGGCCAGCAAGGGCCGGGCGCAGGACCGAAGTCGAGCCCCGGAGGGAAAACCAGGCAATGGAGGAAGGTTTGGAGGAGCCACCTGAAGGAGATGAGCGCTTCCCCACGTAGGGAGGGGGTGGTGGGGATGCCCGGCTGCCGGGAGGCAGCGAGGAAGGGCAGGATGGCTTGTCACCCACCATGTTGGGCCTGCGAAGACCAGGGACGCTTGGCTCGAGGGGTGGGAACCGGGGGCCTGAGGAAGCCCCCTTCCCCAGGCGGCCCGGCAGCGGGGCACCCGGGGAGGGGACCCGGGAGGGCGGCACGTCTCCCGGGGTGCCAGTCCGTGCGCCCGGACGCGCACGGCGAGCTCGGAAGGGCCGGCGCCCCCGGGGCGGGGGGCGTCCCTGGGGCAGACGGGCCCGCGCTCGGCCTCCCGCGCGGCTCAGCCATTTCCGTGAGCGCTCGCGGCTTTCCGGCCTCCTCGGCTCGGCTGCCGCGCCCGGCGGGAGCGCGCGCCCCCCCGCAGCCCTGCTCGGTGCTTTCCCCGCGGGCCGCCCCGGGCGGAAACGCCGTTCGCGCCTTCGCGGGGCCGCTCGGCTCTTTCCGCCGCCCCTCCGGGGCGCTTCGTTCGTTTCCGCGGTCGCTCGGCTCTTTCCGCGGGGGCCGGCCGCGCGCTCGGCCGTTCCCGCCGCCTGCCGGGCGCTCGGCGTTTTCCGTGAGCGCTCGGCGTTTTCCGTGCGGGCCGCGGCGCGCTCGGCGCTTGCTCCCTGGCTGGCGCTCCTCAGTCGGCCGCTGCCTGCCTGTCGCCGGGCTGGGAGCGCCTGTGTGTGTGTGAGTGACGCGGCGGAGGTGTAGTTTGACGCGGTGTGTTACGTGGGGGAGAGAATAAAACTGCGGCGAGATCCTAGGCGCGAACGAAAGCAGTGACGGAGCAGCCTGGTAACCGGTAAGAGGAGGAAGGCGCCCAGCAAACAGGGGCGGGGGGGAGGGAAGGAAATGGAGCCCGGCGGGGACCAGGGGAGCCGCCGGGCGGCAGGACGCGGGGGCCCGGCCTTGCACCGCCCGCGGGAGGGGCGCCCGCTTTAAAGATGGAGCCGAGCCCTGCAACATCCCCGCCGCCGCCGCGCCGCGAACAAAGGATAATGGCGGATGGGAGCCGGCCCCGGCGGCGGCGGCGGCCGCCACGGCCGGGCGGCGGCGGCGGCGACTCTGGCGGCAGCCAGCGGCGGCGCTCACCGCGGCGGGGAAGGGGGATCGCGCCCCCCGGCCCCAGGAGGAGGCGGCGGAGGAAGACGACGAGGGGGGAGCGGCGGCGGCGGGGGGTGGCCGGCACCCACCCGCGCCCCCTCCCCGCGCCGCCCTCCGTGTGCGCCCCGCGGCCTCCCCCCGGCGCTGCCCGCCTGGCTCGGCGGCGGCCCCGGGCGCGGCCTCCCGGCCGGCGCGGCCCCACCGGGCTCCGGGGCCGGCCGCCGCGGCGGCGGGGCGGGCGGGCAGCCCTCCTGCGGGGCCGCCCCGGCCCCCCGCGCCCGCCGCTCCGCGCCCGGCCGGTTTCGCTTCCCCGGTGACCCGAATGCGCTGTATAAATAAATAAACAGACTCTTGCCGTGGTGGAAGCGAGTGCGTGGGGCGCTCCTAGGCTCTGTAACACGCTCCCAGGCTCTGTAACGAGAAGTTTTTAATAAAATCTGCATGGACGCTCGGGCCGGCGCTCGGTCTGGTGGTTTGCTTTCATTTGCAGCGCGGGGCAGGGCCGCCGCGCCGGGCGGCTGCGGAGGGGCCGGGGCGCCCGGTCAGCCACGCCGCGCTCCGCCGGCCGCTCGGAGGGGAGCGCCTTCAGCCCGGTGCACTTACCGGGAACGGCGGTGCCGACCCCAGCAGCCTTGCTGCTTTCCCGGCGGTATTTTTAACCCACGGTGAGCTCGAGCCCGGCCGCGGCTGGTAAATCTCGGTTTGGGATTTGCTTTTGCCGGTCTTGCACGGGCTCCCGGGTGCTGCGCAGCCGGCAGGATTTGACCTCTATCCCGGCTTTAGCAGCAAATGTCAGCTCGGCTGCCGGCTTCCACCGGCCTGGTCCTGCCGCAGCCGTGGGGCTTTTTCCCCCCTTCCATTGCCTAGGAGAGAAGCCGTTGTTTTGGCTTCATTTCTACTGTCAGAACCTGCATATCTGCTTTTTTGGGCATAGTAGTAAGTAAAAACGATGTGGCAGTCTTAAAAAACCTTTTAACCAAAGATTGTTAGCACCTCTCAAACGTGTGGAAGGATACCAAAATTTCGTTGGCCATATGACTTTTCTTCCCAGAAAGCTGGGGGCTTTTCTTAATTTTATTTTGTTCTCCCTCTTAAATGTTGAAGTGTCTGCACGTAATCTGCTGCTGGAATAACACCTGTCATGAATATTTCCCCCCCCTCCCCGGCCCCAGCCCTGCGGTTAGAAGCAAGTTTCCTATTTCTTAAATAAAGGACTAGAGACTTACTTAGGAATATCGGATATCTCTGTTCAGTCCCTTGTGACCACTGAACACTATTTCAGAATACAGGAATTTTGAGATTCTACTTGTTCCCTTTCCCTGTATCAACAAATGTGTTGTTTTTTTTAAAGTGTGAAGTCACTGACATAAGTTTTTATTCAAGACGTATATTTGTGATTCACATGTGTAGATAGGCCTGTCCTTCCTTGTATGTGAATTTCCATTTTCTGACACTTCCACCAGTTCTTTTGAAGTAAAGGCCGAAGGTGCTCCACATCACTTCAGAGTAATACCAACATGAGAAGAGGTTTTCTAAAGTTGTAGTTGATTAATAGGCATCTGAGGACTTCAGTAAGCAATGTAGCTGCTATTAGTGATTAAAGAGAGTGTAGTAGTTGGTGTATTTCATTCATTCTTGGTTCAATGGAATATGCACTTTATTTTAAATACAAAAATGACCGTAAATTCTTGCATGTTTTTTGTAGCTTTAAAACACAGCATTTTATTTTATTCTATTTCATAATAGAGGGGAAGACTTTCAGATCCGTATTTTCTGATACAGTTCTATTTCCTTACCAGCTATGTATCCTCACAGATCAGAGAGAAAAGGGAACAGGGAGGTGGTTGTGTATTTGCTAAGCATCACTTACAGGTGACCCAAAATGAAATATTTGCATGTAGGAAAGAAGAGCGTAATCATTTTTAATGCTTAAGTTTCATTGATAGAACATCAGTGTTTAGATTAGTACTCTCAGCTTTGTGTCTAAATGTGCAGTAAATTGTCTGCAGCTGATCTCTATATTTTTTTTTTCCCTTCTATACTTCCGGCCATAAGGGTGTCTGCTACACTGGGTGAAAAAAAAACGCAAAAACCAACAAACCGAAGGTCTGAAAGGGGAGAGGGGTCTGCTGATACAGAAAATTTAGAAGCATCTCATTTAGACTGTCAAGTCATCAATCTATCTATTTCCTGGAAGCCTACACCAGCGTAGCTATTGCTGGTACTGATGTCAAATATAAAATACTCTGTAGTAGCTGATCGTATTCTGGAAAGTAGCTGTTCTGCTGCAGTAAGAAGCAAATGACCTCTTCTTGCCGAAGTGCAGCAACAGCTCTGTAGGTGCAGATTTTGATAGCAGACAAGGTCCTGACGAGGGGTTTCTGATGACACCCTTTTGAAACAAATGGGATATTCACACTTCACCTCTATTTTGGGATCTCTGGAAGCAAGTCGAGATCAGTTACTCATGTCACACTTCTCAAGGCTTTTGTGCAGTGAGAAGGCCATGCTAGCTTTCTGCCACTAATCTAAGGTTACTTTCATGGGACATGACAGCAATCCTCATCCACAGGAACAACCCTGCTGAATTCAGTTTGAGCCCTCTGGTGCCCTACCTGCGTACAGTTAGTTTCGTGACAAGGCAGTGATTCTTCTCTGAATCAAAAATTGTGTTGCCTCATCTGCAGTCTGTGTGATCATATTTCATGGTAATTATGAAAACCTGAGCAATCTGCAGTTACCTTTGTACACCACTCAGCATGAAGGCATTGATAACTCTTTTCTTCTTCACAATTTTTAGATTGCTTGGTTGTACCGCAATTAAGAAGGTGAGTGAGAACAAATACGGCACCTTCCATTTTTCCATGTTTCTAAAATAGCCTTTCAGCTGTACAGGAGATGAAGATGTGCCGGGGTCTAGTTGGTCTTCTAGGTAAAAAAGCATTTGAAAACAGACAAGGGTTTTCTCATTCTGTGCTGCTCCTGTTTTTCTCTGGCAGTGCTGGATTTAGAATATCCCATGCAAAGTGGACAGAATAGGAAACTAGGTGGTGGAGGAACCACGTAAAGGAAAGAGGGTAGAAATTTGGAGGAAGTGTGTTCCTATTTGGATCAATGTATATGTTTTATATATAGGTAAAACATATACATACATACAAGTTTAAAGCAGCACTGATGCTTGTTAGGTCAGTGATTTTGAGCAAAGTGCATAGGTACAGTGTTTCTTTTACTGCTTAAGATAATAAGCATACCTTTTTTTTCTCCTGAGAGTATTGTGAGATTTGATGTTTGTCATAAATCAAGGCCATTAGGTGAAAGATGGAAAAGTATTTTGAAAGACAGGAGAGTCCTGACAGTTGCTGTTTTGGTTTTCATTGCATTTCAGTCAATCTCTGACATGAGACTGTGCTAGCTACTTTAGGCAGAGCTGCAGGAAGCATTATAATGAACTATTTTGAAGCTACCTTCATGCAGGAAGCTGAAAAAAATGTCTGCCCTTGATGTTTTCACACTTTGGAGGGGAGAGTTCAAGTGATGTGTAAAAATCTCTGATCCTCTAAGTGTTGTTCCAGTGATAGCTTGTTTGGTCAATGAGGTTATTGGCAAATTTTTTTTCCCTTCATTTAGAAGAACTGTAAAGCTGGGTCATATTTTCCTCTTTTGGCAGAAACTTTTTCAGATAGCTTTCTAAACTTAGGAAAGATCAGGTTCTTTTCTTGAGCAGACTCAAAAAAACCCCCAACCTAACCTGAGAAATCCAAGAATTTCTGAAGTTTGTCTACTGCCTGATGGACTGAAACCATAGTGCCACACACCTTTTTTTGACAGTAATATTGGCTGAAGCATACTCCATGTCTGGTGATTTTTTCATGTCTTCTCCATTGCACCAGTACAGATGTTTGGGCTACTGCATGGCAGGCCTGACGGGAAACAGTCCAGCAGGGTGAGGGCTGGGGAGCCTGATTATTTGTCACCTGGATCATTCCCTCCCCTGGTTGCTGCATGGCTGCACAGTAGCTGTACCAGCATAATCAGGGGAAGGAATGGGGCTGGAATGAGCAGAAAGATGAGGGCAGCTCAAACAGCAGTGCTGCTAAACAAGAAAATGCAGCCTACGTAAAAAAAAATTAAATTATCGCTGTGTTTATAACTAAGCTGGATGACATAGGTCCTGTTGTGGTTCTTCTTGCTGCAGCCCTGGATCATTTAGCTAAGTTTAAGTTTTCATGTGCGCTAAATGGGAGCAAATGAACATGAGCAGCAGCCTTTCCCAAACTTTAATATCATGTATACATACTGTTCATTGTGCTACTTATTTACTTGGCTTAAATACCTTTTGTGTGTTTTTTTTTAACGTCTGTCATGTTCATTTCCTCAGTCCTGTTCTCATGTGTTTTGTTCTAACTTCTAACCTCCTGTTGCTGTTCTCTGCAGCTCTTTGCCACAACTTCTTAATCATTTCTCCAGCAACTCTGCAGCCTCCTGTGACATTTTGGTTCCAATAATAGCATGCACTTTTCTGATAGGTGCTACCCTTACTTTTCTCTTGTTCACTACTGCTGTTGCAGTATCAATTGAATTTTGCTTTCCCTTGCACCTTTCCTAGGGCTTGAATGTAAAATCTTTTCTCATTTAGCTTATCTTTCATACCCCATGGAATAATGGATGGCAAACATTATTTTCTTGCCTTTTTCTGATAACTCTTCTTCTGGCTCTCTGTAGCTGGCCCGGCCTCAGACTCTGCTGGTGCCTGTCCATTCCTCCAAGTGACATGCAATATGAGCAGGGTTTGTAAATTTATGCCTTTGTAGATTGCAGAGAGCTTTCTCTTAAAAAAGAAAGCCTAGGGTGTTACTGTAAAAGTAGGACCCCTGCCTGTCTTCGTGAAGGTCGTCCAAATCTTTCTCTCTTGTGCTGATAGGAAAATTCTGGGTGATACCAAGGGAGGGAAGATGTGGAAAAGGGCACTGTGTGCTAATGCCGCAGCATAATACCAACAGAACAAGTCTGTTGCTGTGGTTTCATCTGAGCTGGTAAACTGTGTGTGTCTCTCAGGAGACAGACATCATACTCCTTCCTGCTGGCCTCCTCCTGGCTGTATGGTATTCAGCCATCCCTTACATTGGCTGTAGTGTTGATTGTATGTAAGGTCTAATGAGCCAGTTCAAATCACTAACCCAGGAGAAAACTGTGCTTTTTTGTTAGGTTAGTTGTCTCCTCTGTGAGTGAGCTGAATTGGTTGGTGATTGAGATGCTGTAAGCACCAGCACTGGTGCAAGTTCGCGGGGGGAGTATATGGAGAGGGTGGAGGGGGACGCAACTTCCTTCAGCATCAAAAAGCTGGGTCATCAAACCCATCTTGGGGAACTGCAGCGCATCCATGATCCACAGTGAAAGAAGGAAGAGAAAGGCTCTGTCCATGGTGATGAGAGCCACATCAGTTTGTCACAGCTGGGAAAGCTAGAACACAGTGTCTCAGTTGAAGGAAAAAAAAAAACAGGGAGGGGAAGTTTCCCTCTTGAAAACCTGGTGACAGCTGTGTGATTAAATTGGCTACTCCTTACCAGAAGCAGGTTTGGGTCCTCTCAAGAGGTTGGATCAGTGTAACTCCTGGGTCCTTTTCTTTATGAGAAGCCTTGTCAGGTGGGGAGAATTATACGTAACATTTCTTTAACCAAGCCCAAGTTGAAAAATGAAGCTCCAGAAGGGGTCCAGATCCAACCCGGTGGTGGAAATGCTGTCAGTTGGCCCAAGGCGTGTGGGTGGTGAGCTCGTGTTAGTTTCCTTTTTACTGTAAACTGTAAACAGGCCTGTCTTCCTGATTTTAAAATAATAATTGTGGCTGAAACTACTAGCATGAAAATTTGGAGTGTATAATCAATGCACATTATCCTGGGATGGGTAGAGGAAGAAGTATGTTACCTGCTGCAGACAACTGCTTTGTCAGCGATATGGCTGTTTGAAAAATGCATCTCTCTGCCCAATCCTCAGAAAGCTAATGTTGACTCTGTAAAAAAGAATCATCCTGTTTCCAGCCTCCCACTCTTAAGTGGAGTCATCATCAAATCAAATCATCATAATCAAATCACAGAATATAGATGTTTTCTTTTCTTCAGCATCTTTGTTAACTTCCCACAGTCTTATGACACTTGTACCCCATGATTTGATCTACCTTGCTTTCATTGGCGGGCCTGGCTGCAGCAGGGTAGGCTCTGTTCCACCTTCCCTGTTCCAGCTCCTGTGCCAGTAGCATCAGTATGGTTGTCTGTGAGGCAGTGACATGAACTGGATCAGAGAACTGGTCCAGGATAAAAATAAGTTGTCTTTTCTGGTCTATCTGTAGGGCAAATTAGTTGCCCAGTCCCATTTACTGCACAGCCTCAGAGGCAGCTGTAAAGGTATGCGTAAGAGGGAATCCAGAGAAAAGCAGAGCCTGAGCTGGCAGTGCTGCCAGCAGAAATGCTTGTAAGACTGTAGCTGCAGTGGGCAAAATGGGGGGTTTCTTTTGTGTGCAACACACTGATGCAAAACATGGATTCTGTTTCTTTCTCTGGCTGTTTCTGGTTCATCACTGGCTCCCGTTGCTTATTCAGGGTCATCATTCTGCCCTTCAGTGTTACCAGCAAGTCACATCTCTGTTCCATGGAGACAGGTGTGTTGCCCACAGGTAATGCAGGTCTTAAACTCCGATTAAGTATTTGAGAACCAAGATAAATTGTGCTGGAGGTGATACTTATGCAGAGTAGGTCTGCCTGGCAGGTATATGAGAGGTCTTTCTCATTTAAGAAGCTCTCCTGCACTGTCCAGACAAATATGAAAATACATGAAAATAAATCAGAATCCACTCAGTTGGTAACATTAGTCAAAATTATTTTACTACAAAATTTGTAGCATTTACTACAAACTTCTGTTTCAGTTGGTTTTTAGGGAGAGGGCTAGTCATAGATTTAATTTTGGTGTGTTAAGCAAGATGTGCCTGCTGTTGCTTCAAGACTAATTGGCCAAGCAACAGTGATTTCAATATGACCAGTAAAGCCAGAGCAATTTTAGGATATAAAATATATCTAAGTCTGAGCTGTGGCTTAAGCATCAAATCTTTTGGGTTTAATGTTGCAATAAATTTTGTGAATAGGATGCATTCAAGAGTTGGACAAGGGCAAGGTTTGTAAGGAAGTGCCGTTTTTCTTGTGCATACCTGGGCATACTCTACGGTAGCACTCCCAACTGCAGAAAAAATTCAAAGGTTTTCACTTACTTGAGACAGTTGAAGCAAAAAAATAGTCTATATTGCCTGTTAAGAAAGAAACAAAGCGATTAAACCATAACAGAAATATGTTGTTTGTACAGATACAGGTTATTTTGAATTTCAGGCATTTGACTTTATAAGTGGTAAATGTCAGCTTTGTATAAATAGTTCAGTCTATCTTACTTTCAGATGACCATTTCTAAAGATAATCAATAAAACAGTGAAAGTATTGGTCTGAAACATCTATTTTGTTGTGGTTTCTTTCTGAACTCACTAGAAGTGTTGAGGTTTTTTTAATTAAGAATTTCCAATGTTTACCAAGTTATATAACTTCGAGCTCTTATACTATGGGTTGAACTCTAAAAATACTACGTATGTTCCAAGCATCAAACAGAATGAACAATGTTTGTTTTAATAGTTTATGCCTATAAAGCTTGCAGCGTAAATACATGAAATGGCATTTTTTAATTAATTAATCCTTTAGTCACTGTCATTCAGAGGTGGGTTAGAAATGCTAGCAGTGGAGCTGTCCCTTCTCACCAACAGACAGAATCTCAGCACAGACACAAATTCTACCTAAAATTCTCTTGTCAAGTTTAACTACGCTGCTAATACCTGAAACTCCATGCCTATCCTGAATTTCTTAACTGATTTGGTAGCTTTCTGAAACAGAAGAATGGTATAAAAACAAGTGTGAACTGTATCACTTTGGGATTCCAGCGTCAGACCCTTTTCGATCTGCAGTATTTTGCTGAGGTGACCCACAGTGTTTAAATCTCAGGCTTTTTTTGTTTAATTTTTACATGAACAAACCAAATGGATGATGACATTCAGATATCTAATTTGACCAAACAGAAAACTTTACCTCCTGACAGTTAGCCTCCTCTTTATAGAATGGAAAAGGAAACATTTACTTTATTCATGGGAGAGTCCCCTGAATTTCTGGGACTTTCCAGAAAATTAAATTTCAGAATATATTTTTAATTCATAATGCATTAGAGTGTCATCTTTAATCAGTGTAATCTTTAAGAACCTTCAGTCTATTCTTATGCTGTTCTGATAAATGTGATGCATCTGTTAATATTTTCACACTGTAAAATTAACAGAGACTGTGGAAACATTATTTTGGAATAGAAAGATCTCAGGTAATAATAAACATGCTTATATGCTTATCTGTCTTTAGCACATTCCTGCATGTGCTTCCATTAAATCATACCTGGTAGGTAATTTAAATTGTTACAATTAAGGAAACACCTGTATGGAGGTAATTCCTTTCTCTGTTACAGGTGTAAGATTACTGTATGTTGTATTCTTGTCCCTTGGGCTTGGAGCACTCAGGTTAACCAGACTGATATGAATCTGTGTAATGCAGTTGTTTTTAGGTTTTAATAAGTTGTTCCTGATTTGCTCTGAGCACCAAAAGAGAGCTGGATAATCTTCTATATAATTTCAGAGTAGCTTTAGCTTTGTTCACTTAAGCATTTGTCATGTACCCAGTGATCAAGACTGCATGAATCTGTACCACATATATAGAGCAAATCCTATGCAGGAGACACTTTTGAAAAATACCTTCATCTTAACAACATCATAGTCCTACTTCACTCTTTCTATGAGACCGGCTCTGTTGAGCAGTTAGTCATGGCTCCTGCAGTTTGCTGAGAACAAGTTTTAGTAGTTTCCCCACCTCAGAGTTAGCAATTTTTTTAAAATATGAGTATTTGTAGAGTCTCTCCCTACAGAGTTGCATGCTGCCAGAGGTTTGGGATTGCAGCAGTTCCTCCAGCTGATGCCTCTGACGTGGGATGTTTAAAGGTTGCTTGTCATGTGGACAGAGATCCTTAGAACATGTCAAGCCATTGTCAAATACGTCTTGCAGCATTTAGGTGGTTCTTATTCTGCCAGAATGAATGATGGGGCAGTGAAAGACAGTAAGAGGCAGAAACCCATGTGGAGGAGAACAAGTATGATCTGTCTGAATTGCTGTGGCAGGTAAAGTGGAAACCTCAAGTCCTGACAGGTCTACCTAGTGGAAAAAAGGAAAATACGCACCTTCTTAGATGGGTCTTAACCTGGCTAACTTGGCATAATTTTCTGCTCCGAACACTTCCATTGGTGGTAGGGACACAGTCCTCTTTTCCACCATCATCTCCCATTTTCTTCTTGTCACTGAAGAAGGAGAAGGTCTCTGTCTGCTTGCAGAATCAGCTCTCCTTTCTGTCACTCTGGACTGCCTTAGTTCTTCTGCTTGAACACCTTCACAAGCCAGTGTTTGTTATGAAAGGAGGTGGCCCAAAAGGCTCTGCTTGTTGACCAGCGCAGCAGGATAAATTATTTGGCATACGTAGATAGCTGGGTGGCACCAGAGCACTGTTTCTCATTTGCTCACTGTGCCAGCCAGGTTCAACCTACCTTCTTACACAGGGGTCATGTCGCTGCTTTAGCATGGCACTGAGCCCAAGCTAACTACCCGTACTAAGAGGTAGGGTGTACCAGCTTGGGCACAGGGCCTCATGAGCAGAACAGAGATGTTTATCGTACCCATTGCTGTACTTGCATCACTTAGGTTCAGGCTGCGTTAATACACCCCATGGCTTTTAGATGAGTGCTGGTTCATGTCCAGCAAGCTTTCACCACAGGCTGAGCAGGTGTCGTCCCCACCTTGCAGCATGAGGTACCTGCTGTTTGCAGAAGTCAACACTGCTGGTGAACTGCAGCGCCTAGCAGCATCACAGGGGCTCCTCTTTTGGAGAAACAGACAAACAGACAGACAGACAAAGATACTTCACTAATCTTAGTACCGATGTAATCATATCTTCCTATTTTATTAAATACTGCCATCAGACTAGTGTGTAGTCACAGTTTAGCATTGAAGTTAGAAGTGCAAGTATGAGAAGTGGCTGGCTTCATGTCAGTGCAGTCAGTTGTGCTGAGAGGTCAGCTTCAGGTCTCATGCAGTCATTCATTCCTCAGTTCTCCACTTGCTGCTGTTTAAGTCAAAAGCAAAAGGGGAGTTTGACAAGGGCCAAAAATTAAACCTCGTCATGTGTGGCTATGCTGATTATTTGCTAGGCCTGTTCCAACTGCAAAGAGCTTGTTTCTGGAGTTCATCGTGTATCAGTGGGAACGTTAGCTCCCGGTTGCCATTATGAAAAATCATTTGCTGCCTGTATTTTATGTGGTGTTTAAGATGTCTGCACACAAATTACACTGTTCAGATATGCTGTTCTGATAATTTTTGTTAAGTAACCAGCAGCTACACATTGCAAAGTGAGCCGCAGTGCTTTCAGCAGATACGTGGAGAAGAGAGGCACTTATTTTGACAATTTCACATGGTTTCATTTTCGTGAAAGGAAAACTTCTTTCTACAGTTACTAGGAGTTGCAAGAAATCAGCATAGATTGAAAACTAGGTGCTTTTTATGTTCTAAAAATAATGTTGGAGAACAGATGGTAAGCTGTAGTAAAGTGTGGTCACTTTGTATGTAAATACTGTGCATAAATATGGTATTGGCAACAAGTGTGTAAGAACTACAAAATGTGCTGAATTCTCAGAAATGAGCAAGTTCTCATTAAGTCCTCGTGAACTGATTGTAGATACTGCCCAGGACATCCTTAAAATACCTGGTTTCTCTCAAATTCAGTTTGCAGATATCTTTCAGCTTTTTTGTTTTGGTCTGGGTTTTACTACACGTATTCACTACAGGTGTTTATAAGTAGTTACAATAATTCTGTCCTATGTTAAGGATCACAGGGGTAAAGTATGTGAATTAGTCTTTTAATACTGTAAGTGCATTCAGTATGAAGACAGAGCATTTATAATTAGAACGTATTTATAGAATCGGTTTTCAGTAATCATAGTAGTAGTTACCCAATGATTTTATAACCTTTCCTGGATTTGTTTTGACATTTTGTTTTGTCTAAGTGAAGTCTGACAGTATTTTGGGGGAATTTCTGAATGGAAGGGGGTAAGACAGTGGAGAGGCATTTGTTTGCTTTTCATTGTTAACGCCTTAGGAGATGATTCCTCTGGTCTATCCACTCAGCCCCTTTGCAGAACTGGTGTATTCACATAAGACCTATCCCAACTATTAGATAAAGTTAGGGAAAAGGTGGGGTTTGTAAATACATATTATCAGTAGAATTAAAATAAGTAGTTTTGTTCTTTCTAAGCTGGCTTCACCTTTACTTTTAGTGCCCAGTTCACAGTCTCAAAAGGAAAGGTTGTAGTTCAGTTAGGTTCCTTAATTCTATATTGAGCAAGAAAAGGCAGCATAGATTAAACATGATTTAAATAATGTGCGTGTAGCAAGTACTTTTTGGATGCTCTTGTATTTGTTCATAGAATCTGTGATGCAAGAAATAATTTGTAGTTAATTGTTGTCACAATCTCTTAAAAAGCTTGAGGGCAGAAACACTAGATACTAGTAAAATGGCAAGAGCGTGGAGTCAAATCAGAAAAATCAATCAGTGAAGTGTTTATAAGCAACTTTCACTTGCACACCTTACCTGTGCATACTGATTCACCATCTACGTGATAAATATCAGCTTTCTTGTGTTACGCTAACAGAAGACAGTATCTAGACATGATCACTGATTTGGGTGCTCCCTGCTGTAGCTGTGAGATCAGGTGTTTGGTCTTCTGCCCTTGTTTTAAAATGTGCTACTGCTTTTTCTTTAGTGAAAGGGAGATTGAGCATGCAACACAACTGATTTGTTCCGGTACTTTAGTCATTTACATACCTGAATCTGTTAAGTATGAGAAATTTTAACTGACTTTGGAAGTACAGCTACAACTGCACTAGAAGTTTTGTTGGAAAAGTCATGAGCCAGAAAAGTTTCTTACACATAATCAAGGCTCCTGGTTGCATTTCTTCTGTGATCTGTATGAAAATAACTACATCATTTGCCTTTCTTGCATTGGCTGTTACACCATGTATTCAGTCAGCAAAGAGTTGTCAGAAACTTCTCAGAGTGTCATCTTGGTGGAGACAGAAGTGGGACTAGAGGTATTACGTTCAGGTGATGGTCTGATTCTGCTTTGTGCAAGATCTCTTTACAGTGAGATTCAGTTTTTCTTGGAAGTTCAAGATCAAATACTTCAACTTCAGTGACAAGAAGAATTTTTCCAGCTTTTTATTCTTCGGTTTGCCTGGCAGATTGCTGTGTGTGAATGCAAATAATCTCTGCAAATACTCTTCCCCATTTTTGATGTTTTCAGTGGAGTTGGTTGTCGAGGCCATTCTTTTACTTCCACTTCCACTCGGTTTGCCAGGCCCTTGCCCAGCCGTGACCCAGAAGCTGGCATGATCGTTGAGTGTCTATGTGGTGACTTGTTCAGAGAAGTGGTAAAAGGTAGATTTAAGACAAAGCAGCAAACAGGTTGTGTTCACAGTGTGATGCACAGTCCTGTCACCCGGAGGAGAGGGCAGGAGGAGCAAATACCCAGGGTGCAGCAGCAGGGGCAGTGCCAGCTTGGGATGACAGAGAAGCTCTGACATAAATTGCAGCTCCTGTGCCAACCCACTGTAGTCGTTAGCAACAGAGAGAGATAATTATGGGCCTGTCTTGTCCTTTTGAGCATTTATTACTGGTTATTTGAAGTCCCATGTGTTAGCTGTAAATAAAATTATTTTTCACTCAATGTTTTCAGTCTGGCAGCCATTGAATGGAGTTCATAAAGTGGCTGTTGAGCTGCAGCTGAAAGGGCTGCAGATGCTACAAGGTAACAGTGGAAATGTTTCAGATTTCATGTGAATGTTCTCGGTACTTACACTGGAAAGGTGAAAACAAATAATAGCACACGAGTGGGGTTTGATGACCCTTTCAGTCCTTTCATGGTGGATCTGTGGCTTTATAAAGCCACACGTAGTAAATACAGAGTGAGTCAGATTCCTGGAACTTTGGACCGTGGAGCTGTATTTGCTTCCTGCACAATTGTACTGGCATGCCTGCTATGAATAAAGCCGAATACAGGGCTTGAGAAGCAGGCATTGCCTCCATTTCCCTTCCCTCAGCCCCCTTGCTGCCCCAGTCCTTCGCTGCCATAAGCAGCTGGGTGGCTGAGTATTGAACTGGATCGGGAACCTGATGTGGCTGCAGGTGACGGCTGGTGAATGTCTGAGGATGTTGCACAAGTTGGTCTCCAGGTGGGCGTAAGTTTGTTGGGTCTCTGCTCTGCACTGTTTTTGGAGGCTGTCATGTTGTTCTTCAAAACCTGGGTGTGTAATTCAATAAAATAAAACCAGAATTTGTATCTAGCTATGGAAGAGAAGGAGACTTTAAAGTGTGTCAGTTGGTAAAGCTGTGCTCGCTTGTGAGCGGGCTGTGGCAGTACGTCTGAGGTGTAAAGCGAACTGTGTTGCCTCAAGGTGTAGTTATGTTGTATGGCCAATAACTGTCAGTGTAAGCATTAACTGATAACTGAATTGTCACCATATCACTAAAGACAGAAAAGGAAGGCTTGCAGGGAGAGGTAGTATGTTTTACTGTGCCAGCTGTACCACTGAAAAGCACAGAAAGCTTTGGGGCATTCATTTGCGTTTTTAAGGATTAGAGATTGATTTAAATCCTGACTCATGATGATTTGTCTTCCTTTCAGATCTGCACTTTTTTTGGTATGAAATAACCATAATTTGGGATATTCTTGGGTATTGTTATCCATGTGCATGTCTTAACACCTGTTTGAATCCTGATAACTTGCTTAGCAGCAGCAGCATCAGTGCTCTATTTGTGCAGTACATAAAGTATCAGTTTTCATAATATTTAATACATATTTGTAAGTTTTCATTTTCATACTTTTAAATTTGTCACCTTTCATCTTTGCTGTTCTTATAATCAGACAGTGAATGTTTCAAGTTTACATACCCTGTTACCAATATAAATTATTTTTTATTGTTTGAAGCATTTTTCTCTTTGGAGTAAGTATTGTATTTCTATCTGGTCTCTTCATACAGCAGATTTTCATTGCCCCAAATTTTTGCTTTCTCTGCACACCCAGGTTCCACAGAACTCATTTTGAAGATGGCTCCTAATGTCTGTACTGTCATCCAGCTGATGTATAGGGTCCATCTATACAAACAAAATTTTTAAACATTACCCTGTCTCTTATTACTGTTGCAGTGTACCACTTCAGCTTTTCTTACCATGGATGCATGTTAAGCAGAAATCTGAAGTGAACTATCTGTAGTAATGCCCAGGCCCCCTTTCCAAGTTTACACAACTAACAAGACAGATTTATTCAGATTTTTCTACAGTGTGCCGTTCCATTTCCCTGCAATCTGCAACTGTTTGTGTTTATTAGCATCTGTCTTCAGCTATCATGGTGTAAATTGAGCTAGTATAGTTAGTTGTCTTCCACTGAACTTCTTTCTCCCAGTCCTGATTTGGCTAAAACAAATTACTGGGTGTCAGCTGAATGTTTAGCTTTTTGGCTTTTCACCTTCAGAGTTTCAAATCATTAGTAAGCACATTATTAAGAAAGTATTAGTAAGTATAATAATAGCTGCTTTGAACTAATAAAGAAAAATGTGTATTACATAGAAGTCATGAGTTAAACCATCTCTAACCAGGTGATCTCATCAGCTCTCTTAACCTGTGTTCAGAGTTCATAGCCGAGTTGCTTTAGGCAAGCATACTCTGGTTTTCCAACTCTGGTTGTTAACAGCTAACTGTTCAGTTAGTTTCATTTAGAATACTTGGTTCAAGATGAACTACAGCAGTTATTTATTTTTCCTCAAAGTGGGAGTACAGGTACTCTCCTGACAAGATGGAAAGTAACCTGGAAGCAGGGAGGGATGAGAAGAAGGTGTGCTCCCTCTGCTCCTGTATGCGCTCCCTGCCTTGGACACATGTTCCCCACTGGGACACTTTCAGATCCCTGCTTCCCTTCGAGATGTCGAGGTGTGGTGGCTGCCAGGGAAATCAGTGCCTGGGAGCAGGGTGGGCCACTGTGAACAGGGCAGGAGGAGCAAAAGGATGGTGCGGTGGGGTGGGCTTGAGGACCCACAGCGGTACTGGTCAGCGAAGTTTGTCTAGTCTAGGGGTATATGAGAGCTTAGAAAGGAGGTAGAAAGATTGGCATTCATTTGTAGGTGTGGGGAGGTTAAGGTTTCAAACCAAACATCATTTCATCTGTTACATTGTAAATTACAAGAACTAATAGGAATTGACAGCCTTAATTTCAGCCATCCTGGTCTTAATCTGAACACACAATTTACTAAGTATTTATGTTCTAGGTGCCTGCTCTTATATATCTTGGCAATCTTAATCATACTGTACTGTTAAAGTTAAAAATAAAACAATGTAGTAATCATTGTATCTGGAATATGATGTTGTGATGCTAAAAAATTGATTCTTTCTTTTCCTCACAAGTTACCGTAAAAGGTAGTAGTGAAGGTGTTAGAATACAAATAATGTGATCTGTAAGTGCAAGGTAAATGGAACCAAATTCAAGAGTACTTAGAGCTTGTGAATAACACGAGACTAAGAGCTTATCCAAAAACTACAAGTAATGTTGGACACTCATTTAAACTGCATGTGTTAAGGTGTAAATCTTGCAGGCAGCTTCCTGCATTGTTTGGTGCTTACTGTACATTATGAGGAGGTTCCCTTTAGGTGTTTGCAAGTCACGTTAAGAATTTGATTGCCGACATTTTGGTGTTGTAGAGGAGGGAGCACCCCAAAATGCTAATGTTTTTGCTGATTGCATATGCAAAAGATGATGCAAGTATGTAAACCAAGCTTGTAAAACCAGAGGTCCTTTGCTGAATAGCGTGTGAGAGAATTGGAAAGTCTTCCTAGGAAAATACTGCATTTATCAGCAGGAATTTGGCAACATCTACCTTTGCAAACATTGCTAAATACCTGATTCAAGAGACTTCTCACTTGCACATTTCATCTATCTCTAATTCCATTTGTATAGCAACTGACTCCATACTGGAGTAATGGTTTCTATCAGCAAACAAAAGCATTATTAGTTTTGAAACATACTCGAATTTGTAGCTGGGGAATTGTTTTTAAAGTTCTTTTCAGATACTTGGCTGGGAGATGTTGCGAAAGATCTGCTCCTCAAATGGTTCCGATGAGGTAGTGTTTTGGCTGGAGTCACCATGATACATGCATCGGAATTGGGAAAAAGTTGTTGATTTTCTTACCTTGGACCAAACTGGCTGATAGTTGCAAAAAAGTGATAAAACCAGATATCTCTTTAAAAATTATAAAAATCGAAGAAACCTACAGTAGTCTGGTTTGTAGTTTGCACTTGTGAAAATGCGGAATGCTCAAAAATTTGGTGTATAATAGAAGACTAAGACTGTTACAGTACAACTGGTGTGTTAAAGTTCTGATAGAAAGCCACTTAAACTGCTGTCATTAATGAAGTCTTTAAGAACTGTTTGGTAATATATATTGCAAATAGTAATAGTGCATGGGTTTTCTTTTGTGCTTTCTGGGAGATGAAATGCAGCACAGAGATTTGGTACAGTAGGAAAGAAGGGGGGGACACAGGCTGTTCTTGAAACTCTTATAAAAATAGTAACATCTAGACTACTTAAAATGCAGTGAGTTTACAATTAATTTCTTTCATGGCCAGTTTACCAGTATATGCATAGAGGTAGAGTATTGTTTATCTGTGAGCATTTGTCAGACTAATACCTAGTTTATGTGGGACAAAAATCATGGCAACAGGGAGAGGCATAACAAAATCCCAGGTGCTTAGAGGAATTTTAATTACTTTTTCCAAAAATTTCTAAATTGTATGTCACTGTTTTTAAGGAAAATCAGGTTTAATTCTTTTCCTTCTTTTCATTTCCTAAGAATTTTTAAAATTGTGTTGGAACTAAATATTTGGTACTTAAACATTTCACTGTTCACACACACACACGCTCATTTGAACAGTGACTTTCAATACTAAACATACGGACTTTGATTTGTATATATTGACTTGCTTTCTTTTGATGTGAGATGCAGCTACTGCTTTGAAATGCTGTTTTATCTTTTTTTGATTAGTGATCGTTTACTGTAAGACAGAATTCCACATTATACTCTGGATTGAAGTGTGACTCTACTGCTTTAGGCAACACATCTCCAAAGAGTATTCTGTTTCCTGTAATACTGTAGTATAGTCTGCACCGAAATGGAAGTTTCCCTGACTTTGTGTTTAAAATGAAATGTCTTGAATGTGGTCATGGTACTACCACCTGTATTGACACTTCTAAGTCTTTTCCCGGGGAGGGGCGAGGGGGGTGGTGGTGGTGGTGGTGGTGGTGGTGGCAGTAAAGTTTAGCAAAGAGAGGCGCATTTCTCCTTCTTTCCACCTTTCTTCTAATCTGAGCATCCTCTGCCTGCAGGCTCTTCCCCAAAGCAGAAATGCTCTACTGGTTGTTTTGCTCCAGCGCTGAAGACAGGTATGTGCTGCCCTAGGGTAGCCAGAGGCCTGAGTAGGTTGGGCAGCACAGGGTGGGACACAGAATAAATATTGTGGCTATGGACATTCTTAGTATTTGATATTTGGAGTTCTGTATAATACAATGGTATTGCTGTATCACCATTGGGAGCATTTCCTTGTATTTTGAAGTAATTTTTTATATATTAAATCTTTCCATACCAGTATTTAGAGAAGATCTGAAAAGTAATTTTTGCAGATCAGTGCAGGATTTAACATTCATTGCACTCTG
Source organism: Falco rusticolus (assembly GCF_015220075.1). Lineage (NCBI taxonomy): Eukaryota > Metazoa > Chordata > Aves > Falconiformes > Falconidae > Falco > Falco rusticolus. The sequence goes on from NC_051194.1 coordinate 51,369,048, forward strand.
CCTACATGCATGGTTTTGGAAGTTATGCAACCTCTTTTTTTATAGAGTTTCGTGTTATGGTGATCTCAGCTTGCTCAGTTATTGCTTAGAAATATAAGTGTATTAGGAGCTATATATGATAGAAAACCTAGGTCATGACAAACTACTATGTACCTCTAAATACAAAAACATCTATTCGCAGTAAGGTTCAAGTAGAAATGGCTTCCATCATTTATGTATACTGACTTTAAAACTGCTGAGTAGAGAAGACTAAGTTGCTGTGACATAGGGCTGTACACAGTCTGGTTGTGGAAAGAATTTGCATGGAGATGTTGCATATTTAGTTCAGACAGAAGAAGACTGAAAACTAAATGCCCAACACAGAAGCAATTGCTATTGGTTATCTGCAAACTGCAGTTGCGGGGGAGAGGGAGGGCTGTAGCAGGGCATCTTGTCACCTTGGCACTGAAGGAGCACCCTTCCTGACAGACTGCCGGTTGTTATTCCAAATTCCGGGGGTACTAGATCATCATAGTGCGATTGCTCAAGCAATTTTTTTAAGATGAGCAAAATGCATTTTTTCTGATCTCATTATTGGAGGAGACTGGGCCTGTTTTTCAGAAACATTACACACAGAAAAATCAACCTGAGAGGCAGACACCTGGCATGAAAAACATTTGCCTGAATGCTAATAGTTTGGCAACAGTTTAATAAGCAAATGAAAACAGTATGTAGTAATGGGAACTCAGCTGCAGTGATTGCTACCAGATCCACCAAGAATAATGGACTTGCATACCAACCCAGACTTACGACAAATATTGTGATTGTAGGTAACTAAATGACCATGGAATCTGGAGCAGAGAACCAGCAGAGTGGAGATGCAGCCGTTACAGAGGCAGAAACCCAACAGATGACAGTACAGGCACAACCACAGATTGCAACGTTAGCCCAGGTATAAAATCATACGGTGTAATAGTTTTACCTATTGGATAATTTTTTTAAAAGGGTTAATGTCTGCTCATGGGCCTGAGAGAAGGTTCCATTGATATGATTCTGAAACAGGTGCAATGTATAGTTCCTTTAATATTTGTCTTCACATTTTTAAAGCAGTAGAGATTTTTAACTTCCCATCACACTAGGCTGGTTTTAGTCCTGAAGAACTGTATGTGTGTAAACTGTAATGTTAATAGAATAATGAATGAAAATATTTCTAGCATTCTTTACCACAACCATACACTGAAAGGTATTTTTTTCAAAACATGTAATTTACTGTCTTTTTCATATTGACTGGATTGTTTTGCTGTTATGCTTTTTGTTAGAAACTTGTCTATAGCAGTCAGTTTAATTCTGAAGAGAAGAAACCAAAAATATAGATAAATAATGCAGCAAATACAGCATCTTACCAGAAAGGATTAGTATTATAAACATTATAATCAAGTGGAACAAGCTGGCATTTGACAGCTCATGTTATCCTGTTGTCACCAGAATTTCACAGAATTGTTGGCTGTTTAGAGAGACAGTAGTAGATCGTTTATTATCCTCCAGTTATTTTGGAGAGACAAGAAATGCAATCCCAGCTACATCTCTAATTTTGGAACCTGGTTTCATTCCTGGATACAGTGATGGTTGGCAGAAGCAACTCCATTGTGTAAATGAGTACAGAATTTGTTCATCTCTCTTCTGTAACCATTTAATTTTAAAACTGTTTGCAGTCCACTAAGAACAAACAGGTTTTTTATATCTCGGGAGTTTGGGGAATTGAGTGTCTTGTAAGTGGCACAAGTGTTAAATCACTTAGCATTTTATAAATTATTAAAGTCATTGCACCTTTCGGTAAACCAGAGCTATTATACTTCCATTCAAGTGATAGTATAGGGGTTGGAGCTGTTAAAATGCACAGGGTGATTTTGTTGAGTGAAGCTGTAGTGTGAATTTACAGGCCACCAGCTGCCCTGCACCAGCTTGCCTCTTTGGGCAGTGTTCTCACTGTCTAACTTAGGCACAGGATGTAGGTGGTGCGAATAACACTTCAGTGTGAACTGGGTGGAAGTAGTTTATTACTCTTGCAAAACCAGTAAACTGCTTCTTGCTTGCTATGCATTAAGATTTAGTCCAGAGAAGCAAGAATGTTTTAAATTCTTGTGTTAACATACTAACCTCCAGGCAGCTGAATTTACAAGTATGTAGTGGGTTGAATGCAGTTTACTCGGGCAAAATTACCCTGGTACTTGAATGAGAATTTTTCCAAGTAAGAAAAATCTGTACAGCTATGGTTAAAATCCATGTGAACCACAAAGAATGATGTTACGTTTTTCCTGATTTCCTCTGTTGTCATTCACTGTATTATTTGCACCTTAGCTGTTCCCCTGGCTTTATATTCCTTGTGAAGGTGATGTAACAGTCTAAACATAATTCTTTGCCTTGTTCACATTGGTGTTACATTATTACGATATTTTTGATACATGAAGTGGCAGTGTTTGGCATTAGGGAGTGTCCTCGGAGGCTTAGACAAATCTAAATAACTAATTATGTCAATTTAGTTCTTCCATTATCTCTTGTAAGGTCACCCCTCTTGTAAGCTTAGTTTAATTGCTGCATTTTTACTGAGTTCAGGGTAGTTTTCAGAGTCAAAAGGAAACTCGTTCCAGTTCCACAAGGTATGAGTCAGAGACATCTGCGGAAGTTACACTCTGCTGTTGGCTTAATCCGACCACAGAGTGGCCTCCAGTTGATCAGCTTTGCTGTCATTGCCAGGGACGGTTTAGTCAGACATGCATTATTAAAAAGGTTGCTTGGTAAAGGAATATCATTTGCCAGAGGGAAGTGCGCGCATGTTAATCTCAGCCCGGGTTTCTCTCAGATGTGAGTTAAGTACCACCGTGTAATGCTGCAGCTGTTTTCCTGAAAAAGGAAGGTAAAGGCAAACACAGATTTGTGGATTTGGGAGAGACATACGTGGAGGAGAGAGGTCTACATGTAATTCCCTTTATTTTTGTTGTTAAGCAAGGTTCCCTTGTAAGCAGTGGATGTTTATGGAAATTCAGAGATCAGCTATTGCAGCTTTCTGAGAACCACGTGCTCACAGGGACAGCAGAGGATTTACTTCTGCGTCCAGTACACAGACGCTCTTTGAGATTAGATAGGACAGCAGTGCAGCCCCTTCTGGCATTGTAGCTACATGGATCAAATTTCTTGAAAATGCCGTTGAACACCAGAGGATTGTTAAATTTTCAGAAGCTGGGTGTCTAGAAGACCTGCCTAAGGTCTGCCAGAGCAGCTCACGCTTGCCTGCAGTCCTCCCCTGAGGGCTATGGTGGTGCAAGTCAGGTGCAGACGGAGGGCCATGTACACAGGTGCGGCAGCCCTGGCACCCTCCTACCTGTCAGGAGCCCCCCAGCCACGAACACATGCATCGTGTCATCGTACAGCTGCTGCATTCTGGATGCACACTGGGGCACCTGCCCAGCCACCTAGCATCCTTTAGCCGCCCATAATAGTTCTTGTGACTTGCCAGAGTGAGCCTTCTCTGCGTGATTTGAACAGCTCAGTATGGATGTCGCTGTCCTCGGAGCCCCTGCGCAGAACATGCGTGGCTATGTATGCAGTGGTACCAACTGTGCTGCAGTCTTCAGCGTTTCCCTGTTGGCATAGCCACTATGCCTCCAGGCCTATGCTGGAGAAACAAAGTCGTTTAGGAACTGAAGGTTTAAAATGTGGGCAATTTTTCCTCAGAAATAACTTTAAGGCTAGGGTTTCTGTTGACCCGTTACACTGAATCACAGTAACTGCCTACAAACCATTTGTTTTCACTGCAAACCCACAAGTTTTGTGTCTGAAGACATGGTCAGTTTTCCTCACTTAAATGGACTGTGCCAGCTACTTAATACGGTTTGTGTCTAGAAAGTCTGAAAGCTATGGCTCCCTAAAAAATTTAACTTCTTACATCTGGCAAACACTTCGCATTTTCTTGAGTGAGAACAAAAATAGCTGCACTCCCATATGTTTCTGCCTTTGACTCAGCAGCGTCCGTAGGAGTACACCCAAGTCCTATCAGTATCTAACTGAAGTAGGCGAAAGGTAATAATGTGTTTTTATTAGGTTACCTCAAAATAGAGGTAGTTGTGTTTTTCTCATTCTTGTCAGTGGTTTTACAAGCAATGTTTTGAGCCTGCAGAAATTCTGCATTAGATTAATTTGTAAAGTAGGTCAGATGTTGGGCTTAGGCAGGTCAGGGGGTTTTGTATTACACTGTAACATTTGGGTCATCTAATTGGGCTCTAGAAGAGACTTAATTCTTTCACCAGAAAGCGTTCTTGGTAGTGAAATAAGATTTTGCAATAACCTAATTTACGCTCACTGTCTCTTCTTTGCAGGTATCTATGCCAGCAGCTCACGCAACGTCTTCTGCACCCACGGTGACCTTAGTTCAGCTGCCCAATGGGCAGACAGTGCAAGTGCATGGAGTAATTCAGGCTGCCCAGCCGTCAGTTATTCAGTCTCCACAGGTCCAGACAGTTCAGGTACTGACTGAAGAAATTCCTCATATGTGAATTGGGCCTTGTGATAGTCCTGCCAGTTCACTGGTTTCTGATGTGTTTGTGTCCTGGATTGTGATTTTGCTTATATAAACTTTAAGAGCATGTTGAAGGCAAAATCTGTACAGTATTTGCTACTCTGTGACTGTTTTTTTTTTTCCTGTTCTGGTTTAACCACTTTTCACTTTCAAACATTGCTCAGTTTCATCTCCGGCTAGAATGTTGTTGGTGAGTTTAACAGCTTCATGGTTTTTCTTACAGTATTACTCTACTTTTTCTCTCTTCTATATTTTCATACATCTTTATTGAGTAAGAGTTCATGCTGTTCTGAAGTCAACAAAAAAGATTTCTTTTTTTATAATGTAATCTTTAATCAGTAATGAGACTGATATTCTGGGATGAGAGTCTTTGCTATTGAAAAAATATTTGCATTGGTTTATAGAACAGATGTCTTAAAATAAACCTATCAGTCCTCTCATAAAAATGGTTTTAAAATTTGCCTGTTGAATATTGTTTGCTTTGTAAAGCTTTATCATTTTCTCTTCTGTAAAGTAAGACAGGTAATGTGATATGATGAGGTAGCTTGAAGACAAGTAGTCTGAAACCTTTGAAACCTGTAACTTTTGGGTTTTTTGAACCACTTTAAGCTCAGTGTTACTGAACGCAGAAAGAGAAATTGCTTGGCATACAGCAGCTACACAGGGCAAGGACTGTACCTCATTTCTTTGCTCTTATTGCACTGAACTCAAAAGTTTAATTTAAAATGTAAACATTAAAAGTAGACATTTGATACAGATACTTAGCTGGATATTATTTTAAAAAATACTAAAGCATGCATAATTTAAAACTAGGCCATTCTGATAATCATCTTTGTTTACTCCTTGTCAGCTTTAGTGCTGAGTTTGTGGCAGGCTCTACCCTCCTCAGCTACTGGAATCAAAAGTTTAGAGTTTTAGTTCATTGGAGATGAGCAAGTTACTAGCCCAGAGGTGGAAGACTGACAATGAAACCATGCGTGGAATTCACCTGGCTCAGTGCAAAGCCAGCCTGTTTGGATATTGAAAACCTGGTAGTTCACAGTCAGCCCTGGACATGTTCAGGCCCCCTATCTGGTAACTGTGACATTTGGGCACCAGCCAGCTTTTTGAGCCTTTAGGAATCTTCCCTACAGTGCATAAAATGTCAGGCTGTGAGCTATGTTTCTCACACAGGCATTTTACGATTCACTAACTATTGTTAGCTTTTGTGTATTTGTCACATATGTGACTATAGTCTTTAGGAAAACAGTCTCTGCTTTTATGTATTGGAGATGTTTTAAAATTTTTGGCACACTTCAAATCTAAAATTATTCAAATATGATTGATGTAAACATTTCCGTTTTCCTTCATAAACCTTTGTCTTTTCTTAGCATCATCACGTATGACATTTTTCTGACAATCCCCCCTTCCTGCCAAAAGGCAGTCTCTCTATACCTAATTACTTACAAACTGCTGTTTCTCAGCTTCACTATTTTGTTAGTTTCTGAATGTTTCTATCTTGGTTTGGTTTTAGTTATTCTCTCCCTAAATTTTACTTAAAAAAAATAAAAATCTTTGTTTTCTTAAAATGAGTGGAAACAGGGGATCGTGGAAAGCAAAAAGTGTGTAGAACTACTGTTTATATTTTCTTATTGGAGTATTTAAATTATAAAGGACATTCTCACAGGTAGATAACTCACCATGATCATTCTTCACTGGATCTGTTACTAAACAGCCTGCCCTTTCTGTTCATTGCTTAGGCAGAAGCACTGTAGAATACTTGGGTTGTAGCGTGTTTCACAGGATGTCAGCATTTCCTGAAAATAAAGACATTGGAAGTGTCGTGTTAAGTTTTATTGCTGTTCTTATTTACAGATCTCCACTATAGCAGAAAGTGAAGATTCACAGGAATCAGTAGACAGTGTCACAGACTCACAGAAACGAAGAGAAATACTTTCCAGACGACCCTCCTACAGGTATGGAGGTTAAAAGCAGAAGCATTTTGCTTGATGGGTGGGTTCTTCACATGGGGAGGGAGACAGTGTGATTGTATAGTTATTTTTAGATTTACCGTTTAACTGAAATCTCTCTTCTACGATGACTTCCCATGGAATAGGATGTAAAGAGAGAACCAGATAGGAGGAGGAGGAGGAAGAAACCTCAGCTGTTACACTTTGTTAAGACCGAAGTGAGCTGAGGATAAGCTGAGTGCCATATTTGTGAAACATTGCAGTATTATTGTGCTAGGTGCCTTGGAGATAGCTTTAATGGATACTTAATACATGGGAGACACTGAAGCTTTGCAAGAAAGTGGCTTCTATATAATTGGTATTCTGCAAAAAATCAACTGTGTTGTTTTTCATTATTGTTGAAATGCTAGCAGCAATAAAACTTAATTCCTTTCTCCTGTGAGATTTTCAATAAACACGTGGTGTTCTGTGGCTCAGAGAGAATTTCTGCTTGAGCAAAATTGGTTGTGTTTACAGTTTAACTAGTCAGGGTAGGAGTTGAATGTAGTGATAGGCATCTAGTACCTTTAGTTGTCATGGCAAGTACTTCTGCGGTAAGAGCAACTGAGGTATGCCCCTTCACATGGTGTTAGTCATATGTTACTTTATTAATTAAGCCCTTGTACATCTTTTCCTGGCTGTACTAAATCTCACTTTTCATTCTTAATACATGCTAAATAGTATTAAGGAACAGCTCTGGAGTTCATCAGATTTTAAGCGACCTGTGCATTCCTCCTGCTTCAGAAAACTCAGACACTCCTTTTTTCTTTATGAGCATAGCCTTATACAGAGGGAGACTGTAGGCCTGAGCATATCTCAACGGGGTTTTTTTTAGTACTTGCAGATTATTTTTTACCTTCTCCAGCAGCCTTCAAGGCCGTTCTGCTGAAGATAGTCAAAATCACTGTTGAAGAACCCTAGCCATAATAGATCTGGGAAGATGCTTTTATTTGTGAGGAGCAGTGTTGCTGACTTCAAGGCTGCCACAGACTTTCTTGCAGTCTGCTTCACCAGTGAGACACTTGCTTTTACTGTACATGTTTATCATGAGACAACAGAGCTAAGTAACCAAGCAGCAAAATTAAGAAGAGGGTACTTGTGCATGCTCATTTCTCATTGAGTGGACTCCTTTGCATGCACTGTTGCCACACCACAGCCTCTGTCCTCAAAGCAGATCCTGTTAACTCAGCAAAACATTGTAATTGTAAAACCTGTATACGTAGCTCAGACTCTGGGCCTGTGTAGGGGTCATGTCAGAAAGGCTGAGCCATACTGATGTGTTTAGTGAATTCCTGGTCGGCATTATTCAACCTGCTGTAACTGCTTACAGAGGCAAGATAGGTGCAGACAAGTTCACAGAATTGAAAGCTGTATCTCTTCCTCAGAAACTCCACTTTGATGTTCTCCATGTCAGTTCATAGCTCCTATATTTGTAAAGCTGCCACCTTACCTCCTATCTTAAATCCATCTTTATGATGGCAAGGATAGGTTTTAACCACCAGATCGTATCTGACATGAGCTTAAAAAGTGATGAGCTGTGGTTTCTTTTGTATCTTGAGCTGCTTCGGTTTTGTTCCTCATCCTCCCTGCTCTGTCCATATTTTCAGCTGTTCTGTCCTCCAGATTTTTTGGTCTAGCACCTAGGTTGCACACTCTCTGGATGGGAATTTTTTATTTGTCCAAGTAGTGCTTGGCACAGTGAAGGGCTTGTGCAATCATAGAATCATGTAGGTTGGAAAAGGCCTTTGAGATCATCAAGTCCAACTGTTAATCCAGGACTGCCAAGTCCATCACTAAACCACATCCCTAAGCACCATGTCTACATGTTTTTTAAACACCCCCAGGGATGGTGATTCTACCACCTCCCTGGACAGCTGTTCCAATGCTTGACCACCCTTTCCGTGAACAGTTTTTCCCTAATATCCAATCTCAACCTCCCCTGGTGTACTTGAGGCTGTTTCCTCTTGCCCTGTTGCTTGTTATCTGGAAGAAGAGACTGACCCCACCTGCCTACAGCCTCCTGTCAGGTAGTTGGAGAGAACAATAACGTCTCCCCTGAGCCTCCTCAAGGTCCCTCCTGAGCTTCCTTTTCTCCGGAATAAACAGCCTCAGTTCCCTCAGCTGCTCCTCACATGCCGGGGTTCTTGCATGCACACAGAATCAAAACAGCAACAGCAAAGCTCTGTTTGTCAAGTTGCTCAGCAGAGTGACTGCTCTCCCCAAACAGCACCATACAGATGTTCTGGCTCCCAAAGCTTTAGGAGCCTTATTTAAGAAATGAGTATTGTCTTGGAGCTTGGGGTCTACAGCTGTGTTTGCTTCACACTTTGAGTTGCAATGAGAATCCACAGGAAAACACAGAATTACAAAAAATGTTGTTCTAAGTAGTGTTTTGCAGTGACAGACTAAGCCAGCAGTGAAAAGAGCTTGACAGTCTTCTGAGGGACAGTGTTTGGTCTAAACGATGCTGATTGCAGTAACTGCTGTGGTCAGTCTTACAGTCATGTTCAGTGGGGACCTGTAGCCATGATGTTAGTTTTGGCTTTGGATAATTAACCCATGGAAGTAATTAAACGAACTGTTCTTTCCTTTACCCATGCTAATCTCACAGCTTTCTCAGGCAGGGCACCTGTAAATGTAACTGTGACTTTACTCAAGCACTCAGTGTTGCCTCCCGGGCAGGTGTTACGTTATAAGCTGGTTGCTCTTTACAAGCATTTGTGCTGTCTGCCTTTATACTCAGCTGTCTGGCTGAGGTCTTTATGGTCTCTGAGATGGAGCAGTTCCCCTAATGTAAGTGAGGAGACAGGTTTTTACATACTTTGCTTTCTTCAAATCTTCATGTGGCTAAAAGCAGGAAACAAGTAAAAATGAATGAGAGAGAAAGAAACATGTTTTTAAGAAAAAGGGAAGGTTGTAATAGCTGTATCTTGCATTGAGAAGAACCTGTTGAGAAGCACCTGTATCTTGTGTTTTGATAAGCACAGCTGTTCTGTACTGGCTCCCTTGCCCGTCTGTGCATGGCACTTTGAACAATCCTCTCCAATAAGAGTTTGAAGATAGTGCGAGTTTTTTATTCTGCACCCATATTTTCCTTGCTGGCTTACTGCACTTTTCAGTTTTATCCAGCATTATGTATCAAATAGACTTTTTTTTTTTTTTCTCGATTTTTATTAAAATCTCTACAACACACTGTCTTTGCCAGAAAAATTTTGAATGACTTGTCCTCAGACGCCCCAGGAGTGCCAAGGATTGAAGAAGAAAAGTCTGAAGAGGAAACAGCAGCACCTGCCATCGCCACTGTTACGGTGCCAACTCCCATTTACCAAACCAGCAGTGGGCAGTACAGTATGTAGTCTGAATTTCTCAGTGGTGCTAGTAAGTGGGGATGAGAAGATGAAGAACTATTATTTCTGTAACTGTTTGGACTAGGACAAAGCAGGAGATGAAAATAAGATTACTTTAATTTGACTGTTTGATAACCATGCCTTTTAAACACATTCTTATTGTAAGTATTTGAAGTGTTCAATTAACATTCCTGGGACTGCTTGCCAGTTAGTGCAGCTAATGCATCCTGAGGCAAAATATAAACTAACCATAATGCTGTTATAAACTTTTTCACTTCAGGAACCAGATGAGGTAATACAGAAGTTTCTTTTTTTCCTGGCAGATTATTAATGCTGATTCACAAAATTGTAACCTCATCAATAGAGAAAATATTACAGTCTGCAAATACGTTTTTAGAAAGTCCTGAAAAAATAAGAACTTCATCAACCTTATGTAAAATGCGTAATAAATATATGTGTCCATGTTTTCTTTATTCATAAGATTTTATAGATGTAGTCCTTTGATTTAAAGGATTGAGTATACAGCAGTAAAGCTAGAATTCACATGCTGTCTCACACAAACACACACAGTATTAAATATACAAAAATGAGAAAGGACTACTTGTTTACATCTTTCTATTAACATCTCTTGAAAATTTTGTATCTCTGGTTACTACTCGGCCACTTTGCCTAATATCTTACCTAATTTTAGGTAACAAACTGATGTCGTTAACTCTGCTTTCCTGCCATAACTGTAAAATAACTGCTTGTGCAGATACTTGAGATTCTGATGTGTCTGTATATAGGAACACAGTGAAATTCTGTGGAATCACAAATGAGGGGTGATGTCTCAGTTCACCTGGATGGCAGGATTGAGGAAAGGAAAAATATCCAGCAAAGTAAGACGGCTTGAAGGAAAAAAAAAGTGTGATACTGGACCTTTATGAATGAAAACACTGCTAGGAAGGTGCTGAGGAAGTTGTAGAGAAGGGGGGATACAATCAGAAGAAAAAAAAGCCAAAGCAAGAAGAAAGTGAAACACAAGATGGATAGCAATAGCAGCAGAGGAGACTGAAGGGCATAAAGCATGGAAGAGGAGAGGAATTTCAGATGAGAAGAAAAAAGAAGGGACTGAGGAAAAGATCTAAACCAACCAAGAAGAAAATCTTAACTAACAAAAAGTATTCCTGGGGGAGGATGGTAGTTCTTCTGTGTGACGCTGTTTTATCAGAGAAACTAAATTGTGTTTTAGGCTGTGGTTTTTGCCACCCACCTGCCCCCCCTGCAATGGGTCTCATGAAAACTTGAAAACTTACTTTGAAAGCATGATTTCTTTAATGTACACTAAAGTCACGTGTCTGATTTGAGGGTGTATAAGGGCTCAAGGGATTTAACTGAGATCAGTATTCTTCCATACCTAGGTTTAATACTGTAAGTTAATGAGTAAATTAGTGTCTAAAATGCTGTCTCCATTTTTTTCGTCTTCAGTTGCTATTACCCAAGGAGGAGCAATACAGTTGTCTAACAACGGCACAGATGGAGTACAAGGTCTCCAGACATTGACTATGACCAACGCAGCTGCAACCCAACCTGGCACCACCATTTTACAATATGCACAGACCACAGATGGACAACAGATACTTGTACCCAGCAATCAAGTTGTTGTACAAGGTGAGAAACATCACAAACAGTCATTCTGTATAACATTTTCTCCGTGCAGATATAAGCTGCAAACCTAACTCCTTCAAATGTGTCAGGAAGCAATTAACAGATTTGGCACAAATAAGTCTCCAAAATGATTAAAGGAAATTCTGGACAAAGCTATTTGTTGCATTTTCTGAGAGCCTTTCCTTTCAGATTGATAAAACTGTGGGTATTTTGGGCTTACTTCTTAAAACGATATATTGATTTTTGGTTTTCAATGCTATATTTCCTGTATTTTGTCCACATGATTTTTTTTATTGGTATGTTCTGCAAAAGCTGATACTACTTCAGAGTTCTGAGTTCTCCTAGATAGTCATCTGCAACAACAGTAAATTTAAAGCGAAGCATTAAAGTTAGGGAGGAAGGTTGTTTGATTCTTTCAGGACTCTTTATTAGTAATTTTTCCCTCCTTTCAATTGCAAGTCATAATTTCTCCCTATTGCAGCTTTTGTAACTAGTCACCAAGTACTTAATCATTGAGTCTTAGAACCATAAAGTAATTTAGGGAAGTGCCTTAAGAGATCGTTTGGTCTTAGCCCTCCACTTAGAGCAAGCAGGGCTACTTTGACTAAGTAAGTTGGGGGGGGGGTATTGTATTAAAATACATATTTTGGTTTATCAAAAATGGGAGGGGGGGTATTAAAAATTATGAAAAATAACAGAAAAGTGTACCCCTGCTTTTATGATTGTAAAGCAGGTTATTTGAAAGTTAACCCAGCGAAGAGGTCTCTGGGCATCAGTGAAACTACAGTCGAGAAAAATACTATTGTTGCATTGATCTTCTGGGTTTAGTGTTCTTAAGGATGTGTGATTTCTTTAGGTGGCACTATATTTTCTTATGAGCTCAGGCAAATATAACACACTTCTAGATTACAACAAACAAACAAAAGAAACCAAGACCTTGTTCATTCTAGAGAAGCAGTGAAGTTGAGTGTCTAGTTTGCGCTGTCTCTCTCTTGTTGGAGTAAATGCTACTTTTCTACACCCTTTTTTCTGTACCAAATACTTAAACATGCAGTTTCTCCTTTTGTAGACCAACATTTGGAGCATAGCTAGAAATAACTGTCTGCCCCATCCTTCGTCTTCTTAAAGCTGCCCAAAAAACAGGGAAGTAAAAAGGAAGATACTAAGGGAGAAAGAAGCATAGCAATACAGCAAGACAAAATCCAGTTATCAAGCGCAAGTGAAGACTCCTTCAACAGGAATGCCCCAAACCTTGCATACGTTAATAAACTAAGACTGAGACAGCAGTGATGACCCAGATGATGGTCATCCCTCCGGTACTGTACCCCAGAGTACATAGTTAGCTAGACGACAAGGTGCTTTTTGCACCACATTTAATGTTGCTGTCATCAGAGTGACATCATGTTCCCCTGTGTCTTTCAGCTGCCTCAGGAGATGTGCAGACCTACCAGATTCGCACGGCCCCTACCAGCACCATTGCACCAGGCGTAGTCATGGCGTCATCCCCAGCACTTCCAACCCAGCCAGCAGAAGAGGCCGCACGGAAGAGGGAAGTGCGTCTAATGAAGAACAGGCATGTATATTTAGAGAATTTTTTTTCCAGTCAGCTCTGCATAGGACTAGAGTGTTAAGCACTAAGAATCCTGATCTTTCTTAGTCATGTTATGAAATGCTTCTGGAGAATTTGCCTTTGTTTAAAGATGCAAAGCAAAGAAGCACATCTGCTAATGCCATGTATTGTGACTATGAAACCTTAAGTAAAGGTGTCAGACTCATTCTGTGAGGTGTATGAATTTGTTGCCGTAAGGAGAAAAGTAATTGGTGAGAGACTTGTATGACTGTAGGTATGTTCTTGCAAACACCAAGGTGAGTTGATTTTTTTCAGTTAATACATTTGTGTAGTTTCGTTTCCCGGATTCTTTACCTTAGCCTTCTGCATGTATTCTCCTTGCTGCTGGCCCACCTGCGCTCTTTACAAGTGCTTTCTTGATTGTCTCACTTGTTTTCTTTAGCTGCTTGCCCTTTGGGTTTTATCCTCCAGAGACAGAAAGACTCAAGGAAAGGCCAAATGAGCAGCTACTCCTTTTGAGTTCTTGTGGAGCCAGTAGTGGCAGCAGAGGAACTGAGAGAGGAGGTGGGGGGTAGACTTGACCCTGTAGGATTTAGTGTGTGAGGAGGAACAGCCAAGCCTGCTGAGGTGGGACTTGGTGGAGGCAGTGAGGGAAGGGAGCAGCAGAGAGAAGTTGGGCATGATGTTCCTTAAGCCTACTGCTGTGGGCGGGGGAAGGGGTGGGCCTGAGCTGACCCATCACACCAAGTTTGAACTCCATCCCCAGGCCACAGATGGGAGCCTGTGCACTACGTTACACTGCGGCACTGGGAGAGCAGCAGCAGCGCTTCCCTCCCGTCTGAGCAGGGGGAGCCCCATGAAAGCACCCTTTACTTATCTGTCAGTCTGAAAAAACTGTTACGTTGTACAGGTGCATTGATCTTCTGTAGATGGCTGAGCTGTGAACACAATAGAAAGTTACATGAGCAGACCCAATGCTTATCTGAGGAGTAAATTTATTTAATGAAGTAAATAATGCTGAACAGCTGACTTCACTTTTTAAAAAGGTTTTTGTATAGAATGTCACCCATCTCCCTTTTTATATATTTTTCTGATGTCAGTGAATAGTAGATGTCACCCTTTCAGGCTCTGCATTTGAGAAGAAAATTAATTGGCGTTCTGAATCCCCTCATTTAGTCAGCAGTCTTATTCCAGTAAAAGAAAGCTTTTGTGTTTGGGAAAGCCAAGAAAAACAATGGGGAATTACCCCCACTTGAGTTAAATTGACAGCTTTTTCAACAGTATCATGTTGCATGTGGTGCTTCTAGCCTGCCTGCTTAATAGATATTTCCAATCTAGGCTCCATAGCAAAGCAGGGAAAGGGATAGAGGCAGGCAGATGGTGAGGTGTACTTACTGGAGGATTATAGCGTAAATATTCATAGATATTATTGTGCAAATTTTCTGTGTAAATTTTACATTTTAAAAGCTCTCTTGTAATTCAGTATAGCTGGAGCTGTTCATAATGAATAACTAAGGCACGCAGACTTGCGGTGGCTTAATATACTGCCCAGGCTGGCACAAAATCACAAAAAGAAAGAAAAAGTTGTCACCCAAGAAGACAGGTTTGTAATTTTCAGCGGAAGGCACTTCCTGATCCAGTAGTACTTAATAGTTTGGTGATACAAGTAACAGCCCAGAATTCATTGAATTCTTAATACTGCACATGGCCCACTGAGGTGTAGCAAGCATGTGAAATTGTATTTGTAGGAGTGACAAATGGATACCTGAGTCCTTTCAGGGTTTACAAACTAGGTTTTCTTCATCCTCTCTCGTTTGTGGGCTGGATTTAAAAAACTACTTTTAGAGTCTTCTTACTAGGTAAGTCCTGGAACAGACATTCTTTTTTACCTAGTACTACAACTACTGCATATCTGATAAGCAAAGGAACTGAGTTCAGTTTTGTCCTCTCATTTCCCAGAACACTGATTGTATCACCAATATGTGTAGTATTTGCAATGAAGAGACACTTCAGCTCTCCTTTCGAAGCTGCTCTGCTTTGTGCTTAAAGGCCTGGGCAAACAAGCGTGTGCATTACTTACACGTGTCTGTGGTGTGCTGCTTTGACAAGCTGCATTGCAGGAGAGCCCTCTGCCTGAACTCCCATCCACCTGCAACATTTAGCCTTGTGCTTACTTTGCACATCAGTACCATTACTGCTGCTGCGCAGGATAGCTTCTGCCTTGGTGTTACTGCCATCAGGATGCTCAGCAGCGTAGTAACATGTTTCAGGTATTTTTCATTGATGGTGTTTGTATGTTACCAAGTTACTTACAGGCAGCTCGGTCTTTACAAGCAAGCCTTAGAAGTTTAACTGTCTTCAGATCTGCTTCAGCACATTAATACTGCCATGCTCTTGGCACAGCAGACAAGGACTAAAGAATGATGTGGTTGCTAGTGACTGTTTATTTTGTGATTTTTCTGAGTTGTTTATATTATTGCAGTGATGCAAGCATTATTAATAAATTGAAAGTATTGCTTAAGAGCAAATACATGAATGCTCAAAGTACAGCTTCGATACCTACATATTCTAAAAATGGCAGTACTAGGTAAAGATTTGACCTGAACGGTTAAGTAGCCCATGTCTGCAAGTGATCGTTCTGGATTTGAATGGCCTTTTTTGCTTTGCAGAGAGGCAGCACGTGAATGTCGCAGGAAGAAAAAGGAGTATGTGAAATGTCTAGAAAATCGAGTGGCTGTGCTTGAAAACCAAAACAAGACACTGATTGAGGAGTTGAAAGCACTTAAGGACCTTTACTGCCACAAATCAGATTAATTTTGGATTCCCATTTTCACTTGTCCAGGTGGGATAGAGACTGGTTCTGGCTATACCCAGAAAGACAAAATAAACTTTTTATTTTCTAAACATTTCTTTTTTTCTATGCGCAAAACTGCCTGAAGCAACTACAGAATATACTTCATCTGTGCTTTGCATCAAACTGTGAATGTTCAAGTACTTGCCTCCACTTCTCCCCCTACAAGATTATTTTCATCATTGATCTCAGCGTGAAGAAGAACAGGCTTCTTTCTTGTCTCCCCATCCTCTTCAAGGAGTAACAGTGGTCCCTTGGGAAGTTACTGTGGGGAGGGTCCTTCTGTAATGATTTCAAGAATTTGTGCTGAGCTCTTTCCATTGCCTTAGAGACAGAACCACCCCAGCCTCTTGGTCCGGAGAACTGTGGGCCACATACGTGGAGCATGCATGGTGCAATGAAGAAGCAATGGTTGCCAAATTGGTTTCACATATTCATTATGAACTATAAAAATACACGGCTAAGCAGAATGCCAAATGAACAGCGCTTCACAGTCACGTTCTTGGTGTGGAGATAACATACCTTTTTCAAACTAGCCCAGGAGGGGTTTTGATCTGTAATCTGTGCTAAACCCTCCTAGGCTAGTGAAAACTTCTCCATACCTCAGAAACAAATGCATTGAAATGAGCTTCACTGGTCAGTTGTTGCTTCTTGAAGCTTATGTGTGCAAGTGTGCTCAGCATTCTGAATGCACAAAAAGCAAACATCAGCTTCATAAGATACTCGTTGGGAAATGGTATTTGGATGGGAAAGGAGTTCAGAATAAAAAAGGTACAATAGTGACATTTCAAAAACGGTCGCATAGTGAGCAAGGGTAACATGAAAGCACTACCAATTTGTGTGCAGAACAACTAAGCAGTTGAAGCGTGGCCAACTCCACATACATACTCCCTGATGATACTATAGTCTGTGTCCCACGTGCTCTCAAGCAATGAGGTTATTTCTGTTTCCCTACCACTGTCTATGTAATGGAAATTACTGTACCCAATGAAAACATCAGCCTGGTTTGCTAGATTCTTTTTCAAACTTTGAGGCTGCCTTCTATACATAAATTGAATTGCAGTATGAAAACTACCAGGACAACCTCAAACATTGAAGAGGACTTCAAACATAAATACTCCAGTTTCTACTTCGCAAGGGACAGTATTAGTTGAACCTGGCCAGGCTAGCTAAAGTCTTAATTTATTTGGAGGATTTTTTCATGTAAAGGGTCAGATTTACCAAGTAATTTATTCCTGTGAGTAGAATTACTCATGTGCCTCAGATGTTTGCAAGATCAGATTTTTTGTGTGCGCTGAGGAAATGTGATCTTTCCCAGATTTACATTGTTAAAAAAAGGTAGTTTGTGTTTAAAAACAACTCTGTGCTAAGCATTAGGACTTCAAAAGAATCATGCTTAAAAAGAACCAAAAAAGAATGTCAAGAAGTTGTCAAAAAGCATGTGTTAAAAAGTATCATGTGCAGTTTGTTTACTGGCCCTCTGGAGCCAGTCTCTTGATACATTAACTTGGGTCATTCAATGGAGTGAGTTTACTTTGTGCTTCTGGTCAAACTTTCATATATAGACATATGAATAAGGCTCTGGTCTGTACTAATGCCTTGCGCAGCAAAGTATTAGCTAATTTTTTTTTCCCCATTCACTCTTATCTGTTTTTAAGATAAATTTCAAACATGAGCTTCTAAAAGGTTATACAATCAATGTGACGTTACAAGAGGAACATTTTGAAGTCTCGGGGCAGTTGAGTCTCAAACAGTTAAGCAGTATTAAAAGTTTTAGTTTTCTCATTTGAGAGGGCATTCAGTTTCCAAGAGACTTTAAAAGGAGCAGGGTTAAACTTAGAGCGTTATTATTAAATCTGTCAATAATTTCAAATTACATTTGTATTTCAAGAAGAGA
Organism: Falco rusticolus; assembly: GCF_015220075.1. NCBI lineage: Eukaryota > Metazoa > Chordata > Aves > Falconiformes > Falconidae > Falco > Falco rusticolus. Next base: position 51,386,900 of record NC_051194.1, read on the forward strand.
ACAGAAGTATCAGAATTACGAAAGAATTCATTTTCACACGTTTTGAGGGGGTTTATTAATGGGCTATTTTTATCTGCCATAGAGAATTGATTTTCATGTTTTATTTATTGGAAGATGAATTTATTAGTTTAGCAGTGCAAATTTAAAGAAGACCCTAAATTCTCAGCGATGCTTTTATTGTCTGATTCTTAAAGGTCAGAGAATACAAATACAATGGTAACCAGTTTTCAGAACTAGTGCTAGAGTAGAACTGTTGACAACACAGGAGTCATTCTTGTAAAACATGAAGCTCATGATAGCCTCATTTACAGTTACACGGAATGGTTCCCCCAGCTTTGAGAAACACGGCAAAGGCTGTACATGCCTACATTAAGGCTGTTTCTTTTGTAGAACCACCTATCTGCAAAAACTTGAGTTTTTGCAGTGAACCTGAATGGGGCTAATTGTGTTCTGAGAGCTCTTTCTAGTGGGTAATGAGCACTGTCCAGCGCTTGCTGAGAGTCACTCAGCACAAAGCCTGGGAGCTGAATGGACCAGGAAGCTTAAACTGGTACCTGGATGGGATTCTTCTAAAACAGGGTTGGTGCAAATTTGTGTGGCAGTGAGAGAACTGTGTTGCTGGTTTGTCTGTGCATGGTCTGCAAGTAGTCTGTAGCGTTATTAATCTAGACCTCATTAGCAACTAATGTTTCACTAAGAAAAAGAACGTTATTTTAAAGTACATAGGGATCTGCAAGAATCTTTTATTTTTATTTATGCTGCACTGAGGATTTAGGGACTTAATGGAAATCTGAAATGACAATAATTAAAAATGTATTGGACCAAGTACAGGGCTGGCTAGGGTTTCCCATACATGCTTTACCATTCATATTGACCCAAAAAGGGAAAGAGTATGACACAGGAATCCATTCGTATGTTATTTACCAAGTAGTGAGGTTGGGGTAATCAGCTTCTATAAACTAAGGACGTTTGGAACTAGGACGAAAATTATGCTGGCAGGGGGGAGGGAGGGTTAGTTTTATATCTCACGGTTGTGAGTTTTCAAGAATTGATAGCCTGTTTGACCTGAAGAGAGGGTTAGAAAGGGCTAGATCCATTATGTTCATAATAAACAAGAATTGATTTGAAATATAATTTTTGTAATGTCATTATTTTGCAAAACAACAGCACCGATCAGGCAGTTAAGATATTGTCAGAGGTGCTCTTTTAATTTAGATATTCTTGGAAAATACATATGTATAATATATGTACATATATATATATACACACAGTATATAATCTACAGCTCTGAGAGCTTTTAAGTCAGGAATGCTGAGTATTATAGTATATGGAGGTCAGAAAAAATTTTTACTTGTCTGTGTGTGTCTGGGTGTGTGTGGATGTGTGCGTGTGTGTGAAAGCTTCCCCCCACCCCAGTAGTTCTGGGCTGCATTATTCTAGTGCTTATTACTGATTTGTTTTGTGCTGTTTCTCAGTTATCCATTTTCAAGAATTTTATTTCATCTTTCATGGCTTTTGTAGAGGTTTGATTTTGTGGGTTTTTTTTTTTATTGATGGAGATTTTTGAAATTATGTAAACAGTTGTTTTACAACAACCACCACCACCTAGAATAATTCACTTTTGTGCTTTTTCTCTTCGGCAGCTATATATCAAAGGCAAAACAATTGGAGTGGTTGTTAAGGTGTTATTTTCTAAAGGAACCACTGATAAGACTTCTGTTTTCCTCCTGGGGTAGTGGTGATGCATCTTTATTTAAGCAGTGATTTCACCAGCATCAGGTAGTTGCCAGCACCATCGCTTGTAATCTGAAAGCACAATTTTAGCCTGTCATGCTCATCAGGACTGTACAGACACCTGTAGGTTCTGGCTGTTCTGTAGTTGGCATTTGCGTTGTAGACCACTGTCTTCTCTGGTACTTGTACGTAGATCAGAAAACTGGTGGGGTGTTTAGAATCATGAAGAGGCTCAGGAAAAAAAAAAAAAAAGTTAGATTTAATAAGGAAAAACAGCCCTGATAGTTTCTGATCTAAATTTGTACTACAGTTGTTTTTTTAAATCTGGGCTTCCAGTAGACTGCAGCTGCAGGTAGGCATCTGTTAGCAAAAACTGGCCACTGCTTTTTTATTTTATGTTTTTTTAATTTATGACAGACAGCCAGTGCTTTTTCTGGGTTGAAGTGAAGACAGGTCTCCCCATCAAAGCAGGCTCAGTATCAGTGGTTGCAGATCTATGATGATTCATAGCGGATTTCATTGGTTTTCCAAGACCCTATTTTTATTGTCATTTTTTCACCCTGAAGCTGGTTAGTGATGTAACATTTGCCAATGATCTAACCAAAAGGTCATGTATTTATTTTTGTTACACTATATTCTTTGTAAATGTTTAATTAAAATGTGCACTTTTAAAAAAAAAAAACATGCAGAACAAAACAAATTAAGAGCAATTGGGTTTGCTTGAGAAGCTTCCTGAGACAATTGTTGTAATCCTGCTGCCTGCACACAATTCACTCCTCACAGCAGTTGACTCCGTCGCAAATTTAACTTGCTGATTAGCACCTGGCATCCAGCAGGCGTTACTTCAAAATGGCAGGAGATCTGAACTGGCAGTACTGAAGACTGGAAAGAATTAAAGTTGTGTGGTGTCTCAGAGCAGTATTACAGGATGGATGTGAAATTATTTTTAGAATAGAACTAGTTCAGTGATCCCAAGTGGGGAAAGGGAGGTTAATTTGGGAGGAAAGCTAAACTATTTTTCAGCCGCTTGATTTCCCTTTTCTTAATTTAAGATTTGGCTGCAGACTGTAAAAGCTGCATTCCAAGAAAATAAATCAGAAGGTTTTCCAGTGCTTTGACACCAGGAAGGAAAGGTACATTGACAATGTGTCACCCTGCTTTAAAAGGTAAAAAAAAAGCACAACCACCTTTCTTTTGCAGGAACAATGATAATTTAGCTATAGCCCTGGAATCTGTCACTGTGGGCAGGTTTTAAAAGCATACAGTACATTGATGGTTCTCTGTACTGTGCCTGGGAACTCATTTCCCTGAGCTTTTGGATTTGCTAGCTGTAAAAGACACTGATTTTGCAGAAACCTGAATGTATCATGAACCTCAGTTGGTCTGGGAGAAGCCAGACTGATGGAGAGAAACGGGGTGCTGAAATCCAGTCTGCTGTGTGCTTGTGACAGGTTCAGGTCTGTGGATGGATATGGCTTAAATCTACATCTTTGGGGAAAAGGGACCAGATCCAGTTGGTAAAGAGGGTTTGAATTTCAAGTGTTTTGCCTTGGAATGTTGTTTTTTTTTTTTAAGTATTTCAGTTCTGGCCCGCAAACAGACTTGCTTGGGCTGGTTTGTGTAGCACAGATTGAAGAGGGTGACCTGTTCGCGTTCTGGTGCCGCAAGTGCAGTTTGTGGCTTGCGGCGTGATGGGTTCAGGTCACGCTGTCACCAGCCAGAGGCAGAAGCCAGCTGTGCTCAGGAGCTGTGTGCTGGCAGGGAGAGGGCCAGGGGCAGGCTGTCGTGACCCACGGCTGGCGCAGTTCATAAGCTGACCCAGTACTGTACTCACGACTCTGGAGCAGTTGGTTCATGCAGTCTCGGCCTTGTCTATGTATTTCTTTAAATTAGGGGATAGCTGAGCGAGAGCGTGGGGAAGGAAGGCCTCGAGCCAGTTAGCTTTCTGGAAATGGCCGCTTTTAAGAACTAGGGATGTTCAGATGCTCTCCACAAGTTGTGTTTTATCCAGGTGCCACTCCATTTTGTGTGTGTGTAATGACATTTATTTATATTAAAACATTAATTTTAAAAAATTCTAGAACTTCAAGTTTGTATGAGATCTGAAATGGTGCTGCTTGTATGGGCTTCTAGGGATGGGATGGGGAACAGGGCAAGAAGACGGGTTAGTTGACAGCCAACCCTTCCACAGACTTGTCCACAGATTGGTTGTTCACTTGAAAACTGAGTTGGTTCTAGTCTGGATTTATAATTTGAAATTGTTCTGGGACAACGTTTTTCAGGGAAGCTTCCAGAACAAGGGTTATTATTCTCCCTTTGTAATGTAAGCTGGAAAGAGAAAGTTCACCTCATCTGCATTTCTGATTCTTTACCCAAACCATGTCAGCACAGAACAGGGTATTTGAGCTCGACTCCCACATACTTGTGGAAGTTAAAAGACTAAACGAAAATCCATTATTGGGGGAGAACATCTCCCAAAAAATCTAGAAACATCCCCGTTGTGTTTTGGGTTTTTTTTACTTATTTTTTTGTGCTTTTTCTGTGTTTTAAAAAAAAATTGTACTGGGTTATAATGCATTTTATTAACACTATGTACATATTAGCTGCTTTGTGTTTCAGAATGGTAGTAATTGCTTTGTATATTAAAGTGATTCTTGTGAATTTGTGAATTACTGTCATAAAGAAGTGATTTTTCTTACTGTAACCTTTGTGGTATAAACTGTCATAACTCCCTTTTTACACAAACATTTATGTGCAGTCACATAAACATGCTTTTAAAAACTCTACAAAGTCTCTTTTTTAAGCAGGATGTTCCATTTACACTAATTTAGTGGCAGATGGTAGCTAGATAGGAATATGGGAAAAGGTGTATTTTAAGCAGACTATGGTGTCCTCTCATGATCTGTGGCCTGCTGTAAGTATTCATGAGATGTTTTCCCCAAAGGGAAGGCTTTTTTAATCTTAATTAAAGTGAATTAGATTAGGGAGAGGTTAAGTCCTGAAAAACAAAGTTTTTCTTCCACTTCTAATTTTTTTAAACCTGCTTTTCAGGACCCATTCTGGTGGCAGTTAGTTCTCTTGTTCAATAATGTGTGAAAGACTTTTCCCTTTTGCAGTTTAAATATGCTTTCTCACTTCTAAGCATTCCTGTAAACCGTGTACTACGGATGTTAATAACAGAGCAGAACAGAAGGCAGCAAACACTGCAAGGATCACAACCCTATTATGTAATCTGCAAGGCTGGATCCAAACACCGGGATGGAAGCCAGAAGAACAAATTCAGCGCTGAGGTAAACACACCTCCAGTGAAATGAAGGGGAAGCAGTAAGGTCAGCTCATTATGGCTGGGATTTTGTGGTTTTCACAGCTGAGCGCTTTCATAATGCCATTCACGTATTGCTCAGAAAAATCTGCATCTCGGTAATGAGGGAGAATCCCAAACAGGGGTTAGTCTGTGAGACAAAAATGCAGTTTGGCTTGAATTTTGCACGGAAAAGAATTTGGTAGCACAGGTCCCTGTGCAGTCAGTAGGTCAGCTGGCAAACCTGATTCTTCTGACACTGCTGCACCTTGAAGCTCTTTGTCCCGAAGATGCAGAGCTGAATTTCATACCCTGTGTCTTAATCAAACATGACTTTAGCTGCAATGACATTTTAGAAAAGTTTGTTCCCTTGCAGAGTGGCATGTTTCAGGGATGGTTTCACAATCTCACAGCATGTTCATGTCTTATCTGGTCACTTCCCTGTGACTTGGATCCTCTCCCTAGGGTATTTTATTTCTCAAGAGACAATTTATGCATTGCCCCACTACTCGGGGACCCATGCCCAAACACATCCTCCCTACAGCTGAGTTCACATCATCTGTTACAAAACAGGACCAATGCAATGGAACCACTCCAAGGAGAATCACACCGACTGCTCCAGTGCTGAGATGAACAGGGTGATAGAAAGCACTTGGGCAGGGTGTCAGCGTAACTGCCAAGCAGCTGCTGAAGCACTACTGTGCTTCATCTCATACTAGAGCAGAAGCTCACCTGGGACCAAAGGCTCCAGACACCAGAGTTCACAGGTGTCATCGTGGAGGTATGGTTCACTCCCAACATCTCCCTGTTAGTGCTACCCAGCAGGAATGGGCTGCAGGTTTCAGCAGTTACGTTCTCATGGTTGATGCCTGCCCCTGAACACTAGTTTAAAGAGCAACCAGAACAAATGTGCTTGTAGTGGTGGACTAAGCACAATATTCCTGGGTCTGGTCTCATAAATCTAAAGGAGCGCCCGCACCCCAACAGCAGTCGGAGGAAAAGGTGTCCCCCTTGAGGGGTTGCCACTTGCTGAGGTGGGGAGGGGCCACCCAGAACTCAGCTCTGCAGGTCAGGGGCAAGGCACTCGCCTGAGCTGCTGGTGTCACCTCACGCTTTTTGCCACAAGTATTTACTTAGGAGCAGTAGCATTTGCTTCAGCCTTCAAACATACCCTCCAGGCTAGCATACGGCTTGCTGCAACAGCAACACAGCAAAAGAAGCCAAGCCTGGTCTCTTCTAGCAGGTGCCTGCTCTCAGAGGAACGCTATGGGCTGTAACAGCAGCAATGGGAAAACAGATGCTGAAAGCTGCTAAACCATTAAGTGCAATTAAACTGATTTGTTTTAAAAGTACAAAACTTTCCCTATCATCAAAGCAAGGCCTGGAGCAAAGCCCCCTTCTTAAAAGTGCCTAGGTTTCTGCACTAGGCTTTAGTCTATATTACACCGGGCTTTATTCTGTGCTGTTTAAGCAGGCTTTTTAAGCATGTTCCTACTGACAACAGTGCAAGCTGCTAAGGCTGTCAGTACTGCAAGCTGCAGCCTCTTGCAAGGGCTGAGGACAGCCAGGTAGCAGGTTCTCCCCACGGACCAAGTCACACGCGCTTACAAGCCCAACCACCAGCACACTGCGTTCTGCCAGCTCCAGCCCTGGAGTAGCCTAACATACAGTGACCACAGCCAAGCTCAGAGACAAGGGAACACCAGTGGGGAGGAAAAGGAAGAGGAGTGGTGAGAATTTACAGCCATACTGCAAAAACTAGACTGTAGAGAAAGTCCTACTCCTAATTTTTTTTCAACCGTTGTTCACCCAGTTCATAGGACAGAAAAAGCCATGTCTAGCACGTTAAAGCTCACACTGTGTTCTGTTTTTTAATTAAAGGTGCTGTCTTCCTTCCCTCAAAGAGACTTCAGCTCTCGTTTCAGACTGCGAATTCCCAGCCAGCTGCCTAAGTACTGTTTTAGTGACACCATGTGGCTTCTGAGGATACTGTTGTAAGCAAGCGTTTTAGAGCAGCAACTCTCAGGCCGAGTCCAGAGCCAAGCAAGGAACTGAGCTGAAAACACACAAGAGGCGCACCAGGCATGAGGCACAAGACCTTCGGGCCTCCTTCATGAGAGCTGTAGTGATAAATGTGTCGTTTCCAGATTACAGCCTGCACATCACTTCTGGACCGTGTACCCCATGCATCTTGGAAAAGACACATGGAAAGTTTGTTAGGAAGTTTGATGGAAGCAGAAGTAAAAAAGAACTCTTAACATCCATGAGCTGAAGCAGCTGCTGGTGTTTCCTGTCGCCAGTGCCAATGACATGCACACACCTAGAGCCTGAACCTGACCTGGGGCTTTGTAAGTTGTTTAAAGAAAAAAAAAGTTCCACATCCACCAAAAAAAAGTACTACAGCAATTCCTGCATTTAGAAGCATAGCTGTCTTCTGTTATCACATTGTTTTCACCAGTTTCATTCTTCCACCACTAGAAAGAGAAGGAAGGCTGCTGCTGGTGCGAGCCAGATTCCAGGCTGCAGCATTTTTCACTTAGGATCTCATGGGATAAATACCCAGAGTTGTTTTTACAAGCTCAAGGTATGAATTCAGTTACTTAGAACAGCGTCTAACCACTACTGTGCACAGAGAGCATGCTGAAATCTAGACACTGGCCTCAGGTCCCAAGTAAGACGAGAATAAGTACTCACGCAGCTACAAAGACTTTGTGGCAGTACCCTCCTCTCCCAAATAACAGCTCTCGGAGTGAGCCACAAAGGCAGAAAGTAGTACTGTGAGAGACAAGGACTGTTTTGATATTTAAGGAACAGTTTGAGTCTCCTTGTTGCACTTTCCCTGGTGGCAAATGTACATGTGTATCTGCTCCAGGGAGCCTCTATCTGTGCAAGGGAAAGTTACCTTGTTAGGGACAGCCCAAAAACCACGACTGCATCGGTACTGCAGGCATAGCCTCCACGCTTGCAAGTCAGGTAAAAACACCACTGACTTGTAAGTTGGCTTACACTGCAGTATTGATTCTGAACCTACACCCCATCCCACCCCAAGCCCAGATCTTGTTCTGTTTCCCTATGCCTCTTCAATTCAGCAGTGATGGCAACAGGACAACTTTATAGCACCTGCCTTTGTTGGTTTGCCCTTTAAGTAGCTTCTTTTACCACAACTTTTAAGATGCAGAAGGCATGAAGAGTTAAAGCATTTAAAGCTGGAGTCTTAGCTTATATTTCATCCACTTTTACTTTTCTGAAGTTAAGGATGTGATAAGGGGAAAAAAAACCACCACTCTAATCTACTTTTAAGTTTCCCACAGAAATTTAAGCGTGGTTTGATTTTAAACAACAGACCTTTTGATGACATTTTTGATGCCTTGAGATTTCTGCAAATTAAATCAGTTTCAAAAATGATATTTGATAAAAAGTCAGTGGAAGACCCTATACAACTCTACTGAGAAATGAGGCAGGGGTTCAATATGCAGAACTTAAGTACAATCCTTGCTGTATCAGACCAAGTGATCAGACAAGATCATCACAATAAGAAGCCAGTGAAATAACACAACTGCAATTATATGCTTAGGAACAAGTGTATTGAGTAAAACAAGGGGAGGACTGAACAGCATCAGTGGTTTACTAACAAAGCATAGAGTCAAAAGTCATCCTTGCAACTACCCTGCTGTGCTTTGTAGATATGAACATCTTTACTGGAATCATAGTGGACCTCATATACAGAGAAACGGCTTCTCAGCATCTTTAAGAACTTGTGATCCCGTTCATAGCGGATACGACAGGAAAGAAGAATCACAGTTTGAGCTGAGCACAGGTGCTCCAGCGTCTGAAGCAGTTCTGCAAAGGTTTCTTCCAGATAAACGATGTCTGCACCCAGGATGAAGTCAAACGCTCCTGGAGGGAAGTTAGCCAGGTCTTTTCCCCAGGTCAGCTCCTTCACCACAGCTCTCGGACGTAGTTCAGAGGGTAAGTTAGCCTGTACATTTGACTCCAGAAACTCCAGTGCTGCCGCCCTGTCTGTGATGGTAACATGAGCACCTAAGCGGTACAGGAGTATATGTCTTAGACAAATAGTCAGTGTCCATAAATACAGCATTTGGAATACAATGCTCTAAGTCAAGCAGGCTCCTCAGTTCCTGTCAAACATTAACAACTCCCCTGAGCTGCCTGATTTAAAACAAACAAACAAAAGGACTAAACAAGTAAAAAGCCCACTATCTATATACATCCCACCCTTCACCAGTCACTTAAGGATATAAAGTGTACTCCACATGAAGATTAAGTTGGGTGGGAAACAGAAAGTGTTTTCCAGAGCTTTTTCTTAGTGCATGAAATTAGAGGAGTTACTTTCTGCCTTTCCACAGGTGACAACAGAATAAGTTACATGGATTGTTAGAACTAACCTGCTCAAATTCCCTATTTGTTCAGTAGAAGAGAGGCAGCTAGAAAGCCTCTTTCACAGCAAAAGTTATGCCTGTGTGATTTTGCATGGCATGATTGTATTTTCTCAAACTGCTTTGGTTTTATTATTTCAGTAGACACTAGACACCTTCCACAGCCACTAGAGCTTTGAATTACAAAGTTAACCTGGGACAGTTAGCACAAATTCAACATATTCAACAAATTCAACAATCCCTGCTTCAGCCACAGACAGATCACAGGCAAATCACTTCATTTCTCCAGACTCTGGCTTCCCTGTCTGCAAGATAGGCTAACAAGGCCTACACAAGCTCAGAGAGTGATTTCTGTCTGTAGCTTTTATCTGTGCTGTGTATGAGGAGAAGTGGAAGATGGCAAGCACAGCAGTTGCTCCTTGGGGGAGAATAGCTGCAGGACTGAATGGTGCTGAGCTGAGTACCATGGTAACAGGCGTCAGCCTTAACAGGGTCCCGTCATAAAGTAAACTGCAGTGGCACCATCACTACAATAAATAACGCAGCAGGCTCTCAAGTCTAACAAGAAAGGAAGATGACTCAGACAGGAAACATCACAGTTCACATATGTAGCTTTGGTGCTAACTTCTATACCAGGCATGTGGATGTAAAAGTGCTAGTTTTACTACAGTTGTAAACCGCTTTAAACAAGCAAACAAAAGAGGCCCTTACCTAATAACGTGGCCACTATTCCCACCAATCCGGTTCCAGCTCCCAGCTCAATCACAGACCGATCCCTGACATCGATGCCTCCCATCTCCAGATAAGTACACAGGACAACAGCCTAAACTAAGAGACAAAGGCAATTAAGCACAGGGCTCATTTCAGTCGTACTGAACACAAGATTTCTGATTTACACTGAGAGAGAAGGTTATGGGAAGGGTCAGGCACTTCAGGTCTGCACCAAGTCTTTGTTCAGCCCTTCTCTGCCTCCTGTGTGCACATGCGGTCTTTTTATGAGTTTTATGGAAGACTCTTGCAGGCAAAAGGAAAAAAGTACCACGGAGGCCACAACTCAGCTGTAGTAACACTGCTTCATGAATCCCCAAAACTAACATGAGGCAGAAGGAGTTGCATTTGGAAAGGAAAAGCTGGGAGGTGTCAAACACTGATGAACGATCACAGTATTGCAAAAGTCCAGGATAAGGTTTCATAGTATCTTGTGTGGTATTTCAAAAGGCTTCTGCACAAGGCTGGCATGCTGTCAGGAAGGACATACGGAAAGCAAAGTGATAACACGTTTATCTGATTGTATGTAATGTGTTACATTCTACAGAAGTCTTGATCAGGAGCTCTCTCCATAGCAAGATCTGTCAGAGCTGATGCAGCAGTTCATTTGAGGAGTTTGCTAAAATTGCAACACTTGTTCTTCAAAACTAGCGGCAAAAGTGCCATCTGTGTGTGAGCCAATGCAGACCGATGGGATGGCCTTGGATTCCTGCAGTGGTACTGTGCCCACCCCACCACCTCAGGCCCGCCACAGACCCCCTTGGCTGGCAGGATCCTTATCCCCAGGACAAGTGAAATGCTGCCAGCAGCCCTTAGCACCACAGGCAGCAGGGCCGGGCGTGCTCTGAAGCGTGTCAGGTCGGAAACGGTGAGAGCTCTGCGAGTTCTCCAGGGTATGGCCTGTGTTCGGCACTGGCCGTGCAGAGTTTAAGGTGGCCCCTTTCCCTTGCAAGTCCTCCAGGATCTCTTATGAGGGAAATCAAAGGTAAGTTAAGAGTTTAACTTTTTTTATTATAAAAGCAAACAAACAAAAAAACCCACACAAAAAAAAACCCAACCTTACAGGAAGAAAGCCTTCCCTTGGCAACTCAATGCTAAATAGTTTCTCAGGTGACTCTGGAAGCTCGGGCAAGTGCCACCCGAGGACACCAAGCACGGAACACCCCGCCCGGCGCCGCCACCTACCGCATCCCAGACCACGGCCGCCACCCCCAGCCGCCGCCAGTCCTGCCTGAGGCGGATGGTGCGGCTGGCGAAGCGGTGGGTGGCCGAGGGGCTGTGCAGCTGCCGCGCTCCCCAGCCAGCTCCCTCCTCGTAGGGCACAAGGGCCATCCCGCCGGCGGCGACCGCCTCCGAGGCGCGGCGGGGCCCGGCGGCCGCAGCCACAGCCCCGCGGCCTCACCGCTCCCGCGGCCTCCGCGCCCGGCGGGCAGGGCCCTCCCCAGCGCCGCCTGCCCGCCGCCGCGCCGCCACGGGCCGGGCCGAGGGCAGGGGGAGGCCCGCGGCCGCCGGCGGGAAGGGCCCGGCTCCCGCAGCGCCTGGGCCCGGCCCCTCGCCGCCAGGCCCGCCCCGCCGCTCCACGCGTGGCAGGCCGGGGCCGCCCGCCCGGGGGGCGCCCGGCTGGGTTAGGGCGGCGGGGCCAGAAAACCCCGGGTGAAGAGTGGTGAGGCCGGGGCTCAGCGGGGCGCTCCTGTCCCTCAGCCGCGGCAGAGGGGCGGGGGGCGCAAGGCGGGACGCCAGGCACGGCTGGCTGCGGGGCGGTGCCGGCGGCCCGCGGCTGGTGGCGGCCACCGGGGGCTGGCCGCGGGCGTACGGCACCGGGAAGCCGCAGGCCGAGCGAGGACCGTGCCTGAGGACGGTGCCTGCGGCCGGCCCCGGCGGGCAGGGGGCATCCCGGCGGGCAGTGGCCCTGCGCGGCTCCCGCTGGGGCCGGGGGCTTCTCCGTTTCCAGAGCGGGGTGCGAGACGCCCTGTGGGACGGTGCCGGCTGCGGCGCGGCCTCTCCGTGCCTCTGGCTCATGGCGTCTGTTCCAGGCGCTTCTGGAACTCAGCGCAAAGGCACTTGTCCAGCCCGCCGGACATGGCCTCCGCAGGCGCCTGCCGCCGGCCTGGGAGCAGCCCCGGCAGCGGGGCACCCACCGCGGGGACGCTGCGCTGCTTGTGCGGCTCGCTCAGAGCCCTGGCTGGGACGGGGAAGCCACAGCGGCTCTGGGCTGGTGGTGTGGTGCAGCGCTCCCACGGCGCTGTTTGTGCATGGGCTTCTCCTCACCTTTGGCCCTGTTTAATCTCTTGTTTGGCAGAACAACACAGTGCGCTTCTCCTTTGTGTGTCTCCATCTCCAGTTACTTGAACTTGCTCCAAAGACTGCTAAAGGCCACGGGAAAGCTGGGGAAGCGTCCTGGCTGCGCTTGCGCTCTGGCTGCCTGGAGGCACAGCCGCAGGTACTCCACAAAAAGGCGCAGGACCTCCAGCCATGCTCCTCAGCCCCTGGGAAGGACTGAGTGTGCAAAGGGCCACGCTCAGGGGAGCGGGGAAGGCGAGCAGCATACCTTCTCTGCACCCATCTCCAGTGCCTGTGCAGCTTGGCAGCGCCCAGTGTCACCATGAACAGGGCAAGGCTGGCCCTCAGAGTTGGGGAGCTTAACCGGCTCCAGAAAACATCCCCACTCTCCCCCCAGGAGCAGCAAATCTGGCTGGCAGGCAAAAGCGAATGTAGGTACGTCTGAAAGCTGTTGATTTCAACAGTGGCTCAAGAGTCACGAAAGTCTTTGTGGAGAAGCGTTACAGGCTGCACAGGGCTAGCAGGAACTAAAGCCTGTTTTTAGGGTTCTGCTACTTTAGGGGAATGGAAACCAGAATTTCACTTGCTCCAAACCAGTTCATACTTGTCTTATGGCAACTCAGACTTCTCCTCAAAAATGTGCCAGAGCGGGTACGATGATTCAGCTTACTGTGGTTTTATGTCCTAAAGTACTGGTCCCTTGCCATTACTCCTGCCTTCGAGAGGTTGAAACTACTTGTGCTATTACCTCAATTATTTTTTTCAAGTATTTATATAGGCAGTGTGGGAAAAGCAATGAGAGTGATTACACTTGAAATGAGAACTCTGCTTGGATGAGTTTTTGAATCGCTTAATGCTGTGCCTAAACTGCATCATCAGGCAAATGGAGGGAAACTCCCAAATGGCACAAAGCTTTTGCCTCCACCTCCCACAACACATGCCAGCCCTGGGATCTCCAACCAACACATGGAGGAGTGTGGCAGGGCTCCAGTGCTCCCAGCTGCCTCTTTTTTCCCTCCCTTAGATCACTTTTCTTCCCCTGCAGTATTTCATAAGACCATGGGTCTGGCTGAATAGCAACCAGAGTGGAAAAAGACTGTATGTGAAAATTCATACATTTGTTCCCAAAGATGATAACGCAGCAAGTGCTTTTATCCTGAGAACATTGTTTTTTAAGTCAGATATCCCTGAATGTCTTTGGAGCCCAGCAGGTTCTCTACCACTCCTGCTCTGCTTCCCAGAAGTACTTCCCCTTCTTCCTCCCTGATGTTACTTTGGCTCTGACTTCCATGAGCCTAAATAGGAGATCAGAAATTACTTTCCAGATCGTAACTGGAGAGTGAAGCTATTAAAAGGGAAGTGAGTCCACCAGAAATTCAGTAAGGGCCCTGATTCCCCGTATTCATTCTAAGCCTATACTTACCTTTTTCTCTTTCCATATCCCGTTTCTACGAAGATACAATACCTGGGCGTTATAGCAGCAGAGAAGGAAACTTGGTTTCTTCCACTCTTCCTGACAGTAAAAAGATAAGGAAAACACAACAACAAAGGATTCTGGCTAAAACAGCTGCCCAGAACTGAAATGCTTTTTCTTCCAGCAGGGCTGGAGCTTAGCACAACAGTAAAGTCGCAAGAATGTAGCCTGGTTCAGCTTCTAAATACTGCAGAAAGCTAGGACACCTAAGCTACAGATAAACTTGCAAAGTAGGAAATAGCTGATTTTAAGGTAAGCAAGAATGAGTTAAAGTATAAAGAAACACTGACTGAAGTCCATTCTTATCTCATTCAACTACTTGATAGAGCAGGCAAAATGTGTCCAATTATAAGTAAATCCTCCTACCTCAGATGCAGGTGAGCTGCTTGGGGTAATTAAGAAAAATTGTTCAAGAGCAATGGTCCTTGTAATACTTAGAAGATCAAAGAATCAAGTAGATGAGGCAGAAATTACTACCAATTATTTTGAAGCTATACTAATATACCTTCCTTACTGAAATCTTCTCTTTCCCGCTTAATATTTAAAATGAAAGTGACAGTTCTTTTGATAGTTCTGCAGACGCTGCATGTGCCGCATGGCTGCGCATGGATTTTGGAGCCACCCATGATGTGGGGAAAACACTGCAGCCCTCACGCAGTCTCTGGTTACCAAGGCAAAGGCAGGTATAAATAGAAACAATCTGATTTTTTTTAAAACTCTATCTAGAAGCCTGTGTTGTTGATAACCCTCTGACAGCAACGCCTTATTCCAAATGGTTCTGTTCTACATTTGTGTAGAAACTTCTGGTCGTACATGTTTAATCCTTTCCTCTCTAAATAAATAGCAGCTACTTCTGGTTCTCATTCCACTGAAATACAAAAACTGCCTTTGAAGTAAAGTTTGGACAGATACCTATTTTGCCAAGAGCTTTCATCAACCAAACAAACATGAACTAATGCAAAGCTTGGAGGAAAACCCAGAAAATAGAGCAGCCTTTCTCCCTATGTATCCGTGGCCGTTCAAGTGACTAACAGTGAAATTATTTTAAAATTTTTACATTTTCATCTTCACCAGTAGCTTCCAGATTCTCCACACCCGTGAGATAGATAGGGCGGTGAACCACTTGCTGTTAAATACAAAGGGAATAAACCAGAGATTAATTTGGCTGCTGACAGCTTGCAGTTGCAGAATCAAGATAGCCTCAGCTTGAACTGATCTGGATCATCTTTGAAATCAATGGGGTGAATTAAAAATAAAAACTTAAGTTTCTGCAGAAGCTGACGGATTATCAGTAGACCTTTTAACTTGCTGCTTCAGCAAGGTCCTTGCAAAAAAAGTTAAATATTGAAATAAGTGTATAGTCTGATCTAGCATGTCATTTCCTTTACACAGAGAGTTACATTAAGCAATGGAAGTAATGATCAAAAATATGAAGATGTATAATTTTATAAGTGCTTGAGCTGAAGTTGCTGGACCCTCTGAAGGGGGAATAGTTCCCATCAATAATACTACATTCACGCCTTCAACCTCACATCTTGATAAACTGTCAAACATAATCACCACATTTATTATAATGCCGTTACAGAAAGATCACTTAGCATTTAGTGGCATTATGTGACTGATCTCTCAAAGTCCTTGCAGGTCTGAAAGCTGACATTATTCTGAAGTTTTAATTAAGGAACAAAAAGCAAAGTGAGTAAGCTCTTCTTCGCAAGCAACCACTGCAGTTCCAGCTGCGCTTCATTTGCTGGAAACCTCCTCCACTTCCACTGCACTTGCAGATGTTCACAGACTTACAGCCTTACCCACAGCTCCAGCTTCTGGACTTCCAGGCCATGAGATGCCACATGTTGGATCTTGTGATGGGAGAGCCCCGAACCCACCTGAGTGAGACTGACATGCCAGCAGGCATCGGCGCACGCTGGGAAGGGCTGCTCCAGCAGTGCTCCCGTGAGCGCAGGCAGGGCTGTGGTGGGGAAATGGCAGAGCAGTGCTGTGATTTCCCTCCTCTGCCAGCAGCTTCTGTGCTCGCTGCAGCTGCCTGACGGTTGTAGGCCAGGGTAATGTGTGTCTGGCATGTGGGATAGTGGGGCGGGGGGCAATGCTGCAAAAAAAGATCCTTTTTATGAGGTCTGAGCATGGATCTAGAGGCTTCACGTTAGGTGGCCACATTTCTGATGTGCTCTATAGGTACAGTATTATGTAATCGAAGAGGAAATTAGAATGCAAGCAAGGCACTGTATTAACTTAAAACTAGTTAACAACAGCTAATTCATAACAATCTAAAAACAATTATATGGACAGGGAGACAACAGCTATAGCATTCACATAGATGCAGAAGCATCTGCCTCAGTGCAGAGGTTACCCTTTTAAGACCAAGAAGAATCCAAGATTAGGAAAAATGTGGGGATTTTAGTGTTACTTGTAATGGTATTGGCAGTGTTTCTCTTCTTCACTCCATGGAAAGAAAATCCTTCAGACAATGGAGAAGAAGGAAGAGTCAAGACTAAGCAATTTCAAGTGCCTTAAAGCTAACAGGAAGGGCTCCTCAAAGCCACATTCCAGGCCTTGGTGGCCCAGGGTTGGAATTAAAACCTTCAGAAGTTTGCCCTAAACAAACTTACTTGCAGGGCTTATGCATGCAATTTGACTTTTCTGGATGAAGTCACACATCCATGTTAACGTTTGTGTTAAAATACTGGAAAGCCTTTTCCTTTTCCTCATAGGAAATTTGTATCCATGACCCGCAGTAACAGCTATTTCTAACACTTGGGACATCAAAACAGTACTGCCAGCCCTCTGCCCCAGAGCACACAAAGTACAGCTTTGCAGACCTCCATCTTCCTTGGCTTGAGCACATCTTGAATTCTCTTATCAGGTACTAAGTCTCCATTAACTCTATCTGAGCCTTTGATAACTGTGAAGCTGGTTTTATTTTACCTTAAGACAAAATGAAAGTAGGACCAGAAAAAAGAAGCTACGGTAAAGAAACATTAACTCCCGTATGGGCGTGCTGTTGGTATCCCTGCAGTGCTCCAGATGCTTGCGTGCTAGCCAAGAAGCCTCTGCATTGCCTGTAATGACATCTTAGGTTGCTGCAGAGACAAAAAGATTTAATCAATGATACCAGCACTGAAGTCTGTCCTTATGCTATGAAACACAGTCTCCTGGCCTTGGTTTGCACATATTCACCACCAGCCAAGGGTGGTAAGGAAAATTTAAAAGCATGAAAATTTAGAGCTACTAAAAATCCACCTTGTGTGTTCTGAACAACCTCTCCAGTTACTTTTTTTCCCCCCAGACCACTGGAATTTTCTCTTTCCTTGACTGCTGTTTTGCTTCAGGCTTTTCCCCTTAAATGGCCATAGTCTTATGTTACTTGTCAGCTTCAAAAGACAATCACGCATGCAGTATTTTTGTCCTGTCAGCTGGTAGTGGACTTCAAAACAGGATGCCTATTTTTCCCCCCATTATTTGCAACAGTGAGACACAGAAGTCTGAGCTTTTGTTTTCAGTTGGTTATACAGGTTCAACCTGGTGATTCATTCTTCCTGCAGCTACATTTCCAGGAAAAGACAGTGTCCTGGCTCTTCTCCAAGTTATCCGTGGACTGCTTGAGAGTAAGATCAGAAAGCACGCCTCCTGCAGCTGGGACACTTTCTAAGAAGGGAGAAATTGAACAAAACACATCCCAGAGCTGCTGTTTATCGCCCTGCAGACAAGCAAGGAGGCACATGGCCTTGGAAAGGCATGTGCAGTACTAAGTCAAGGTGAAGATAACAGCAGAATTTACAGGATTTGAGACCCTTGGCCCAGTGAAGCACAACCGAGGTTTGCAAGGAGCCTTTCTGTGTTTCTGGGACTGGTGGTGACTGTGAAGCTGGATGGCTTACGGAGAAGCCGACAATTTAATGTCAAGCATTTTAGGAGAGACTCAGCTTCTTGTTGCAGTTGGTGTGGGCAAGAACATACCCTTGGATTAGGAATTTTTCAAAAGTTGTTACTGAGATAGGAGCTGGTAACTATGGTTTCAGATGTCTCCTCTCAGGGATACTGCTGCTCGCAGATGAAGGGAAGCCTGGTTTTGCATCATGAAGCAAAGGACTACAGGGTCGTGTGGTTATGAACGCTTTCAGAGAGGGAGTTAAATAAAAACATGCACAACTCTACCTACAAGTAACCATGGCAGGAAGTGTAAAGACTTGTCTGAGAAGTGGAGTTCCTTTGAACACAAGCAGACAGCGGCTCACATATATGGGGCAAATGGGCCAAGTAAAGCGAATTACCTTCCTCTATAAGCCCACAAGCCAAAACACAGCTGGTAGCACTAATATTAGTCCTGTCAAGCCTAGCAGTCTTCATTTATTATGCACCCTGCAAATAATTATACATACAGTTAAGCTTACAGCTCAGAAGCTGCATTCAGCAGTTGTCAGGCTACGTTCCTCACTGGTGCAGATCCTTTGACCTCATTGGACTCACATCAGGAGTGAATCTGGCCCTTTGTATTTTCAGGATAAATCATAGGACTTTCTCATCTCCCGATCTTGGGAATATAAACTGCTCCTCCTTTGGCTGTCATCTCGATCTGAATTAGGTTTTGTTTCAGGACCCCGCCTTGCCTGCCTTAAAGGCTGTGTGGAGTTCTCCTGGTGATTAGAGCAACTTCCCTAGAGGGCTTAAATTAGGATTCCTTTCCCACATTTTGCAAAGTTGCCTTCCCTTTAGTGAAAATTAAAGCAAACGTACTCTCTCCCCACCATGCATTATTAAAAGTTAAACAGGAGCTGTCACTTGGTGGAGGAATGATGGCCTGTAAAACAAACTTGGACTCTTTAGGGAATAGTGACATTAAGTGTCACATTTATAAACTCCCATCCGTGCTGGCATTAACACCTGCAGGAATCCATTCGGCAGTCAGTACCCTTGAGCTATTCCTTTGTAGGTTACATTTAGGTCACATTTTCTTTGTGAACACTAATGCAAGAGAATTACTTTTTATCTTCATAAAACCAAGATTCGGGGTTGGGCGAGGAGAACAAACCGACAATGTCAAAACAAGTCAAAAGCTGCTCTGTTCCTCTCTATTCCTTGGCAGAAAGATGCAGTGTGCTTTTAAGGAACAGACTGAGGGACCCTGCTGAAGTTACTTCTGTCCTTGGTTTCTAGAGAGGTGCATCTCACCCCTGGCAGCTATAGGGCCTGTGTCCCTGCCCCGACAGTATCCATCTGTGCTCTGGGCACTGCAAATCCCTGGTCTGCCCATCGTGGCTCAGCTGGGAGACACCTTGCAAGAAAACCTGCTGTAACCCACTCACCAGGAAAGGTTTGCCTTTTTCACATTAAGGCATGGCTGTCTCGGCGGGGAGTAGCTGCCAGGCAGAAGAGGGGATGCTCTCCCCGAGCTGAGCTAGGCACAGCACATGGCCTCTAGCTGTAGTGCAGTCACAGTTCCTGCTGCATCACCCTGCTCTGTGCTCAGAGCCTGGCAAGCACATCAGGGCACTTTATTTTTATGTACCAACCTTCAGGACAGCGCTGAGAGCTGGTCCTTCTTTGCTGTAATGAGCAACTGAAACCTGCTAGGCACGCAACTGAAACAGGAGAAGAGAAAACAAAAAAAACCCCAGAATGCCTTAATTTGGGGCTCACACCTGCCTGAATTCCAGAACTTTGGTCTGTGCCCTCCTTGCCTGAGTTATCCTGGCTGAATGCTGCGCTCAGGCAGTGTTGAAATGAAACTAAATGTAATTCCTAAGAGGTAAATTGAGCATGAATGCTCAGCACTAATCCAAACTACTAATACTGCATGCACTTACAGCTGAGCAATAAACTGTTTTCTCATCCCATAAGAAAAAGCTTTCACCATTTTAAGAAGTGCTTGCCCAGTGCAGAGGGTGACACAAGTTCTTTCCGATTTGTTTGAAGTTTTTCTGCAAACACGCAGGTGTGAGCCCCATTCAGATTAGGCTGTAGCTCGTCGTCAGGCTTCTGCCCAAGTGTCTGCCTCTGGCTTGAAGCAAGCAAGCAAATACACCGATAAACCCCATTTCCATCAACTTGCCAGCCTCTCCTTGATGGTGGTTTTCAGCCGGTACACCTTGAAGCTGGAGTGTCCTTCCCAAGTAAGGTGCAGAAATGGCACGCTGCTATCAGTGGGACTGGCCTCAGCTACTCCCTGGGAATAGCAGCAATTCTCCCCCATTACCTGGGACATCATTATTGCTACTCTGCAATAGGACTCGCTAATCTTTATGGGCCAGCCCTGTAATCAGGAGAGCTCAATAAACTGACTCGCCCTCCTGCACCGCCATCTGCACTGGGAATTGCCCTACCCTGGCCACAGCCCTGGTGAACCAGGACAGCCCTGAAACCAGGTGGGGGGATGAACGCTGCAACCAGTGGGAAACACTTCAAGCAGGGTGGAAAACAGTAAAACCATGGTGTTTGGTGTCTGTGCGTGAGCGAGAGTTACAGCCCGCTGGATGCCCTGCTGAGAGAGAACAGGCAGTAACTCGGCGTCCCATGGCACAGACCTCTCTTCCCAGAGCAGGAGAAAAAGGGGTTGAACCTCAGTGGTTCGTAGTAAGCTATTTTCAGCTTACGCATTCATTATTGCCAAGATCTGCCATCCAAAATGCCTACATATCATGCAAAATGTGGAACTAGATACGTGCTGCCCATTGTACATCAAAGTAATTGATTTTTTTATAATGGAAACTGCCTGATGATTCACTGGGGTAAATCAAGCAAAACAGTAGAAAGACAAGACAGAAAATAGGAGGAGAACCAGGACCGGTAATAAATCATGATAGATGGTACTCAGTATATTGCTATAGCAGTAAGTCAATGGAGTGCTAAGCTGCATAAATGAAAGATAATGTGTTTCATCTCTGCAGGGTGTTGCTCAGGCTGTATCTATTAACAGGATTCCTGGTTCTGCAGAAAATACACACAGCAACAGGTTTAGTCATATTATCCTGATAAATCAGTTCTGTATTAAGATTTCAGGAGTTACTTTGCCAAAATGGAGGGGGAAATTAATATTCTTCATTACTGCAGCTACAGGGAAACACGCACAGATACAGAAAAATACTCTTTACTGGCATACCGAGGTATGTGGAAGCGGAAGCTTAAATTCTCCTGGAACGATGGGGTGGTAGGGCAGTTTGCTCTTTCTGTGATTTCCAGGGATTAAAGTGAGCTTCCTCTTGCTTAAGACCTACATGAATAAGGCTACACAGGGAAACAGACTACTGGTTTCTTTCCTCCCTCTGTATGTTTGTATAAATCCTGATACTCTACAGCAGCGCTAGTGTGGGGGAAGAACAGCCCTCGTCTCTTCCCCTTTGCGGCATTACACACTGAGAACAAGTATGAGACCCACAGGAAAATCCAGCCTCTGGCAGGCAGAGGAACCAAAACCTTCACGCCCAAATAGCAGTGAGACACGTCACGTACTCCAGCCACTCCAAGCTCCCAGCATTTTTCCTATAACGGGACAAGTACGTGGGGTTTTGGCTGTTGCCCTCAACAACTGGGTCCCCGTGCTCAGCTGCCTAGTGAATCACTGTTGCTTACTTCTTCTTCACCCTTGAACAAGGATTTTCCACCCCCCAAACCCGCAGCTTTGGCAAAGGGCTCCCCGAGGCTGCTCCGAAGCCCAGACTTAGCAGAGGTCCCAGCTTGCTGCTGGGATCCCAACAGGCACTTGCTGCGGTTGTATCTCCCTCCACCAAAGCTGGGCAGCCCCACTACACGTGCTGGCACGGCTGCAAGGAGCAGGATAGATAAGGTTTAGGAAACACATTTGGCGCTGTGGCTGCCTGGCTGAGGTGTGCGGATTTGCCCCTGGCCCTACCCGCACTCCAGGTGGAGCACGGTCACCTCCGTCAGCCATGAGCTGCTGGACGGGCCAGCAGCGCAGCAGGGGAGCAGCTCACCCAGCTGCCGCCACTTCTTAAAATAGAGACATCCAGGTGCAAATGAGTAAGGGTATTGCTTTTCTGGTGTAAGAGGGTGAGTTACTCTGGCTGCAATATTAAATAGCACAGATGCAAGCCAGCTGTTATTCTTGCTCGAGAATTAATTGCTTCACTAAACCACACCAGCTTTTCCTCCAGCTTTCTTCTCTTCCCTCACTATCCTCGCCAAACATCAGTGGATACAACAAGAGAGTGAAGAAAACTCCAGTTTCTGAACGGCTCTTTTGCAAGAAGACGCTTTTTCCCCTCCCTGGCTTGGGCAAGTCTCCTGTCCCACCTGGTGGTTTAGTCCCCATCCTTCCTAGACCTGGGACTACGACCTGCTGTCCTGCGTCTTTCCCAGCAGAGCACAGCAGCTGTGGAGGGATGTGGGGCTGAAGTGGTTCCAAAAGCACCAAAATCAAAGCCTCGGTGAGGCGCTCCTGTAACCCACGGCGAGGCCGGGAGTAGCAAAGCCTTACAAATCGTCAGCGGGCTGCGAAAAGGCTTCGCTAACACAGTTTAGAGAACTTGCTGGCAAGTGAACAAGTATAATTCATCAGTGTGAGGGCATAATCCTCATATAAGACTATAAATCGTTTAGTTCCCCCCTCCCCTTTTTTGTGCCTGGGATTACGTTGTACAGATTCTAGAAATGCAGTATCTGTGACTTGCTGTTGCCGAAGAAGCAAGGGGCGGTTCTGCCTGAAAACTGTCTGTGGTCCCTGACCACGTGGGAGAGACGCTGGGATTTGTCCTACAAAATGGAGTAACCCCCTGAGCCCACCTACGTCCGGAATAACTGCCAGCACGACGGCAGCCTTCAGTAATACTTCTGTATGTTCTTAAGGTTTCTGCAGAGCCGTCTTCTCATCAGGGGCCAGGGCTGAAGTTCTGTAGGGGCGGTGAGGTGACGACCCACCGCAGGACGGGGTACGCTCGTTCTTATCGGGGCCCCTGGTTGCTGTGGGTGCCTTGCCCCCTAATCCATCGTTCCCTGGAGTGTGTTTGCGCGTTCCAGCCCTCTGAGAAGCCTCGCAGGTAGCTGAGGCACACACACCATGGGAACACACAGCTGCCGCACACCTCCAACACAGCGAGGCAGAACCCCTGGGGATGCCGGCGGCCACGTGTAACGCTTCCTGCCCGGCCCCGCGCACCGGCCCTGCACCACGGCGAGCGGCAGGCTGTCAGCCAGCAGCTGGACACGGCCTCGCTTGCTCCCAGCTGCTCGAGGGACCTCACTGCAAAGTCACCAG
The DNA here is from genome assembly GCF_015220075.1 of Falco rusticolus. Taxonomy (NCBI): domain Eukaryota; kingdom Metazoa; phylum Chordata; class Aves; order Falconiformes; family Falconidae; genus Falco; species Falco rusticolus. Next base: position 51,410,077 of record NC_051194.1, read on the forward strand.
CACCGGCCACAGGGGTCCTGGGCGGCCGCTGTGACCGCCGGCCCAGCCAAGCGCCCAGCGGCCTTTCAAACCCCCGGTAAGGTGAGACAACACTGCCATTGGCTAATACATAAGCCTATTACCCGGTTACTCGATTTATTGCTTTCTGTCACTGCACAGTCGGTTTTTTACGATCGCACTATTACAACTACGGCGGCAGCGGCGGCGCACCGGCAGCACGTGCGCGGCCGGGCCGCGGGAGCCAGGCGCGCCGCGGGCGGGGCAGGCGCGTGGCCCCGCCAGGGGGCGGGGCGGGGGCGCGGCCGGCGCTGCGTGTGCGTGTGCGCACGGGGCAGGATAGGGGCGGGCCCGGAAGGGCGCGGCGGGCGCCGCGTGACGATCCCCGCGCCCATTGGCGGAGCCGCGTCACGCGGCGTCCCGGCGGGAGGCGATTGGGTGGGAGCGAGGCGGAGCCGCCCCTCCCCCCGCCCCTCCCCCGGCCCGGGGGAAGGGGCCCGCTCGCGCGAGGTCCGTTGCTCGCCGCGCGCAGGAGGCGGCGGCGGGGCTCGCGCGGCCGTTGGGGCGGGCGGGGGCCGCGCCCGGCCGGGGCGGAGGCGGAGGCAGACGGTGATGCGGCGCTGAGGCGCGCCCCGCCCTCCTCCCGCCCTCCGTCCCTCCCTCCCGCCCTCCGCCCGGCGCCTCGGCTCCCCCTCCCCCGCCCCAGCCCGGCAGCCGCGTAGCCGGGGCCCGGCGGGGGAGCTCCGGGCTCCATGGGCAACACCGTCACCTGCTGCGTATCCCCGGACGCCAGCCCCAAGCTCAGCCGGGCCCGCGGCGGCGGCGCCGGGGCAGCTCCGGGGCCCGACCGCTGGGCGGACGCGTACCAGCCGGCGGCGGGCGGCGGCGGCGCCGGCTCGGGATCGGCGGAGGCCGAGTCGGGGGACTCGGATCCCGGCGGCGGCGGCCCCCACCTCCAGCACATCAGCGACCGGGAGTTCCCGGATGGTGAGCGGCGGCGGCGGGGGGCGAGCGCCGGGGCCCGGCGGGCGGGCGGCGGGGAGCGCCGGGCACCGCACCCCCGCCCCGCCGGCGGCTGCCTCCGTGGTGCCGCCGCCCCGCTCCGCGGCGGGTGGGCGCCCGGGGGCGGGGGGGACCGGCAACCCGGGGCGCGGCGCCTCGCCGCCCGCAGCGCGCCCCCTTTGTCCCGGCGGCGGGGGCAGCGTGCGAGCCCCGGGGGGCCTGGCCTGCCGCCTCCCGGCAAAGTTCCCCGCGGCTCTCACGGCCCTGACAGCCCCGGGCTCCCCGCGGCCGCGCCGCCGCCAGGCGGGGGTCCGGCACCCCGAGGGACGAGCCGCGGGGCCGGCGCGGCCGCTTCACGAGTAACCGGCCGAGGGCGGGGGGGGCGGCCGGGTGCCCTGCCCGGGAGTGCCCCGCTGGCCGCTCCCGGCCCGCTGCGGAGGGGGGTCGGGGGGAGCCCCCGGGCGCCCGGCCGAGGTGCGAGCCCGGCTGCGCGTTTCTCCGTAACGATGGAGCCGTGACTCGGTCGTAGCGTCCGGGCGGTTCGCAGAAGCTGGTGCATATCCAGTCTGTTGAACAGGAGGAAGGAAGAGGGTGTGTGGGGAATCGGGGAATTAGGAATTACAAAGATCGTGTGCATATGACATCATTGTGGCTGGACGTGGGTAACTTGTCATCTGCCAGTGCAGGGTGTTGGGTTATAGCTGCGGGCTCGTTCCACCGAGGTCCCTTCGCGTAGCTCTTGGCGTGTGCCTGATTTGCGTTCCTTGAGCTCATGGGAAAGTAGGTGTTTGCTGTTCCGATTCCTTCCAGTTACACCTGGAGCACTGGTGTCACGGACCCCTCTGTAACGCGTCTCCTTCCCAGGCATGCCTAGGAAGAGCTTGCAGGTTTGTGCTGCGGTGAGGGTTACCGAGACAACGTCTGCCAGGTTAGGGGTGCTCCGCTCTGGGTGTTCGCTTGACACCGTAAGCATGCAGCACAGGGTAATAGCTTATGATGTTCAAAACTTAGTTTAATTAACAAACGCCTTGCTATTCTTCCTCCTAATTATAACCACACCTATATGAAATACATTCAGTCGACAAAAGATAAACTGTCTGGCATCTTTTATGTACAGTGCACACAGTAACAATTATCGCTGACCCTCCGTACTCGTCTTAAGGGAAAAAAAATGGCTGTCAGCGAGAAACTAGCTGCAGGAGAGTGTGGGGAAACCTTCAGAAATGAAATTATTAAACTTGCATGGTTTTGCACAGCACCATATGGTGCAGCTGTTACAGAAGCGAGATGGAACAGCCAGCCCTTTGGATCTCCTTTGAGACAACTGTGCAGTTCTGCAGTAGGAGAAATTATATTTGCCAACTAGGAGAAATAAAAATGTTTGTGGGAAGATAATACAGAAATCTCTCAGCTCTCCCAGACTCGTTAAGGGAGGAGGAGCTAAACTCTCTAAAGTTTCTAATAAGCCAAGGAAAAATGCCTAAGCTAAATAAATCTGCTCAGGAATAAGGGTTGTATTTGTTTGGATCTTTAGTATGTGATCATGTCAGCAGTGCTAAGTAACTGGGCTTAATTGTGAATTCATCCAAATGTCGGAACCGGCCTTGAAGTAGGGAAGTATTTAATTTTTTGAATTTGCAGACACGAGTGAAAGTGTCTGAGGATAAGATGGTAGCTGTCTATAACAAATGTTACTTTTGTGGCTATGGACACTTTAGTCTTGAGGCAGGAGGTAATCCTAATAATTAGAATTGCATAATTAGGTGATTTTAAAGATCCATTTTACAGTGGTATGTCGTTCACTGTTGCGTGCCCTCGGAAGTAGGTCTGCTACAAATGATAGATGCTATTTGTCTATATACCAAGTTTTCAGATTGGTATGACTGGGGCTGCAAAAAGTATTGAAGTTTGATATCTTTATGATGATGCAGCTCTGGATGGTCAATATTAGAAGTAAAACTTCTCGTGTGCATTTTTGAAAATTATAAAGCACTACCTGGGTAGGATTGAAAAAGTAGTTAACTTCAAAACGTAAAGCATTATTTGTGAAGTCTGAAATCAAGTGTTATGAAACAGATACGACAATGAAATTTTAAGTGATACTGCTGTTTAAGACCTTCCGTGAAAATAATAAATCTGTAAACGCAGCACTTGCATATACCAGATAGCTATGCTTACCCCTCTTAACTCTAGGTTATAAAGGCTGTCAGCATACCTAAACCATGCAGGCAGCCTACATGCTTCTGTGCTGGGACTACTACAGAGCATTAGTTCGTTGCTATAGTGGTAAGTAGTCCAGCAGTTTCATTTGAGGGATAAATATTACTTCCAAAATTTATTAATGTGTAATATCATAGGTTAGCTAAGATGCCAGTTTTGTCAGTAACAGAAGTCTGGGAATCTACTGACTGGCCTTTTCTTGAATGCTTTGGCAGGGGGGAAAAGAGAGAAAGCTGGGGGGGGGGGGGGGGGAAGTCAAGATCATCTTGGCTATTTTTGTTCCATGCTGCTCAGTTCTAGGAGTTTCTAAGAACACAGCTAAATATATCAGAAAGCTAGCATCCAAATGTGATGGAGATGCTCCCCATTCCTTAAATTTCTATCTAAGTGTTTTTGTTGTTCTTAAGTCTATCTTAATACTTTTGCACTTGTTTTGCTAAAATTGAATGTTTAGGTTGTATCAGGAACGCAGAAGTTACCAACTTTGTGGTTCATATTGTTTTGCCTTCCTCTTTTTTTGTAGCAAGTGGAATGTGGTTCTCGCAGGTCTATGCTGTTAGATGAGGATTATTCTATAGCTTCTCCAGCACACTACTTAACAGGGGTACTGCTTTCTGGTCAGCACTGCTTAGATTGTCTGTATCAGATCAGAATTAAACCAGAAAAATCTCACTTTCTTGAAAAGGGGAGATTATGAAGTGGTGTTTATGTAAGACAAAAAAGCAGTGGTAAGTGGGATGGAGATAAAACATGCTGTGAAACTGAAAGTGTAATGTTTCAGCAAAAGTTAATTCAAATGGGAAGGGATTGTCAGATCCACTGCTAAGAGGGAATTTAAAGGATGACTTTGTGTTTTGTGGTTCTCAAGATCCTAAGCCATAACCTGTTCAGTGCGTGCTTTTTCAGAGTGAGAAATAAGCCTGCATTTGTGGTTTGATATGCTAAGCCGGGTTGTATTAAGTAAATGGGAATAAACATAACATTGAAAATGATAATTTCTTCCACATAGGTTCATGCCTACTGTTAATGTTAAATATTGAAAGCTAAAATGAACCTAAAGCTGCTAGTTGACTGCTTAGCTGAGCATTGTGTTTCTTCTCTCGGCGTGCAAGCAGTAGTCTGAAGCAGTTTGAATTGACCAAAAAGGCTTTCCTACCTAGTTGTAGAAATGGCAGCTCTTTGATCCTAATGTGCCATATGGGCTGCGTTGATTACTGGGGGAAGATGGGGTTGTTTTTTCCTTGGATTTTTTGTTTGGGTGTTGTGTGTCCCAGTCATCACCCACCCCCACGCCCACAATGAGTGCTTGCTCATTTTTATTTTGGGCTTCTTTTTTACTCTAATTTTTTTTTTTTTTTTTTTTAGTTATTTGGGGGAGAACTTCCTGTGGCTGACACTTTCTTGCCAGATCCCGATGTTTAAACATAGATCTAATTTTTCATAAGTTCTTTGATCCTTGGATAAAACTAGAACAAGGCCTCGCTTGGCAGATTTTTCTCGCTTGTACTTGAGAACATTATCTCCCTCCACCTCTGTTGTGTACTGAGTTCAGCAGTTTTGGCAGAGGTTTGCCAGGTTCACATGAGCCAAGGGGAAAATTGTTGACCTGCTGAACTGGTGGGACAAAATGACCTGGTACCTTTACCTGGAGAACTTGAGGGTGGGTGGGTGGTGAAGAATGACAAGGGAAGAGACAATCAGGCATGAGAGAGAACAGCAGATGGGATCAGGAGAGGTGCTGGGTGGGATACAGTCATCACACAGAGGGTAGATGGGAGGCCAAATGGAAGGGGAATTTGAAGAGGAGAGTTAATAGAGAATGCGGTGAGATTTACCTGAACAGGCTCAGGCAGACTAGTGTCTAGAATAACTCTTCAAGCACCTGTGTGTCTGATTTTCTTTCTTCAGCAGCCCCCTGGCTCTCTAGAGGCTGTGCCATGCTGAAAGGGGCAAGCTTCAAGTTGCCTGCATGCCGCAGTTACTAAACAGTGTTGAATACAAACAGGTATTTGTGATCTGATTTCACCAGCTGGTTGTCTATGAACCTCCTTGCAGAAGGTCTAAATACTGTTCATTTGCTCCTCTCTTACATAATGTCAGCTTACTTCAGGCATGTGGGTGGAGGTGGTTTTTTCTCCCGTTTTTGTTTTTTTTTTTTAAAAAAATCCTGGTTAAAATGTTAGTAAGTTAAATAATAATAATAATAGATTAACACTTTGATGCAAGGAGTCAGCTTTTTGATGCCAACGGTTTTCAGCACAGGAAAAGCTTAACCATCTCATGCTGGTTTTTGTGCCTCTCTGTTGGTAGATCTGTGGCTGCATAGGCTGGCAAATACCGTAGTCTAGTTAGTCAAACATGAAATTGGGGGTGAAAATCAACTGATGTCCCTTTTCTGGTGCTCCTCCTCGTTTTTTTCCTTGTATTTGCAGAGTCTCTCACTGAACTTACCCTCGCTGCTCTTTCCCAGAACTCTCAATATCTCTTTTCCTATAACTGGCTAGGAATTAGAAAGGTATTTGTAGCAGCTACAAATAATATGTGATCGTGACCAAACGTGAAGGAATTGACTCTTCCATGTTGTTGGCTTAAGGTGCCTAGTGTCAGGGCCTTTATGAAATGATCTTCGAAGTGCCTGTAGTGGAAATGACAGAATCACTAAGTCGTTTAGAAACAATGATGAAATTGATCTAAAAATTTGGGAAGTGGAAATAAAAGAAATCATTGCCATAGTATAATATCTGTATTTCTGTTCTTATGCTTGGGTACTGCTGACAGCTAGGGAATCCTCTATCCTTTTCTCTCTTCACTGAATTTTGGAGACTTCTGCAGTGAGCAAGTTTGTGTAAGCCTTGGGTTTTTAAGAACAGTTGATATGGAACATATATACATGAAGCTCACATGGAGGGAAACAGATTTGTTTTGGTGAGTGTTTCTTCAGACGTCCGGTACAACAGCTATGACAACTGTGAGATTTTCATAAAATGGGAAATAACTGAAAGGAAATAATATGGCTAACCCGAGCGGTTTGATGAAACTTGTGGAACTAAGGAAACTGAATTTTTTCATCTTGACTTTTTTTTTTTTTTTTTTTTTACTGTTTCCATGTAACTTATCTCTAGGGTCCTTTCCTTTTCTGGCTTGCTTTAGGAGAATTGCTCTTCCCTCCCCTACCTGTCAGGGTAGATGTTGTAAAGCAATAGAATTTTTGTGGCTAGAAGTATCTGCTCTCGAGTGTGATCAGGGCGGTGAGGTCATACTGAAAAGCTGACTAACAGGGGAACAAACTCTTGCACAAGCCAACAAAACACAAAAACCTACTCCTCCCAGATTTGCATTACATATTAAATGAAGGTTTCTAACAACATTTCTTCCACATACAGGAAGAAGTGACTCTGAGATGCAGGAGGAAAATTCTACCAAACATTAAGAACCCCAGCCGTGGATCTGTAGATCCTTGCCAATTAGCTCATCTTGAGATTTCTGTTCTCTTTGGGTTTTCTTCATTACAGCTGGAGTTTGAATGCCCACTTTTATTTCACTCACTAGAAAAGTAATGTTTAAAGAGGAAAACTCTCAATGTTTTGACTTGAAGGGACAAACAAGTACGCAACTGGCTTAAAAAGCTTGGCACTATTTATTTAAATGTGTAGTAAAGCCAGATGAGTAAAACTGAAGATCATACTTGCAGGTGATGCAAATATCAGGGTTACCTTAACAACTTACACAAAAATCCCACTGTCAACCAGGTAGCGTTCTGCATGTTTGAGCTGTGTCGTTTTTAAAAAAATAAATAAATAAATAAAAAGCGGCTTTGCTTCTGGAGCAACAGAACACAACTTGGAGTTCTGAAAGGGTCTTGCATCATTGCAGGAATCAAACATGGTGGTTGGGTTTTTTCCAGTGTGAAAAGTCATCAAACATGCCAAGCAGACTCTAATTATTGTCTCTCAAAGACATAAAAAAAAAAAATCTTTAAAACGGTTGAACATGTTTTGTTATGCAGATAGTTATTTTTCTTTTATAGAACAAACTGCAGGTAAGCTGGGAACACACAAAGCCACTGTGTTTGAACTTATGCCTAAAATGGCACAAAACTTGATGACACTGTTAACTTTCATAAAAGCTCAAACTTGATTTCAAGTTTGCATTAATGCAAACAATTGGAAGAGCAGAAAAACCACAACATATGCCATCCCATCAGGTGGCATATGACACCTTGCACACAGTACAGTGCATCTTATTTTGGTTACCTGCAGACACTAGATGAGACTGAAATTTATGGTACTCGCCTGTTTTTCTTTCTGAACCATGTCTTGTGATAAGTAAGGCAGAGCGCATGTGAGGAGTTATGGGAAAGGCTTTCCTTACACTTGCAGTTATCAGCATCGATCTGGGATTATAAGATTTGGTTGATATGTAACGTGTTAGAAAATTTTGTTTTGGCTTAACTAAAAAATTAGAGCCGTGGAGTTCTGCTTTAGCTTCTGATGGTAGTGAATTGTGTTCTGTGTGAAGGTCTATGTGGGGAATAAAAAGTGGACAGCATGGGACCAGTTCTTTCTCTTACCTTTTTAAAAGGTCCTATGTTAAATGCAGCACAGAAACGTTTGTTACTTTAAAAGTCTATCTTGTGAACTGCTGTTTTCCTTCTAGTTCCAAGATAAAATTGTAGGGGCACCTAGTTCTCTTCCCTTATAACTGGTCCTTGCCTTCACTGTGGAATTTGGGGCACTCCTGACATCCTGCTGTTCAGTCTAGCTAAAATGTGTAGAAGGGATTCTAACCCTGGCAGGTACATCATGAAAGCCACAGAAGCCCACTTGACCTTGTTCAGTCCCAAAAAGGCTAGCTGTTGTGTGCGGTGGAACAGATCTGTCGTGTTTCCCCAACAGGGCCTGTGAACCAAGTGCAACAAGATCATGTTGGGATTTGTTGTGGAGGTCAACGATAGTGGTGTGGATTCTCCTACACTTTTAAGAAATGCAAGAACACTAATATTGTATTGATTTTCCTAAACTGTAGAAATTAATATAGAACTTAAACCCTGTCTAGCCCACAGTATTTAATAGATGGTTTACACTTCTGCTTTCTATCTGAAATGCTTACGGTGTCAGTTTCTTGTTGCACCAGCACAACTTAGGAGTGTGGTGTAAAAGAACAAATAATTCCCTCTTAATTAAGAGAGCTTGTTGTATATTGAAGTAATTTCTGCAGCCTTCTGAAACATCATAGTCCGCTTAGATACGTGCCAGGTATTGGTAATGATATTGCTGTGTTCTCAAAGTAGCGCTATAAAGAACAACTGACAGATCTTAACTAGCTTTCTGTGTGTATTGTGTAAAGTCACGATCTTTAGAAATAATCATTTAACAATGAGAGTGGTCAAACACTGGCACAGGTTGCCCACCCACAGAGCTTGTGAAGTCTCTGTCTGAGGAGACAGTCAAAACCTGACGGAGAGAGTCCTGGACACACTGCGCTAGCTGGCCCTGCTGGAGCAGGGGTTGGATTTAGGTGATCTCAAGAGGTCTCTTTCAACCTAAACAGTCCCTCTTTGTGTGAACAAAGGCCACCTGTGTGGGCTGGGTTTAGCTGGTTTTCTCTCTGTATAAAGAGTTCATTTCCCCTGTGGAGCTAGGAGTGTTTTTAAGGGGCCTATGCATATGCAAGTGTTGGTCAAGACACTTTTCACCAAGATTCTCCCTCAAAATAGGGTTCCTTTCTGAGAACTGGTTGTGTTTGAAAGCACTTAATTATGTGTATATATAGGTATATATTTATACACCTTTATGTATTCAAATTTGCTTGTTTTAGTTAGGAAAACGGAGCAAGTTTTGTATCTTTTGAGTCCATCCCATTATGGAAGAGATGTAAATTGTTAAAGGTGAATAATCAGGAGATCAAAGTTCTTTCATTCTGTCCAAATTTGGGGAAGGAGCCACCCATGGTGTGTTTAAAGGATAGACTAACCCGTGTGTAACTGAGGACATAACAGGAGAAGGCAAATGGAGAACAACCTGTGTGCTGGGTGCTGTGGTGCGCTCACTGTGGCTGGTGAGGAGGAAATGAAGCAGGTTGAATTTAGAAACCAGAGTTGTAACTTTTAGGAAAGTTTTTGGTAGTAGAAATAGGATAGCATAATTTAAAGGACAAATAATTTTATATGAAGTTATTGTTAGGAATAACATTTCTGAAATGCATTGGCAAATTTGTTAGTCTAATTTCTTTTAATTTTTAAATCTTTATTGGGAGCTTTTAAGCAACTTGCGTCTTCCACACTGTAAGCTAATGAAATACAAGGGAGACTCAAACATTAATCAAAGCTGGCAACCCAGTGAGGAAGGGAAGAAACTATTTATGGCAAAGAGATGATATAATGTTTTAATGCTTTAAATATGTGGTGTATCCAAATGTTACTGCTGTCTAGTAAAGCAGAGGATGTGGCTAAAATGAACAAAGGGACCGCAATAACAGAGTGTTCTAAAGTAGTGAAGTTTTCAAAGGGCTGCTACTTAATAACAGTGACATCTTTGACTGTCAGCTTTATTCGTGAAATGATATATGTAGTGTGATGCAGTGTGTAACATGTGTTCTTAATCGTTAGAAATCACTCGTGGAGGGGTGTAAAACAGTAGATAAATAGGTAGCATTATAAATGCATAATACCCACACGCATTCTTATATGGCATAGATGAATAAAAGTAAAGTCTTAATGCGGATTTTGTGTTGAGGGAAGGACGTAAGAGCTTGAGCTAGGGGCAGAGGTTTGCTTTTAGAAGTAATGTGATCTGCCCTGTGGGGGACCACATGCTCTTACCAGCGCGCTGAGCACACAGCAGTAGCAGAGGTAGCTGAGATTGTCTGAAGGGCAAGCAAGCTGCAAGGGATTCTTTAAAATGAGAATGCTGAGAGGGGGAAGCAAGTTCAGGCTTCTCTGTGCTCCAGTTGGAGACAGGGTTGATCAGACAAGCTTGGTAGTGCCACGTGAGTAAACGGCACTGAGAGATGCAGCGAAATAAAGGGAAAAGCTGTGTTTAATATGTAGCTCTCGGAGAGGTGGAGGGCTGTTGTAGCGTGGCAGTGTTACTGCGCTGTTCCCGCAGGCTTAATTTCTGATGGAAATCTTCCCTTCTCACCTCTTCATCACTAAGTGTGAGGGTCCAACAGAAAAAGTGTTTTGACTTCTATTGAGTCAATAGCCTCTAGAACAAAAATCTTTTGGAGTTGTTTTCTTGCTATTTGTATCTTCTTGTTGCTTCTCTCATTTCTCATTCTTGTTTCTGCATGTTTTAATTCTCGTTATTTCGTTCATCTTGTGGCATATCATGTTTCTTTCTTTTTCTGTTAACTTTCTGTGAAGCTTGAGCTTTTTGTCATGCATCTTGTGATGTAGATCCTAATCAAGACCCTTATTTTCAGGGCTAGGTATCTTGGGTTTGGACTTACAAGTTCTACCAGGATGAAGTATTAAGAGTTATGCTTGGTTGTGAGTCAGATTGTTTGCAGGCAGATTTATCTCTTCCGCTGGCTTTCCTTTAGCCGTGTTTCCCGTCACATTTTGCCTCTTTTCACGTCCTTACCTGCCTCTTGCCTTATGCTTCCTTCATTAGCTGTATTGCTGTTGCTTTTTGGTATTTCATGAGCAATGCTGGCAGTTTAGAAAGAGCAAATTGTGTGACTGATTTTTCCATTGCTTGGGAAAAAGCATTGTCCAGGGAGAACAGCACAGAAGAGACGGTTGAAATTCTCTGGCTGCTTAGAAGAGGAAAGCTACAGTGAAGTGGGCTACTAAATGCATCTTTCTTTCCTTGCAGTGTCTTGCAAGACAAAAGCAGATGTACTGTTTCTGCTAATGCCACGTTATTCTGGGATAAGAAACCTAGCTACAATTAGTCTTGATCACTTTTTGTGGGGTTTTTTACTGGGGCCTGCACAATGTGTCTTAGACTTCATTAGTACCGTAACTCTGGTTGTATAATCTGTGGATTAGTGTGCTATGAGTACTGATACACAGGACTTTGTCCAGCAGAAAGCATCTTGTGTCTGGCAGAGGCACTGTGGACTTCACTGTTTTTCCTCTCCTCAGATGTGTGGGTCTACTTGGGTTCAGGGGGACAAGTTTGACTTGCGTGGCCATGTCAGTATTGTGTGCCTTTGTGCATCCTGCAGTGCTGCAGGTCTTAGACCCTTCTTGTCTGGGATGAGAGTTGGCTGCATTTGCAGTGCAGGTGTTTTAACTCTTGTAGTGCTTTTAGCCCTAGACCTGATTTCGAATGTCTAAGCAGCGTGGATATAGGGACTAGCAGAGCACAAGAAAAGGCAGAAACTATAAGAAGTGAGCTTTAGCAAGTCATATCATTGCAAAGTAAATCAAAACCTTGGGGAAGTCAAGATTTTGGTGTATTTTATTTTTTTTTAGAGGGTGAGGGCAGGATGGGCATTATCCCGTACTGTCTCTTCCTTGGGGAGAAAAGCACCTGTCTAACGTTAATTTGTCGGTGACCTGGAGGAGGCAATGGAGTGTGCCCAAATTGCAGATGACACCCAACAGGGCAACAGTCAGTACGCTGGAGACTGCTTGTCCAGGGGGGCCTAGGTGGGCTGGAGGACTGGGCCAACAGGAACCCAATGAAATCGAACAAGGAGAAACGGAAAGCGCTGTGTTAGGAGTTAATGAAGTCAGCAGCCCCTTTCCTTCTGTTGGCCTGTGCTTGTCTTTGCCCGTGCTGCCTCCCCCTGAATATCAGACAAGTCTCCTACAGGCCTACATGCTCTTCCCTACGGAGCAAGCCCCGTAGCCTCGTAGGCATTAGTCCCCCCTCGGTGGGAAAGGTGATCGGGTTCTGTGGACCCTTATTGGAGGTTTTAAAGACTCGGCTGGATAAAGCCTTCAGCAGCGTAATTATACCTCATAGCTGACCCTGTTTTCAGAGAAGAGGTTGTATGGGAGGCTTCCTGAGGTCACTTCTAACCTGACTGACTCGTTCTAAAAGTTGCTGCTGAACTGTAAGTGAATAAATTCTGAGTAGTTTGCTCTGTTTGCATCCTAACTTGCTAGTCACTATTTTAGATCTGCATATTTTAGTCTTGTTCTGCCTGTTGATGTACTTATTTGTCAGACCAGTAAAATATTGCCATTTCTTAATCACTCCTTTCTCAAATCTAAAAAGTTGTTTAATATTTGCCATTATTAGTGAATTCCTTGGTCTTTGTCAAAGTTTGTTGGGTGGTTTGGTTGGTGTTTTTTTTGCTAAATCAGAACTTGTCAACATTGTGGACAAATTTGAAACAACAGTTAACACTATTTTGTTGAGATGTTACAAACATATTTATATACGTTTGTACAATATTTATACAATATATAAATATTTATACAAATATTTAAAATGTGCCAGTGTGGCATACTACTGCATGCTGATTTGTTTTTTTCCAGAATCAAATGCGTCTTCGTGGTACCTCAGGTATGAGCTGTAACACGAATTCCATTCTAGGGTTTCTAAACCAGGACTACTCAGACTAGAACTACATGATTAAATTCAGGTATCTGTTCACTGTGTACCATGAATGAGCACGGTAAGGTGAAAACAGAAATACTGGTTTTGTAGGTTAGCTTTTAAAAACTGCTTGAGATGGTCTGCTTTCATAGCTGACTGGCCGTTTTTGAGAGGGGGCAAACGTGAACAACTGAACGGTTTTTCTAGATAGATGTTGGCTACCTTACACAGTACAGATTCAAAATTACAGTGTTCTGCATCCTGGACCAGTGTTTGAGCAGTAGCGTTTGTCTAAGGCCAGTTATGTTGTACACCAAGTACTTGGAAAACAGAGGTCTGGATACCAGTGTTGTGTACCAGTGGGAATCTGGAATGGGACGTCTTGGGGACACACACACTTCTGCAATTACGTCCACTCGCCAACGCATGAGGGCTGTGGCTGTACTGTGAGTTAGGTGCAGCACAAAACATTTGCATAGTTAAGATTTCCAGCACCAAGACAGTTTGTGCGTACTTCGGCTACTATTTAACCAGAGTTCTATTGGTTGAGTGCATAAAATTCTCTTAAGTTTGTGGGGTTTTGTTTTGTTTTAATTAAAAGTTGATGGTGATTCTTAAGGGTGTGGCAATTGCATTGCTGTAGCACCTTAAACACTAATGTGCAAGTTTGTGAGCTTGCATGCTTTTGTGGTTAGCGTGGCGTAAGTAGCACGCAGGAAGATCAGAATGCAAATTTGCTCTTTCCAGGATGTACAGGATCACAGATTATTCTGTTCATAAGTTTGCTTAAGTCAGTGTGTCTGTAGTGTGACTTCCTCAGAACAGCTGTTTCTTCTGTCAGAGCTAATGCAGCTCAAAATTTCATCGTGATGTTTACAGTTTCATCAACAAACTTTTTAGTAATCAGTCCCATCTTAATCTAAGGGGGTAATAACATCCTCATTAATGTCATCACTTGTTCATTGTGGCAAAGGATTAAAGCAGTCATTTTGTTCTTCAATAATTACATACTAGTTGTAGAGAGTTTTTCTTGAAATTCCAAAATAATAGAATAGTGTAAGACCCATGTTTTGGTATTTATCAGCACTGTAAAAGTTACTTATTAGGTCCTTTTATAAGACCGCAGAGATTGTTTCCTGCCATATTGGGTACCTAAAGCATAGAGTGAAAGATCAGCAGCGTCCTCTTTTTTTCTTCTTTTTTTTTCTTTCTGTCTGTGTGTTTTTGTTTTGTTTTGTTTTAAATTATGCTCTTGATAAAGTTCTAGCTTTCTGCCCTCTGCTGAGCACAGGCTCCACATCCAGCTACCCTAGCATGCAGGAGTGTGTACTGACTTTTGAAGATGTTTTTTGTTTTCTAAGATCTCCTTTTCCAGATTTTGTGTTGATGGAAACTATAAGCTACTTCAGAGCTTCATGGCAATAGGAATAAGTCCACAGGCTTTTTTTGTTTGTTTGTTTGTTTTTGTGTTTGGTTTTTTTTTTTCCCAGAAAGGAAGATGTCAGGTTTTTATTTATCATGGCAAAAGTAAGGGTTTGGTTTAGAGAGGCAGCCCATTCTGGTCTTGTCTCCATCACTGTGCTTGAGCTTGTTAAGGCTGGGTGGGAATTGTTGCAGTAATCAAGTAATCATCTTCTGTTAAAGGTGTCTCCTTTTTTTGTCCTTTCTGTTTCAGATTTAGCCTTGGAATCTAATCCATCTGATCATCCCAGAGCAAGCACAATTTTCCTGAGCAAGTCTCAAACAGATGGTAAGCTAAATTTTTTCCATTTTAAAAAAAGGCAGGAGGAAACCTGGAAAAATAACTATTTTAATTATACAGCTTGGGAACACTTAAATTGCTTCAATTCTTTCAAAGCATAGAAATTAATAATTTGCATGTTTACACAGAAATGCTCAAATACCAGGAGATTTCAGAGTCTGGATCCCAATAGTCTGAAGCAGCATGCCTTTCTTCACAAGTGTTAGTTCAAGCTTCAAGCAGTGGTGGGCTTTTTTTATGACCAAGGACTGTTTCAAATTAAATTAAAAAGTATTTTAAAAAAAAGTTAAAGGATGTTTCTTTGCAGATCCCTTGCTTACTTAATAAAGTCAATTGTGAACAATACTATAGCTTGTTAAAAAGTGGAGGCGTTTCCATATTGTACAAATAGAAAAGAATTCTGACAATGGTAAATTTTGAAGTTGCAACTAAAAAGGGTTTTCAGATATTCTTTTAAAAATGCTTCTGTTCCTTTTATAGTTGCTTCTTGTTGGAAGAAGTTTTTTCTTCGCTGTTTTTTCTAAAACAGTGTTGCACTTGAGATTGGATGTGTTGATGGAAAGCTGCCATGTGTCTTCTACCTTGGCATAGCTTTATCACGGAAAAGTAGAATTATTTTGACAGATCTGTCAGTTGCAGTCCTGCTATTCAGAGTCTTATGGCAAGAAGTAAAATTGTCAGTTGTATCAACTTTGCAATGCTCAGATGACCTGTGAGCAGTGGAAACAAGCACTAGCATGATTCTCCCAAAGCGATGATACCAAGGAAGTGTAAGTCTCTTTTGTTGATGCCTCCAAGGCCAGTCCTCAAACAGAGGATCTGACCTGCACATTTCAAACGCCTGTTAGGTGACCACTGCTGAAGTTGCAGTTAGTAAGTTGACATAGTTCTTGTGCATAGCTCATAGTGCAGCTTCGCTGTGCAGCCTTTCAGCCTTGCTGCAAGTAACATTCAAACTACATGGACATCCATCTTGGGGGTAGTATTGCTTTTAAAACATGATTTGGTATTCTTCAAATTTAATGTAATGTATACACCCGTGTTCATATGGAAGAATGGTCTGCTAGGTGACATAACAACTACTAAACTATTCTCTGAAGTTTGTATTAGCTGGATGAATTGATTTTTAGAGGGTGTTTTTATGGACAAGTCAGGCATAATAATTTATTTTTGAATTTCACTGGATCTTCTTTGGTTAACCCTCCATAGAACTAGTAGAATTAATATCTTTAAGTTCTTTTATTGATATATTATCAGGATGACAAGTTTTGATTTATGCAAAAAGACCAAAAAAAATGTGGATAATCTCTTCCAATTGTTAATTTTTCTAAATACATTAGAGACTGTGTCCTGCTAACAAGTGGTAATGTTCTGAAGTCAAAACTTTGGAGAAGTCACCTGTCCAGGCTGATCACGTTTGTACAGCTTTCTGCATGTATGCAACTCTCAGCTCTCCTCTAACAGCACTATTTTACTGCTACCCTTACAGCTGGAAGTTAAACCTTGCAACCTTTGTTGAAAGGCTGATGTAGTTTAAAATGATCAAACAACATGGTTGCAGCTATACGATAAATAGGCATGGCTTGTGCCAGCATCTTCTGCAGAAGGTAACAAGATACTTAATAGGAGGAGAGAGAACACATAGGTAGTGCTGGGAAGTGAGCTTCCTCCTTGTGTGTCTTTGGCAGGTTCAGTGTGTGATGTTTTTACTTCTGATTGCTAAGTGGTTGCTGTTGGATGTTGGACATTTGAACTATCTGAAATCATCCATTTTTTTGTGATGCACAGCATCTTTTAAAAGCTGAGATGTTTTCCCATTAGTGTGATGAGTAGAAGCAGTTCCTAAATGTGTATGTGGATAGTTGGAAGTAATATGTAGTTTACTAGCTTGATAAAACTCAGTGTTTTTTTTCCTCCAACTACTTTTCCAGACATCTAAAGTCAAATTTGAAACCTTTAATACTTATGTGCTTCAGAAGACTAGGTTAATAGAATGACTTTATTGAACATAAATTGGAATTGTATTTTAGAAAACTTCCAGTTCACGTTCTCTCCCTCTTTCTAGTGCGAGAGAAGAGGAAGAGTAACCACATCAATCACGTAAGTAAACAAATTCCTACTGTGCTATATAGATAATACAAGCATATTAGGACACAGACAAATTCAAGAGACAACTGTAGTAGTGCTAGGTGTATAGTCCTACACATGTTCCAAACCCTCCTTAGCAAAAAGCCCCTGAATTATCATTGCCTGTCTTTAAAAAAAAATAAACAGGCACAGTATGGCAGAGTATAGAATGGCTGATGTCAAAAAGCATAAGAATGGATTTTTTCTTGTAACAGTTTTGAGTTTTCAGAGCAGTAGAGGAGAAAACATAAGTCAATCTCACTACGTTTTTTTTTAAATAGAAATAAAACTGGCTTAACTTATCAGTGGAGATAAGTCTTAAATGACTTGCTGTTTGAGCATCACTGCAGGACTTACTGTAAGAAATGTATCCAGCATGAAAAGGGAATGATGAGCAAACAGCAGCAGCAGCATGAGAAACAAGTGATAGTCCATTAGTTTTACAATCTGAAAATACGCTCTAAGCTTCTTCTCCAAATATTAGTTGGTTTTGACCCCTCACTTAACAAAAAAAAAAATACAGAAAAGATGTAATGTCATTAATAAGTGGATAAAAAATCATTGATTAGTGAAGCTAAGAATGGAAGTTACTAATACAAAGCTTAAAAAATACTGTATAGTGAAGTGTCTACTGATAAGTTACTGGTAAGAGAATGATACTTCAAGTCTGTTGTATTTAGTATGATTATGGGGGGTGGTTCTTTTTTGCTCTTTCTTTTTCTTCACTTTTTCTTTCACTCACTCTATTCCAGCTTCAGTCTGCCAGCAGCAAGCTGAAGCATGATTGGATTATTTTTGCTGGCAAACTTCAGCTGGAATGGGAGATATTCCCGGGCAGCCATTGCATGGTGAAGGGTGCCAACACTGTCATATGGAAGACTTTCAAGTTTTTAGACAAGGCATTTAAAAAGATTCTGGCAAAAACTAATGAATCCTGAATTGCTTGATTAAAACTCTTCCCTCAATTATGATGTCCTAGCTCATCAAGTCTACAGGATTAGGAGAGATCATGGAACATACTGCTAGCTCTAAAGAGTAAAAGTAAGGATAATAGTAACACTTTTATTTCCAGATGCTAAACAATACATGGGAGAAATGAGCAACGTCAGGAAGAGGCTTCTTTTTTTCTGAAATATAACAAGACAAAACCCCAAATGCAAAATTTTCTCTGCAGGCAGTGATATTGAATAACCAGAAAATGTAAAGGTATAGGATGTAAAAGAAAGGACAAGATTATTATGGAGTCACAGTAATAAAGTACATCACAGAGAGGGAAGACTGAGACCTGAACTGGCAAGAACGGAATGGAAGAGAACTAAGCAAATCAGAGGACTTGCTGCTTTACCTGCAGCTATTTCTGCTGAAAATTACCTACCTAAAACCATCGCGTTGTATATTACAAGGGATGATTTATAAACTTATCGTACACAAAGGGTATCCTCAGGAACTTGATAGCTATAGGGCAGCTTACATAGCAGGAGCACTCATCTACAAAGACCTCCTCTGCAGTAACTACTTGAGTAAAGCCAGGATTCAGTGTGGTAAACCAAAACTTACAGAATCCCTCTTCTTTGAATTTTTTTCTGTTCTTCCCCTCCCCCCCCCCCCCTCCCCCCCAAAGGTTTCTCCTGGGCAGCTTACGAAAAAATACAGCTCCTGCTCAACAATATTTATAGATGACAGCACCGTCAGTCAACCCAACCTTAGAAGCACAATAAAGTGGTAAGAACCATTTGTCATCAACAAGAGGCTGAGCAGCATTGCAGGGTTTATTTGGGATTTTGTGGTGGTCTTGTCTGTTACAACACCAGTTACAGACTTGAATGGGAGGAGCACAGCACTGCTTATTCAGGGTGGTCGTGGAAGGGGTGTAGAGGTCTGGCTAATCATGACTGCAGAAGTGAGCTGCATTTTGGTTTTTTCCCATTACAGAGCTAATATAGTGTTGTAGCTCAAAGTAGTTGCCATTGTGCACTTGAGAATCTGAGGCAGCGAAGCGTGTCAGCATTTTGGGTTTAAAGATGTGTGTTGGGGTGGGGAGCTCAAAGGCTTCACACTGAAAGCCAAATCCAGAAACTCCATCTGGGAAAACTTGAAATGGACTTCGTATGGAGTTGCAGGAGAAGTTTGCAGGACTGGTTGCTGCTTGCAGTGGTATCAGTCTGCCCTCTAGTCGTGGATAACACATGTTGCTGGCTTGCGGTTTGGTTCTAGGCTTTCCACTTCGTCTTGTTATTTCAGGTAGGAGAGTTTGATAATTTTTTAGTTGTCTTGGTTCTCCAATGGAAATGGCTACTTGACCTGTTGTTCTGGGCACCACACAGACAGTTTTTTGCTTGTCGATGATACCAGCCGAGAACGGAGAAGAGAGTTTTACTGTGCTTGAAGGGAACGGAAGGCAAAGTAGCTTCAGGCCCAGAAGACTTTACTGCTTTAACAGTTTAGTAGAGTTTGGAAATGTCCAAGTTAACCTGTCGCTTTCAAATTTGGTTTCAAACAAAGGTATCTGGCATGTCCCTCCTTTTCTAGAGAAGAAAGAACCTAAAAGACAGTGCTTGTGCCATTTTGAAGTGGTGTACAGCTGGCAACAGATCAGAGCTTGCCTGTGATGAATTCCTGTAATGGCAGCGTTCCTGTTGTCACTGCCAGTAAAGGATCTGAAATTTGGCCATCGTAGATGAGTGTCAATATGAAATCTATTGCCTTACTTGACTGAGCGGAGACTGAGATCTGTTCTCCCCTTCTTGGATTATGCTAGTATAACATAATCTTCATTAATATTCTCTTTCTTTTTTTGGAAGACAGGTCCTAAATTAAGACAGCCAGAGATACAGAGTTAAAATAGCAGAATATCTACAACAGCGTATGTGACATCAAGTAGAACTTTTATTGTATTTTAGTTGTGAATAGTCCACATTTGCAATAAATGTCACCTAATTAGGCAATGAAAGTGTGAGTTTAAAATGCAGCATAACATTTATTTTGTGGCAAAAGTATCTGTACAATGATTGTCAAAGTAGTTTGGGTAGCAAATTTGCTTTGGCCAGTTTATCTTCAGGCAGGTAAACATTAGAAATGAGACAGAGTACTTGAGAATGTGAGAGGAAGCCAGTACGTAATGGATTCTGAACATCTTGCCCTGAACAACAGCTTTTGTAGTGGAAGAGTGTTCACAGAATATGCTTTATTAAGTCTTTCTTTTTATTCTTCTCTTTTTTTAGTGTAACATTAGCAATATTCTACCATATAAAGAACAGGTGAGTGAACTTTCTCTTCTTTCTGAAATATAACAACTTTCTTTTTGAGCCAAGGATATGATCTTGGTCACTTCAGTAACAGCTAGGATAACTTAAAGGAGCTGAAAAATCTGGAAGTTTATGCTGTATCTGCTTCCTCTTTGTACCCTCTCTGAAGATGATGTGGAAGGTCAGTAATACCACTGTCCAATGGCATGTGCTTCATTGAGAGCGAAGCATAAAAATTCAAAAGAGGGAGTAAGGAAAATACACTTAACTCATCGCAAGTCAGCCTTTGGACTTTGTTTAGCTTTACCTGAATACAGAGGAACAGATTATTTTTGATGGTTGAAGGAACACTCTGTCCCATGTACAAATAACCCTTGCCATGACAGCTAGTTGCAGCATATGCTTCAAAATTACAGTTGCCTTTTTGAAATAAACGCTATTAATGAGATGGTTTCACATTTTAAGGGAGAACTGTACTAAGCATAATATGAGAACATGGATAGCTATTATTGGTTTAGCTTTAATACTCAGTTGTAAGATCTCATCATTAAATGCTTTGGGAAAATACAATATAACTTCATACCATATTCTAGGAAAAGCTGAACTATAAAATATGTGCTTTTATTCTTTTTAATGAATAGTACTTTTTAGTGGAGCACAGCATTAGCAACTAACTCCTTTTGCTAAACCAGAGAATTTTACTTTGTAGAGATTCCGACAGATCATTGGATATTTTTGATGAAAAATCTCATCCTCTCACAGTAAGTGTAACTTTTTGATTCTCTGAATTGAAGAGAGTTTAACATCTTGGTTTGTATTGTATAAATCATAAAAATATCTTAGCAGCAGGTCACAAGAAAATTGATTTTAAATTGTATCTTACATATAACATACAGTGTAAACGGTCTCCTCTGGACTTTCGCTATCAGCTAGATCGTGAACAGAACCCAGTCTTTCTGCATGTTGCAAAGTATGTTTGGTTTTCTATGCTTTGAATCCAAATAGAAAGCAAGCATGTGCTGATCCTTGCATATTTCATATCTGAACTTTGTCTGTCTTCCCCTCTTTAACATTACCTTAAAAGTCTTTCCTATTTATTTAGGAAAACATAGTTAGTAGGTATGTGCCTAACCTTTTCAATGGCTACAAACAGGAGAACATAATACATGAAGTGTCACACAAAGCACGAGACAGTGTGTTTGGTCTTTTAAAAAAACCTGAAAAGCACATTTTAAAGCCGATGTGCTTAATGCTGCTTGCAGTAACAGCTAGGAGTTTTCAGCATGTGATTGTAACATGACTGTCCTGGTACATCTTTTTAGGCAAAGGCAAGCTCAGGAGTGGAGTGTGTGCTTTTTATGTCCAGTTTGAGCTTAATGACTGTCCTACAGAATCACTCCCTTCGTTTTTCATTTGAAATGTGTTACTTTTCATTTGAAGTAAATTTAGCAAAGCTCTAGTGGCTTTAAAAGTTGAGTTTGCTCTGGGACTTACCTGAGTGAATGCAGCTTCATCTGTCTTGCAGATTTGGCTTGTTAATAAACAGTTTTTAATAAACAATTAAATATTTTAAGGTTTTTTTAGAGTTTCATCCCTAAACGTGACCCATTGTGCTACTTTTTTTTGTACACTTGAATAAATACAATCCTTTAGTCCATAAAAATAATGAACTTCAGGAGAAGAGCTATACAGAAGATTTCTTGTATGGATGATGGCACTTCAGTTTTGGACCAGACTTTTCTGCTGATTTAACTACCTGAATCAGTTGTTTTACACTGAAAATGATTTATGTAAGATGAATTCCACTTCATCAGACAATTTCTTTTCTTTATTTGGCAACCTGACATCTTTTGATCCTTTCATATAGCCTACCTCCTAGTTAATGTGTATGAATGGAGGAGAATCATTGTGCCCTTTAGGGAACACTTAAAGGTTTCTTCTGTTTTACTGCAGTATACAGACAGAAATACACTAATGGCTGTATGTCATACTTCTGAGTGGAAAGACACAAATGGCTTGTTAGTATCAATAGCAGTGGGGTTTTGGCTAGGTACCTACTGTTCCTTGATAAAGGTTAATTTGCTGGAAGAGGTCTCTGAACACCTTGTCTTCTAAAGATTCAGTCACAAGGAGTCCAAATCCAGGCTCTACTGACCCTAACAGCAGAAGTAACAAACTTAGTTAGCAGCACTGCAGGCTCAGTCATACGTACCAGTCTCAGTCCTTTCCTCCTCAGTTCCAGTGAGCAGAAATGTACTTCCAGATGTGCTTTTGTACTGCTCGTACTGCAGGAATTACACAAGGGGAGTCCTGCTCATGTTACTCTTAATGTTGCCTGCCCACCTGGAAGAGGTAACCTCCACTGGCTGTGTGGAGAATACAGAGTTCACTTCCCCTTCATTGTACTTGACACGGCCACCTGGCTGCTTTAAGCTACAGGACCACATGAAAATGCTTGCTGCTTTGCTTCCCTTATGACTGCTTCGTTAATGCCAAGCAGCTATGCTGTTCTCATCTGGTATCTTTACTGTACTATAGGTCTAGCTTGGACTGTGGACAGAAACCTATTCAATATCGGTCTTGCAGAACCAGTGTGTAAAGTTGGAACTCATCCCTCCAGGAAGAGTGCTGAATATCAGAATGTCTTGGGGGGCCATGGTCAGAATTTTCAAATGCTTATTTTAGGATTTCTTTTACAGACTGTTTATTTCTAAGCTTTTCTTCTCCCTTGTGTCTAGAAATAGTTAGCATCCTGCCAAACTTAAATCTAGTTGTTCGTTAGCTTTTTTGTCTTTCTGGAATCTCTCAAGAACAAGTCCTATGAGGCCAGTGTAACGTAAGTTACCTTCCAGTTCTACCCGTGACAGAATTACTGACATGAGTTTTTCAGCTCTTCCTCAGCTGGAAGGGGAATCTCGTGAAGTCTCTTAATTTTCCCTTTTGAAAAGCCAGTGTTTCTCTGATCTGTATGTATCTGATTTTTCTTGTAGGGAGAAACCTTTTTTTAAAATCTCTTTTAGTCTATAAAATGTTCCGTGGACAACAGTTAGCACCTGTAATAATGATGGTAGTTCATGCTCTTTCCCGTTAGCCTTACAGATCCAACAGTGTTCAAAACAAAGATACCAGTTAAGCTATTGCGTTTGTTTGGAATATTCGTAATTTTGCAAGGCTGCTTCCTTCTTTCAGTATGTAATTTTGTTCTGTCTCTGTGACAGGGAAGGGTTGTATGCACTTCTGCTCGGTGAGAAGAAACAACCATGTGTGGCTGTTCTTTAAAGTCTGTATTAAGTAAGACAGATTTTCAGTAATTCAAAGAACTTTCTTTCAGCGGGAGGAAGTTCCAGATGACTACTACAAGCATGACCCTGATCACAAGCACATCTACCGGTTTGTTCGGACGCTCTTCAGTGCTGCACAACTGACAGCTGAATGTGCAATAGTGACACTGGTAAGAGATGGCCTGATTACTGAAACTTCAGCTTTCAAAATTTTTTTCCCTTTTTTTTCCCCTTCCCTCAATGAATGAACTGGGCTGAATTGACATTAAAATAGTTACAGTATCTCATTAAACCTTGTTAATAATGAAGACCCTGTACAAGTGAGTTCATTAGAGAAGATTTCTAAGTAGTCACTAAGTGGATAACTGAAAAGGAACTTACCTTTTCTACATATGAATATGTAATGCTTAATTAGATAATTATCAGTCAAACACTCTTTGTTTCATAATATGTAACTCTCTGAAGAAGTTTGAGAAAGGCAGAACAGCCGGATGCTGTAAACAGTGGGGTATAATAAGATCGGACATGAAGACATCTTCCATTTCAGTTGTGTGGAGGGGAAAGTGGGAAGTTTTGGGTTCACATTAGCCAGAACAGTGCAAGTAACACCGCCTAAGTGGTTGAGAGGATCAATACTGTAGGAACTCCAGGAGATGAACTTTCTCACTATTATGTTCTCCAATCATTGCTGCCTTTCTATGAAACTTTTATTAAACCAAAGAGGCTACAACTTTTCCCCAGGTGACATGGAACATTATGTATTTGGAACAGAAGAACAACAGTAAGAAAATAATCTCATTACAGTTTGTTGTTTGATTTCAGAAAGCAAGATGGATATAAAAAAGTGATGATGATACCATGTGCACACACACATATATGCATATGTATATGTACAGGAAAGGAAAGAAAACCCACAACCGATATAACTGCGCCATTAGACAATCTTTTAAACTGCACTTTGTTGCATACTAGATTTCAGTCTTCGTTGTGGCTTCTTGCTGAAAAACAGTTTGAAAGGAATACAGAAGAGAACTCTCACCAAAAGACAATGTGGTAATTAAGCAAACTGAGCTTGAAAGACTCTCTTTAATAAGGAAATAATTAAAAAGGCCAGATAGTTAGAGCTGTTGAAACTCTGCAAGTAGTTTGAGGTTTTTGCTTTTCCAAAGACATGCAGGTAATTTTGACAGACAAAGATGATCGCTAACCCTGGGCGATCCTAGTCGCTGAAGTAGTTAAAAAAAAGAGAGGTTTTTAAGCGGATTTTACCACTAGATGGCTCTGTTATAATAGGAACACCTTCAGTCTGCTTGACGGCTACAAGCACAGGATGGGAAGAAAATGTGGGGAGACCCTAGTAATAAAGACGTGATCCTGCCCTTAGACCTGTACAATGGCTTCCTGCACCCACTAGTTTCTGAGGTTTCATTAGGACCTTGGACTTAATTGAGGGACTAGAACATTAAAAACAATCTATATTCAAATTTGAAAGTGCAGCTTACTTCGTATGTGAATTATTATAGGAGTGTGAAATAGAAAACTTTTAAGGAAGAGACCGATTCAACATCTTTGGGCTGCTTGGAGATTACATGGGAGAAATGAGTAAAAGACCAAGACACGCTTTGGACAAGGGTATCTCACTATCTCAGCAGCTGGTGATGTAGGTAAAAGCAGAGGATGACACTGCTGTAGGTGAAGGACTGAAGTCTGTTCACAGAGTGAAGCAGAAATAGCAGTATAACGCCTTTCACTGTGGAAAGATAGCAATTAACACATCTTTGTCCTGTGAGTAGAGATCACATTGCAGGTGATGTGCAGGAAGTGCTGAACGCTTCCTGTTAGGCTACAAGTGCTGAACCCTAACGGTGATGAAAGGCTCGCATGATGCTGAGTGATGTGCTGTCCCAGACAAGCCCTCATGAGAACCTGTCAGTGACTGCCTGGACTCGTTGATGGAAAGAACTCTAGCAGTGTCTCCCTGAAACAGCAGTGCTCGCTGCTCAAAACTGATTCTCCAGTGTCTTTATTGTATACCTTGGTGTTACAGGTCTTGTGCTGGAACCTGTAACTCCTGACAGCTTGGATTCTAAAGCATAAACAGTAATCACCAATACTTACTTTGACACACTTAGCGGTAATGGGATAAAACAGTCATATTGGAATGGCAGGCTTGCTGCTCAGAACTTGGCTCCTGGTCTTAATTACACATATAAAATTGGTTTGGTTTTTTTCTTTTTGTAGGTTTATTTGGAAAGGCTTTTAACCTATGCAGAGATTGACATATGCCCTAGTAACTGGAAGAGGATAGTCCTAGGAGCTATTCTGCTGGCTTCTAAAGTCTGGGATGATCAGGCTGTGTGGAATGTGGATTATTGCCAAATACTGAAGGACATTACTGTTGAGGACATGTAAGTTGCATGGTTTGGCTAATCTACAGTGGTGGGGTGTGTTTTGTGTGGTGTCTTTTTTTGTTTGTTTGGAT
This sequence comes from Falco rusticolus, assembly GCF_015220075.1. NCBI lineage: Eukaryota > Metazoa > Chordata > Aves > Falconiformes > Falconidae > Falco > Falco rusticolus. Next base: position 51,435,690 of record NC_051194.1, read on the forward strand.
TTTTTTGTTTGGTTTGTTTTTTGGAACAGCAGTCTTTGTGATCACACTGACAAAATGTCTGTCTGGTGCGATGGTATATGTATATGATGTATATCTGGTGTCCAGCCTCGTTCTGTTTTTTAACCTAGGAAACTTTGGATAATCCTACTTTGAGACAAATCTGTATTAATATGTCTAATGACTTGGGTGAGTAACTTCAAAGTTAGTTTTCTTTACTTTCTTTCCCCCAGTGATGAACCATGGGACTGGCTTCTTGTTTCCATTAACTTTTTGATTTGGTGTAACGCAAGTGCCCAATTTATAGTCTTATCAAAAGTCTTTTTGGGAAGAAAAAAACCAAGTGAACTAAATTTGTTCCCTACCTTTTCTGGTTTAGAATTTGAAAAATTGCAAGGTAAGCTGTAACTTGTGACTTATGTGTCTGCATTTGTATCCGCTTAAGGCCTAAATATATCCCAAGGTTTGAATTCCTAGCCACTGCGGCTGGCAGACAGGCGGTGTTTGTGTTGGTACCTGTGGTTGCATGTGTTACATCCAGCTGCTGCTACAGCTCATCCTCTTTGGGTGAATTCTTAGACTTGTCTACAGTGCTGAGAACAAACTCCTCCATTTTACTACTGCTTGTTTCTGTAAGGCTGTTCCTTGTACCTAGTCTTGTCTCAGATGTAGATTTTAGTTTTTCAGAAGTTCTTTGAATCTGCTGTTTTTTTCTTGGTGCACTCAGCTTTAAGCCCTGCAGTTTCGGAGGATGTTCATCCTTGTGGCTCCAGGCTCGTACTACAGGCTGGAGGCGTGTTTATGTGGAGTGGATTTGGCCCATTAGACTTTCTGTTAAATTCCTTCTTGCAAAGTTCTATCATCTCCAACAGCTTTGAGATGTCAACGTTATTGTTTTAATTCTATTTGCTAGCTTGTCCCCCTATTTCTCTTATTATCACAGCGGTAGAAATGCCAGAAGGCTAGCTTAATACCAAGCCAGGTTTTCTGGCCTTAATAAGCTTCATGACGTGTTTTGTGTGTGTTTGAGTTTTATCATGCTGCTGTGCAGTAACCATCAGTCCTAGTAGTGGAGCAGACTGAGGTGGCAGAGGTTTGCACGCAGCACTGAGAGGCTACCCGTGTAGAGACTCTGTTCTTGCCCCCAGCGCTCTTCCCTGGATTCAGCCTAAAGCTAATGTTTAAAATACAGTAAGTAATTATTTATCTGGGACTCTTTAGGAGGAGGAATGTCCAGTTTTCTTCCTTCTAGGTGGGGGTTGGAATTTCTGAAGATGGGGGAGTTGTCTGCCCCAAACCAGTTTTTGTTACAAAAGTTATGTCACACCACAAACAGCAAACATAGTACCGTGTTTCATACACACCCCTTGCCTGGGAGTTCTTTGTCTCCAAATGCAGGGCTGTGCCAGCTCTGCTTTCAGGAAAGCATAATTAGTGATTTTATACAATGTACATCTTCACTCAGCCTGGCTCAGAGTGCTCATCTCTCTGAGGAACATACTTGAGGCATAACTATGAGATGGCTGAAGTGGGGTCAGCAATGCTAGGAGTGCTGGAGTGTACATCTTGCTCTTTTTGATGTCTCCTCTTCTAGCCCTATTTGGGACAAATCAAATTGATAGCACTGAAAGTATCCGTAACAAGCAGGATGTTTATTCTGTATTGCCAGTGCTGGGTCTCCTGAAGCTGTCAGTACTTAGATTTTCAAAGCAGTGATGGTGGTAAGGAAAATAGACTGAATTTAGGCTTATTTTTCCCTCCAATTTGAAGACGGGATATTTGTAATCCTATCTCATTTGAAATGACTTCGACTTTTGAATTTAGGTATGGGCAGAAGTTGTACAACCCCTTTCTGACAGTGGCCCGGGGCTGTCCTCCCAGGCCCTGCAGTGCTGCATTTGGGCAGACCTCGCTGCTCCTGGGCTGGGTAACATCACCATGATCAGGACCTTGGAAAACTGCTTAAAAGACTCAGCAAAACTGAGGTTTCTGTTTTTAAGTCTACTTTCAATTAATAGTTGGTACTACAGTTAATTGTCAGCCTTAGTAGTTTCAGTAGTTTTTTAAACTAGTCATTTGATGGTATTAGAATACAGGTGTTACTGCGAGGAAACAACTGGCAAAGGATTTCAGGCATGTCTGCATTCTAGTGCTGGGGACTTTGCAACACTGCCAAAAAATCCACCCCAAACCCCAGCAGCTTCCCAGCTGAAGATTGCTCGGCAGGGCTGTACTGGGTATCGCTCCCTGGGCGGGCCATTCCTGTGCAGTAAAGGCTTGTCCACAAGGACTGGTGGCACGTTTTGTTTGTGAACTTCCTGTGAATTTTCCTCCTGGCTCTACATACCTGGAATGCTCTTGCTAACCTGATGGATACTCTTGTTGAGCCACTGCAAACCAAGCATAAGAGTTACACCACGCTGGAACTGGCAAAAGGTTTTCTGTCTGGTTTAGTTCACCCAGTTTGCAAATCTGTGTGTGTGTGTACGTGTACGAGCCAGACACCTCTCCAGAAGGCAGGGTAGGTGCACCTCGTCCCCACCAAACACGCTGTCCTTACTGCTCAAAGACACTTGCTTGGCAGCGCCACCTCACAGCTCTGTGAGCGGTGCGAGCCGTGCGGTTCTCACAGAAACTGCCAGTGGGTTAAAGTTTGTTAAAGGATACGCGATCCAGGCCTTGTCACTAGCAGATGAGTTCATTTGCCTTAGCTTCTTCCTACTCAACACAGGTTAAAGTGTTCGTCTTGTTTTTTTCTATCACAAGCCCTTTCTTATTTGACCAAAGCAAAGGCGGGTTTTTTTACTGAAAGGGGGTTTTGTTTTGGCTTTTGGGGGGTGTCTGGTTTTGTTTTACTTATTTCTAATGGGGAAAAAATCAAAGGAAATTAAATTGGTATTTGGGAGTCATCCTTTGTCAAAACTTGCTTGTTTTGATGAGAGTGAATCCATAATCACTGAAAAATTAACTGTGCAGCTGCTAATCTTGCTATGATTGCTTGTAAGGGGACACATGCTGTTAGTTCTTTTGGCTACCTATATTTGTAAATAAGGCACAGAAAACACACAGGCATTATCCTTTCCCAGGTTTTAAACCACCGTTAATAGACTTGTTAATCCAATGAAGAATTGTATTTTTACAGAATTAAAATGTATTAGCCTAGTGAGTACAAAAGGGGCAGTGAAGAGCATTTATTCACAGGGTAAATCAAGCTCTGATCAGCTGATCATCAAAACATTATCTGATTTACATTTCTATAGGCTTATGACCATATGAACAGGAAATTAATTTTGGCACTAGGTTCAATGACACTCAAGTCCACTATGCTAGAAAGAAGCACAAAGCTGCTATTCATACTGAGACCTGCCATCCAACACAGGATACAACCTAGATGATTCCTTGATTTATATCCCACCACCACCACCCCCTGATAGGTAAAACATCAATTTCAAAAGCCCCCCAAAAGCAAGAACAGCCTTGGTACTGAATTTGTGCAGCTTGCTTTCTGGTGTATTCACACTTGGCCCATACAGCTGCTCAGTTCTGTTGAGACAAGTCAGCTACCGGTAGGAACAATCGTTGAGTTAGTGTTGAACTGAATTGCTTGGTTTGGGTACCACCAGTTTATTTTAGGTTAATTTGTAAAGCATTGTTTGTCCTCTGTAGAACATC